>NW_019720705.1:1010029-1108256 GCF_002891405.2 Cryptotermes secundus | reverse complement strand
ACACGAATGAAATGTCCACACCAGTAACCACAGATTTAGGAACAACTGTGTGAAACTGGAACACGTATTGAACTACATTTTTAGTGTCCTCAGCGTTGCACTTTTTCTAAAAATTCATTTCTACTCCTATGGGGCAACAGATATTGGAATTTGATTTTACGCCCTTAAAATCGTAACATCCTAGGTGTGAAAGTAAAACTCACGAAATTAAATTAATGCTGAACACAGAGTACTGCTCACAAACACAAATGCGACAGCTTTCACAAACGCAGTAGGCCTAGACACACAATTACAAGCTCTGAACTAATATGCATGATATATCTTGCAGCCCTACAGTTTCGCATATAAAAAAAAACTCCGTGGCCTGCAGTCCGCAAGCGAACTATACCGACCGAGCGACCGCGGCTTGTCGGCGAAGTTAGTGCCAACTTTAGCGGAGAGAGGGTGTCACGTGGTCAGCACAACGAATCACCACGGCCATTAATCTCGGTTGTCTAGACCTGAGCCACTATTTCCTTGAAATAGCTCCTCAATTATCCTCATGAGGCTGAGTGGAGGCGGTGCAGTTTCGTATATACGTTACACAAAATTAACATTCCGTAATTGAACGTCGAACTCGGTATCGCCTGTGTTGAAACTCTGGACAGCCTATGTTTGCAGACCTTTCCCCGGACGTACGTAATTACACACTTCGGCCTTCAGTAATTCAGACACTAACTAATGAATGAAACTATCATACTTACCAACTGGAAATATCCAACGAGGTCCCCCGTCCCACCTCTGGCCCAGAGTACGGGAATCCCAGCGGTTCCAGCAGCCAGCGCCACAGCAAACCCAGCGGGACTTCCACCAATTATTAATGCAGCGACCAAATGTTTTCCTTCCAGCAATGCACATGCCTCTTCTAAAATGGCGGCAGAGAACTGTTGGTTTTCCGGGAGAGTAATTATGAGTGGTGATACCGTGATATTGTGCTGGCGGTAATTGTCCATGAACATCCTTGTGACGTTGTTCATGGTTTTATTGAAAGCGCGGGAAAATGTTTGAGCGTGCGTTTCACTGAAAGCTATCGCAATGTACATGTTCCATTGTTGGGGCGGCGACTCTGACTGTGTCTGCAGCTCTCTCACGGTGGCATGGATGGAGAGGAACATGAGTGCTGGCAACAACAGTACCAGGACAACTGATTGTTTGGAGAAGGGTGGGTGTTTTACCTGGATTAATGAATTGTTATTAGTTTTAGGGGTAATCGATGACATGGTTAGGCAAGGTAGATATTATTTTGGCTTACTATTAAGCTAGTAAAGGTTATATTTAAGTTGGATTTCGTGGTTTAGGTTTAAACTAGCTTAAACGTAGAGCCGTCTTGCCCTACCCATTAGGATATTTTAAGATGAAAATCATAGTCGTTTTATCATCTGACTCTGTGCATTAGGGAGATATTTTAGAATTTGGAAAAGGAAGAAAAGGTAATTAAATTCTTGGATGTTGCAATCGTGTGTTTTCTTGAATTACGTCTGTAACTCGAAATGCACTTTATGTTACAGTTTAAATCAAGCAAATTTCAAAATCTTTTTTTGCAACAGATTGTTTTGTATATATAAGGTGTCTTTCTCTGTACTTGAATATCGTTGTCTGGTCTTCTAAACTGTCAGATTTACAGTAAGTAACCTGTTGCGGAAATGAAACACATCGAACCCATTACGCGACTACTAGCTTTCATTTTGCCGTAAATATGTACATGAATGTATCTCACAGAGAGAGAAACTGTTTACAACTCATGAATTATAACGTTGTACCAAGATTTAATAAAAGAGAAGATTAAGGAAATATATATTGAAATTATGATAAGAACTTATCATTAAAGAACAGAAGGGGAACTATTAGAAATTCCATAGGTGGGAACCGTGAGACACCTGACAGTAAGCTGAGTCTCGACAAGCCATGACGCACTCCCTGAAACAAAAGAAAACAGACTGTTAACTCCAGCCAACAGAACATTCCTATTGCTAGAAACAACAACGTGTGAGGGTACTAAAATAGACATGTCCCTACAATATTCAGTTATATTTTCAAACTTCAATCCACTTTCAGCATTTCTCAACAATTACTGGAAAATATACGCGACACAGAAATGTACCTGATACATAGTTAGGATGAGTATGCGTTCATCCCGGAGATTCTCAGACTTTGTACTGTGGCATGCATACCCACTGCTAGGCAACAGCCGCGAAATAAGCAACTAAACAATAGCCGTTGCTATGTAATGGTTCTGTAAGCAACGGCCTTTTTTTTTTAATTCGCTTAGTGGTGGGTGGAGTCCAACAGGGTCCCCTCAGAACGGCGGCCACTGATTGGCCTATTGTACCCGCTCCCAGGTGATTGTGATGATGGAGAATTTGGTGGAACGAAGATTGGCAGGGGAAACCGAAGTACTCGGAGAGAACCCGCCCCAGCGCCACTTTGTTCACGACAAATCCCACTCAACCAGACCCGGGATCGAACCTGGGCAGTCGCGGTGGGAAGTCAGCGACTAACCGCTTGAGCTATGGCGCAGCCAAACAACGTCGGCATCACAAAAGATGAGATAGCAACAGAAGAACGGTGTTTCCTAAGCGCCCATAACGAAGTGTTACAAGCGCAAAAAGTCTAGAGTTCAGTCACTCAGTCAGTCAGTGGAATGGAGTGAGTTGGTTGGTCAGTGAGTCAGTGAAGTAACTACTGGGGCTCAGTCGTTGTGAGCTGTTGCTTTTAGAAGCTGGTAGCTGAGGCCGGGGGACAGTTCGGAAACCAAAAGGAAGGGGATGTTTGCTGTTGGAAGCCGCTACAGAGAAACGGCTAAGAAAGACTGAGAAGACTTTATGTGTCGTTACAGTGATCTTTGAAGTAACTCAGTGAGAAGGTCATGGCTATTTGTAGTTAGTACGTTCTGTAAGTGTTCAACAAATCCGATTACCAATCCAAACCCCTTCTATAGTCACGTTCATACACGTGACAGTATCTTGTCCTGCAGTCCCCGAGTTTCAATTTTAATTTATTGTTGCTTCTTTTCAACAAACTCTCCCTCCGAGGGAAACATTTATTCTGTAACAGCCTGTTATCCAGATACTTTTCTTTTATATATCTTTTGTTGGAAAGAGAAGAAAGAAACGAATGATGTGAACCAGAGTCTTGCTATTGTTTTCCTATTCCGCGTGACTCGGAGCGGTTTCCTATGAACCCACCCGGCGTCAGTTGGCTTTGGACTTTCAGTGCACGTGTACTGTTCTGTGACGTGCTGCTGTAATGTGAGTTCTGAAATTCCGTAGCATAAGTGCATTTCTATTAAACTCTAAATAAGTATTTTCCCTTCCATTACATGTGCGCATGACTGTTAAGCGTTTATGAATTCTCACGAAGGACGCAGCGGCATTTGCGATCCATCTTCAGACCACGAAACACAAAGCAGCATGTTCAAGTGTGAAAATCACTTTCATTTTCATACACAGTTCTGTTGGTGAAAATTATTTTAAGTATGCAGCCGCAGAATGTACGTTCACTTACCATTAGGCTAAATACTAATTCGTTTCGGCTCTAATAAAATTTTGACAGCTTACCGATGGAACATATCGCCTCCATCTTCAGGGTTCTGCTGCTACTTTCTTTTCCTGGTTTCTTTCTTGGTTTAATATTTTACCCTCAGCATGGAGGCGACGTGTGCAACCGAAAAGTCGATTAACTTCTAACGTAATATCCCAGCAGGAAGATGTTCCTGTGTGCCGACAAAATTTAAAATAGGGCTAAGGATACTTTGACAATTTGTTGCCTGGCCAATGATACCGCACACCTCAGGAGCAGGTGAAAAATGAGCGATTGTGGAATGTTTAACAGCAGGGGAATCCTGAAGGAGCTTGAAGATAAATCTACTCCAGTCCCACTTTATCCAGTACGAGTCTCAAAGGACTTCATCCGGGAATGAACTCATGTCTCCACTAGGTAACTGTCGTCCTGCTTTGCAAATTTCATTAGTTCTTGAGTATATTGTGACATGACGCCTGAAAGCCGGAAAACGGAGCCAGAGCAAAGTCCACTGCTAGCCAGCAGTTCTCCAAACACAAGTTCCCGCAACAATGGACAAGTCCATTGCTAGCCAACGGTTCGGTGAGCACGTTTTCGTGATAACAAACGATTCCCATGGATAAGCGCTAGCTTATATAAAGAGAAATGCAGACAGAAACGAGAGGATTCGTCAAATGTCGTTCAAGGCAGTCGCAGTAGGAAAAGAGGGAACAAAGAACTAATTCAGAGATTCTTCGTTCGTCATTCGTCACACTGGAAGAGAAGACACACGTGGTCCAGTAAGGAATGGAGCGAGGCTTGGACAGTCATTGATTGTGAGCTGTTATAACTGGTTCTAATTGTAAAGAAGTGTCAATAAATCCACTAATCAGCTAATCCAGAACCCGTTATTATTCGTCACGAAACCCCGAATTCATGACATTTTCTCTATGAAATTCAGCTAACTGGTTTCTGACTGATATCTTAAACATTGCTCAAAAATCGTGAATTACACGTACGTACTAGAGAGGAAGTAATAATCACGTGGGAACCAAATATATTTGATATCAGACTCAACTGGAAAATAAAAGTTTCCTTTAACTGAATATGCGCTGATCATAGTGGCCGCGCGGTCTAGCTCATGAACTGTCCTCGCCAGTTCGAACACTGGGATCGTGGGTTCGAATCCCATTCTAGGCATGGATGTCTCTGTGAGTTTATTTTGTGTTTGTATTGTTCTGTGTTTAGAGAGCGGCCTTTTGTTGAGCTGATCTCCCATCCAAAGAACCCTACCGACTGTGTAAGAGGTTATGAAACTGAGAAAAACGATCTAGGTCCCAAGGGTTGTAGTGTCACAGGCAGATAAATAGATAAGAATAAAAGTAAAAAAGTAAAGGTATCCCTGTAACAGGCCGTGGAGGTCCATATGGTTGTGAGCTGTTGAGGCTCCCACGTTTTCTAGACAATCGGATCATAGATGGCGGTAAGGTTGTCAGCCTTACGCGCCGGCCGCCCTTTTACCCCAAGAATATTTCTGCTACTCGTATCTGTTAGAGGCTGTGTCGACTCCAGGGCCATTGTGCGTCTGGAAGGATTAGGTAAATTGAAAAAATCCACCTCATCGGGATTCGATACCGCCACCTTCCGGCTTGTAGCATAGTGCCTCGCCCAACTACGCTACCGCGCGCTCTCTGATAAATAGATAGAGAGGTAATTGAATACTCAAGTTCAGCACAAGGATATAATATTATTTTTGACGAACACTTCTTTCACATGAACATTTAAAATCTCGACTAAATATTAAGGGTGGGAGGTTGCAGTTGTCTTGCGCAGTAGCTACTGACAAATCTGATCTCATTGCTCCTACCCTCTGCATCCACTCTGCTTTTATTGTCCCTGAACATTAGCACAGGACGGGAGATTTCACAGCGTGAGATGCTGTACATGAACACTGAACCACATGCGGTGGTGGGACAGACTTCAGAGGGGTAGGAGTAATTAGATGTACCCTCTTAACGCTGCTGAGGGGAGATACAAGGACATATTTCATGTAAACTGCTAATGTTATTAAATGAGGCTCTCTATGATAATGACGACGACAATTATGATGATGGTAAAAGCAAACTGATATGAAAGAAAAAGGTAAATTTCTCTCTGTGCTTAACTAATTAAGCGCTACGCCAAGATGTATGGGGTAAGGTAAGGTAAAACTATCCCTGTAATAGGCCGTGGAGGCCCATAAGTTTGTGAAACGTCGAGGCTCCCACATTTTCTAGACAATCGGCTCAAAGATGACGGTGAGGTTGTCTGCCTCACATGCCGATTGCACTCTATCCCTCCCCTCCCCCAAGAAGATTCCTGGTACTCATTTCTGTTAGAGGCTGAGTGAACCCCAGAGTCATAGTGCGGCTAATATTATTAGGTGGATGTACGTATAGATCCACGTATTCTTGACCTCGGCACTAGTTGGAAGTGAGTGGTGAGCTTCATTTCTCTGCTGCTTTACCCCAGCGGAAAGAGTGCCCTCTATCCATTAGTAGGAGTCTGCGTTGTCCTCAGAATCGGTCTGGACGACGAGGAAAAATAAAAAACAAACCTTTCCCCTACAGGGACCCCTCCGTCGTCCAGCCCGTAGCCAGTGAACATACCGACAGATATCTATTTCTTAAACCGATTAAATATTTGTAGGGAACAAAATATAATTTAAATAAGGATACACGGGAATGTATGTACTTGTACTGTATACATATTCTGCTCCTTGCATATGGATAATACTTCTCATCATAATTATAAAGGTCAGTCGCTGAATTATGTAAATTAAATTAATGTCTGTTTATTCACAGAGTAGCGCAGTAGATATAGCGACTGGCTGTGCGTTGGACGACCAAAGTGTCGGAGTTCTGAGTCCCCGTAGGGTCAGAATTTTCTCTTCTCCATATCGTCCAGACCGGCTCTGGGGCCCACCCAGCCTCCTATCCAATGGATACCGGATGATCTTTCCCGGGTGTAAAGTATTCGGGTCGTGAAGCTGAACATTCACCTCAAGCTAGTGCCGAGGTCAAGAAAATGTGGTTCTATACATCCACTCCCTCATAAGCCTTCATGAAGTAGTGCTTAATTAGTTAAACACAGGGACAACTCTACATTTTATACCCTTTTATTCACGGAACCAGATACAATTAATAAATACGCCACGTGGGTAAATTGTTGCGCTACGTATATGTTTACACGTAAATATTTCGTGATTTGTCTAATGACGTTATCAGTAGCTCAGTACACAGCGTCGAATGTTAGGTGTGTTAGCCAGTAACATTGCACGTGAAATCCCCACAGCAGTGACCATGAACGTCTTATCTTCTAGGAAGTATAAGCTCCTTGTCGCCTGCATTACGTACTTACTACTTGCTTGGCTCACTTTTCGAAGCCGAAAACAGACGAATTATATACCTCCGAAACGTAGGTGAACATACCAGACTCCATGACGTCACATTCTTTAAGATTGTAAAATTGCAAAAGATGTGAACACTTGCGGTTGTAGTCATTTTGTAACAACATCTCCGAAGAGAGGATGGGCCTGTCGTTTACAATTGCTGCTGGTCCTTGCCAGTGCAGCCATTCTCAGCTCCAAGTCACGCGACTCATGGCCATGGTTACTGTCTCGGATTCTAGGCTCCTCCAGCCTGGAGGGCCAGGTCCCTGTGGCCCTGTTCTACCCCGAGGCACTGGGTTGGAATCTATTAATGTATATGCTTGTATATATAAAGCTTAGCAACATGTAAATATTCAGATGAACACGATATGCAGAACAGCAAAGAAAATATACGTTGAGCTACTGCAAAGACTTTCCACTCTTCTCTGTGCCGGGATTGCTTGACTCTATCAGGTTCAGAGTCAACAGTCAAGCCTGAATCTTCAGTGCGTGATATTACAGGGTTATGGTTGACTTCGTGGCCCACCGACAATGCCAGGTTTCACATTAAAGCACGAGACACCGTAACATGTAGCGTAACTTCCAGGTGAGGTGTACAGCCGCGTACGTGGACGACGTGGTTAAACCGAAGGACGTTTTATGACATTAACTCTCCTGCTGTATGAAACGCACCAGACCCGACATGCCTGATATTCTGTTTTGGTTGTGTATGTTATTACTCGAATTTTGCAGGTGCCGTGTTAGCTTGTGTTTGATCTCACGAAGCAAAAGCCTGATGGTGTAAACAGGGGGAAATGCGTGCGAGTGTAACGTTGAATTTTACGGTTGTGTCATGCTCGATGTGTTATTAACTAAAAGTGTACTTATCATTCAGTGATCTATAGACTGCTACTGGTCCGCAAAAAGGAGATACTACATTGTAAATGTGGCTCTAAAATTTTGGACAGTTTTTTATCAATGTAATTCTACGACTCGTGACTAAAAATTAAAATATATAACTTAAAATCTATAACTTTGCCTGTGGTTCTGTATGGATGTGAAGCTTTTTCTTTGACATTAAGGGAAGAACATAGATAGAGGAAGTTTGAGAAAAGACTATTCAGGAGAATATTTGGATCGAAGAGAGATGAAGTGAAGGGAGGTTGGAGAAAACTACATAATGAGAAGCTTCGTAACTTATACTCTTCGCTAAGTATAATTAGAGTGATCAAGTCAAGGAGGATGAGATAGGCAGGACATGTAACACGAATGCGTCGAAGAGGAATGAATATAGGAGGATACTAACGGGAAAACCAGCAGGTCAATGGACCAGTAGGGAGAAAAAATAGTAAAAAGATGATTAATATTGATATGGATTTCAGAGAGATAGCATTGGGTGTTATGGATTAGATCGATCTGGCTCAGGATAAGGATCAGTGAAAGGCTCTTGTATACACGGTAATGAACCTTCTTGTTACGTAAATTTCTGATAAGTTCTCGAGTAGCCGCAGAATTGACTACTTCCCAAGAAGGGCTCGGCTCCAAAAAGTTAGTTACGAATAATGATTTGCTATATATCTTACTCAGACTTAATAACTAACAAATTTGTGCTGGGGGTCGGGACAGATCAGTAGATACGAATATAGTGAGCAGGCTACGGACTGTACTACTGATGGGTCGGGGTTCGGTTGTAGGCGGGGAAAAGTCAATTTTCAGCACAGTTTTCGGACCAGGTATTAAGGCCCTTAGCAGTGAATTCCGGGAACACTTTCGTCCTAGTAAAGCAACTAATGCGTAAAGCTGACAATTTTTCTTTCTCTAATAGGAGTAAACAATAGAACTTCGAGGTATACTTCCGCTAGCGCATACGCCTTCAGGACATGGTGCTTAATTAAGTTTGATTTGAATAAACATAGGTCGGATAAAAAGTAGTTGCAACACCTCTATAGTTCTGAAATGACTTTATTACCTGAGGTAAACACACTTACATTCCTTCGATATAATCGCCCCCCATGTGTACCGCCTTCTGCCAAATTTGTGGAAGGCGTACACCATCAGCGCGTCCACTTCTGTTGATGTCCAGCAGTGACCGTGCTACAGCACAAATAATCTCCTCTCTTATGTTGTAACTTGTCCCTCGCATTTTGGCAACGAGAACATAATCACACCGTCTCATATTGAGTGAGTATGGCGGATGTTGCAGTAACTTCCATCGCCAGCGGCGAAGGAGATCCTTGACAACATCAGCAGTATGAGCCCTTGCATTGTCATGAAGGATGATGGGATTCGTTGCAAACAAGTCTCGTCGCTTTCTCCTGAGTGCTGGACGAAGATGATTACGCAGGAAATTGTAGTAGTAGGCAGCGTTTACTGTCTGTCGTTGAGGTGGTGCAGTATCACTCCATCAATGTCATATGCCACAATGAACATCGCCTTCACACTACTTTGTTTAGGGCGCACTTTCTTTGGATGAGGAGAGCCAGGATGCTTCCATTCATTTGATTGTCGCTTCAAGTGCGGTTCGTATGAGCGAGCCTAAGTTTCGTCCAGAATGTCGATCCTTCCAAGGAAGTCGTCACCTTCCTTCTGGTACCGGTCCATCAAGTCCTGTGCAATTGCATAACTTTGCCATTGTTGCACCTCGGGCATTGTATGGGGTACCCAACGCGCTGCAATTTTGCGGTATCCAAGAATATCGTGCAGAATGTGCAGCACGGTTTCGTGACATACGCCCACCTCAGCAGCTAACTTCAGCGCAACCCGTCAACGATCGACATCCAGCAAAGAAGCAAGAAGCTGAATTGTGTGGTTGTCAACATGGGGTTGTCCTGATCGACGGCTGTCCTGAATGGCATCCCTCCCTTCACGGAACAATTTCACTCATTGTGCCACTGTACGATATGGCAAAGCAGCATCATCACATGCTTCTCGCAGTCCCTGATAACAATTTTGTGCACTACGACCTCGTGCAACTTCAATTTTTATCCAGGAGCGTTGTTCTTGTTTCGTAAACATGTTGTTAGGGCACCTGAACTGGGCTCCTGCACTTCAAGACGATGCACAATGCAACTCAATGAAACACAACCAGAGCCACTCACTGCATTACATCAACTGAACTTCTGCTATTAGCTACAGACGGCTCTAGTGCCACCTGACGCACATCTCTCATGTTACAGCAGTGATGCCACTACTTTTTATTCAACCCTTGCAGATGTATGGTTCTCTCTTTTTTCAAAAGGTAAAGGATTAACACTAGAGATCACCATGAATCTTGACCTCCTTGTGGAGATACAGCTCCAGTATTTCTTAACCTTCAACAATAGACTGAGCAAAGTGGTCAGACTACAACCCTGGCCGATTTACTCCCAAAGAAATTGTCCTCGATACTTATCGAAGAGAAGGTAGCGTGGATTCGGAGTCGATCTGGACGACATGATGAACAAGACAGTATCCACTCCCGCTGAGAATTGAACACCGTTTCTCCGTTGGTGCATTCTGTAGCATAGCCTCTCTACTGGCGGTACTGCCCCACTCTTCTCTCTTGGTTTTACGGCACTCAATGGTCTGGTGGGAAGGATATTGAATTTTGGAGTTCGTCGTGACCTCCCTCAAAAAAGGCGCCAGACAGCAGTATTACTGCGGATTCCAGATGCTTCAAATACAGATATATCCGTCGAAGTATTACATGTCCTGCTGCTTAATTTTAATTGTGAATGTTAGCAAAGTCAGCGATCGCATGGTCTCTTCGATCTGAATTCCATATAAAGGAAACTTGTTTTCTATTTTTTACGCAGTTGATAAAGTTGATAAACTTAGTATACGCGTAGTTACGTAGGTTTCCGATTTCTTCATGAATATCACTAACATACAAACCCAAAAAATTATTATTGAACAGAATATGTTACAAACTAAGTAGATAAGGGGACACACTATAATGCAGTTGGTTCAGGCATCATGCTTCAAGCCGAATGGACGCTGCTTCTATTTCCAATGAGGTCATTGGATTTTTCAATTTACCTAGTATGTATTTCCAGCCGCACTAAGGCCCTGGAGTCAACTTAGTCTCTAAGAGAAATGAGTACCAGGATTCTTCCTTCTGGTAAGGGGCGGTGGGGCACATAAGGATGACAACCTCACCGCCATCTGTGAGCCGATTTTCTAGAAAATGTGGGAGCCTCGTCGTCTGACAACCCTATGGACCTCCACAGGTCCAGGTACAGGGACAGTTTCACATTTTCTTAACCTTTACAAAGTAGGCAAGTTCTTGTAAATAACTTCTTAATGCCTGCGTCTCAGTGTGGGTCTAATACATGCATTTTCAGATTCAAGTGGCTTTCAGACTGCAGCATCATGGTAATCTTCGTTCTTAGGCTTTACAAGTTCTTCATCTGTCTTACGTATTAGTGAAACAGAGCTTCAGACTTGTATACAAGTTAAAACTCATAAAGAATTTCGTTTGATATTCATTACGACAATCATTTTTTTGAAGTTGTTAGATTTTGTGACTCGAGTTTTACGCTGGCACGATAGATCCCATGAGGATCATTTTTCACAGCTGGCAATGACAGTTAGGGATTATGGTGATTGATGGAGATCGTACGCTGGTAACACAATGACCTCCTTCGCGATGGAACCACCCGACAGACCAAGGGTTCAAAATATAAAACTCTCTCTCGAAATAACAATATCACCATGGCAACCGCTAGTACATGAATTCATCCCATTGATGTGATGTCAAAAAACTTTTAAAGCAGAAATATTTAGAAAATAAGTCACCACAAAATGATGCAGGATTTTTTCTCTCCTTCCACTTTGTATAAAAAAGAATTTAGGTTACTGACCATCTTAAATTACCGTCTAATTGTAGGGAACTTTCTGCAGGTATAGAGGTGCAGGATGTTAATATTATAAGGATTTATAAAGTAACGTTTAAAATCGGAGGGAATACAGTATTGTAAACTGGGGTTTCTCAGTTCCACTTGGTGTTTACGTAAGTTATTTCAGGTAAGTGAGTTTTATTTGAAGTTCGTAGAGAAATAGGAAATTTACAAATAAACAAGGATAAACTATAGGCCTAAATTCAGTTGAAATCACGCAACAAAGCGCTCAGTGTGCTTATTAAGAAATAAAGCGCAACAACTTTTCGAGAGTTTGGCTGTGTTAGCAGTGGACCCGGATATTACGGTCAGGTACGAAATCAGATACGTCGCTAAGGCAGAGATGAAGGCGTATATTTGAAAAATATTTGTTTCAAGTACGGAGGCTGTGATCCAAACCGATCACAGATCAATAAAACAAAGCAGTCTAAATTATAACGCAATTATAATGCAGAATGAGAATTGTGTTGTCGGTAGGAGATAGCCATGGGAAGTTAGTAGTTGAAGGAGAATTAGAAGTCAGCATGTGAATACTTAGTGTGTTACTAGAAGATTTAGTCACAGTGAGACTGTTTTAAGTCCGTTACCAGGACAAGACTAGTGAAGACTGAGAATCAAAATGCGTTTGTAACGGTGACCAGTAAATTGTATAAATCAGCGATAGCGCTCTATTAGATGTATTCCCGAACTGTGTGATTGTATAAGGTGTTAATAAATCCAATCATCCAACCCAGAACCCGTTAAGATTCGTCACGGAACCCCGGACATGTGACAAATATTTTTCTGAAATGAGGCATGGAAGAAATAATAAGTAAAAATAAAATATTTGCTGGAAAATTTGAAGCGGATATACCACTTGGAAGACGTTGGTGGAGGGACAGTATTAACACTAGCATAAAATTGTAATTTACTCTTTCAAAGCCTAGATAATAATGGTTTATTTTAATAATTCTAATCAATCCACACAATTAAAATTATTAACTCAACATGAATTGGTTGGAGATTGGACTATTTTTTCCTTTGGCGTTACAGCCCAAATTTGGACCTTGACCTACCTCCATGAAACCCTCCGTTTCACTTCGGTTTACTCTATCTTAGACCTTCGGTAGGGCTCCTTGGGCGGGTCGTCAGCTCGTCACGAGGGCCTCTGTCTGTGCACAGACACAGAAAGACGCACATACACACACAAATACTAAACATTCATGCCCCGAGTGGGATTCGAACCCACTATCCCGGGTTCCGAGCGAGCGATAACAGTGCATGCCTTAGACCGCTCGGCTATCGTGACAGGCGATTGGAGTATTAGAATTTCAAAAAAGTAGTAAAATGGAAACACAAGTATTGGAGACTGCTCCAATTCTGTCTTTAGTCTGTTGTCAGCCTCTTCATCTTCCAGGCATTGAATGAGAGAAACTTTCTTGCCCGCAGTCGTTCTCACCAAGTTCCGTGACGCCTTGCATATTGAATGTGCTTTAATTATTTCACAATTTCAACTACTGAGTACCTTTACAAGCAGAACAATCTCTATTGTGTCTTTCACACTCACGTTCATTTTTCCTTTCCAGAAAATGATTTAAACTACTTTCCTTTAAAATTTTTCGCAGACAATTATTTCATCTTCATCTTCCCAGACTTAAAGGAACAACTTCTAGGACTGTAATCTTGTTGGAGTTAAACTTAATTTGTAGCCATAATGTTCTTCATTATCCAGTCGTTCACGGGTGTGACGAGGGTGTATTATGCATAGTGCTAGTGGGTTCCTCTATATTGTCCATCATCTAGTTTGGCAAGCAAAACACGGGGTTTCTCTCAAGGAATGACTGTGAATATTTCTTCACGAAGGATTGAAATGAATAGGTAATTTTCCACATTTTCATCAGAGGAGAGAAGTATATATAGTTTCTGAAACCTGGTGTTCTTCTTGGAAAAATGGCGAAAAGAATCCAGAAAAGCAGTATTGCAAATTCATGGTATCATGTAAGTTAACTCCATTCCTGTAACAGGCCGTGAAAGCCCACAGGGCTGTGGGACTTAGAGGCTTAAATATTTTCTAGATAAGCGGATCACAGATGGCGTTGAGGTTGCCAGCCTTACGCACCGTCCGCACTTTACCCCGGGAAGATTCCTGGTACTCATTTCCGTTAGAGTTTTGTCGACCATAGGACCATAGTGCGGCTGGAAGGTTTAGGTAAATTGAAAAATCCGATGACCTCATCGGGAATCAAACCTAATATCTTCCGACTTGTAGCATAGTGCCCCAACCAAATACGCTACCGCTTGCCACCGACTGGTATGATGTAGTTATGTGAAAATTCATTTTATATTCTAAATTATATTTTAATAAAAAGTTATTTGCAGCTCTAACAATTAAACATAATGAAGTGCATATCGCTCTGCTTTTTATACAGGCTGTCTGGCATAGAGCAGAATTTCCTTCATAAGATAATAATAACTGTCGAAAACACTTCTCATCATGTAGGAACTCCTATTGTTAAGTTACCATGTTCATAAGAGCCTGCTATTAGTAATTATCCTAGGAAGAAATCATTTCACACCTTGAAATGATATTTCTATAAAGGGTAAATTTTCTTATTATCTTCCAATTTTAAGGCTGGTTCTCCTAAACGACTACTTATGAACTGGGTCTGAAACAAAATTTTGCAAGAATTTATGCTCAATAAAGAACAATAAATACAAGATAAATATGAATTTTTATAAGAACTGCAATAACAGCTTTCTCTCTTCAGTAAACTGTGATATTTGCCCAGGTACACAGAGTAACAACTGTCGTCTACAGGAAGTGTGTGCTCTCCTCACTGGAGCAGTAACTGCTTTGCTTATTAGGATTATCACCTCGATCTCTTTCAGTATAAGCCTACCTGAACTCCAAGTACTTACACAGTTGAATCCAAAGTGTTCCTAAATTTGTAACAGTTACATATTGTGACGTATATGAATGCCTATAGACGGGGTTTGGATTGGTCATTAGATTTACTGAACTCTTAGGAACGTAATCACAAGAAACTATAGTCCTATCATTAATTCACATATTCAACAGTTTCTCTACAGCACGCACTAAGTCTTCTCAGTCTGTTGTTCCTTCACCTATTTTGCGGTAACGGATNGAACGTAATCACAAGAAACTATAGTCCTATCATTAATTCACATATTTTGCAGTAACGGAATCCAAAGGCGGATATTCCACTTATGCCGGATTCCCGAACTATCCTCGTTCCTCAGATACTAGCTTCTAACACCAACAGCTGAACTGCCTCTAACCTACTCATTCACTCACCAACCAACTCGCTCCACTTCATTCAACTCAGCTGAATTAACTTCACGGACTGCTTGTAATATTTCGGCACGGACGGCACAGAAAACAACGTTCCAACAGTTCCTTTATTTTTGCGTCACGCAGCTGTCACACGGACCGCGTAGGAATCTGTTGTCTAGCAAAGGGCGTTTTTTTTAAAAAGTCTTTACTTAACAAAGGTTCCGGTAATAATTTATTTCTCTCTATGGTTATTCCTCGTGTCCTTTTAGAAAGGAGAACGGTAACTACTAGTTTTACTTCGTCCATCTGTCTTTAGGAATTTGTTATCCACAGCGTTCTCTGAATGGATTGTAATCAAGCATCTACTACCTGAGTACTCTCCTGATTGACTCTCTAACTTCAAGTTACTAATTACGTTTACCGAGGAGATTCCTTCTTAAGAAGCCAAGATTTACTCAGTCACACAAGAAATTCCCAGCTTTAACTTCATGGTGCAGAATCTGTTTTCAAGTAGCAAATACTCGTAGCTCCTTAGTTGGCGGTGATATTTTCTTTTATGGAACTGGAAGTTTCGTCATCAGAGTAAAAATTTGAGAGGAAGGCTATGTTCGCTAGCATATCAGGCTATGTGAGAAGTGAGGTCTGGTCACTTGGCCTCTGAGTTCAAAGCATTTACTGCCCCTGAATTTACCAGCGCCAGTCTCTCTGAAGATTCCAAGATCTGTGAGATATCTAGCGGTACGAGATGGCCCTTATTCCGTGAATAATCCTCGAATGATTTACAAGCTGAAAGAGAACCACATGCACACACGCACACACATAGAGGATGTGATCTCACAAGCCTACTTTATTAATTTATGGAGGGAAATTAAACTGTTGTTTAATACGTGTTCAACGAAGCTTAGAGGTTCAGGTGACTTGTTTTTAAATACCTATAAGTCAGGAAAAAAGGGAATGTTATTAAATATAGTATGGACCAATCAATTACTGATATTTACTAATATCTGGAGCACTCGCTTTCCTTGCGCTTAACAATCATAATATATCTTTACAGAAGAAATGATGTATTAACCATTTGTACAATTTCCATCTCAATAAGACTGATGTAATATACGAACGCCGACAAATGCCACACTTCTTTTTTTTATTGCTAGTGGGGTGGGACTAAGTCCCTTGTATTGCGACCACTTCTGGCTTATTGTACCAGCCCCAGATGATAGGTGAGGGTGATTGTGGAGCAATTGGTGGAATGAAGATTGGCAAGGGAAACCGAAGTACTCAGAAAAAACCTGCCCCAGCGCCACTTTGTTCACCACAAATCCCACTTGACCAGACCCCGAGATCGAACCCAGGCCGCCGAGGGTGGGAAGCCAGCGACTAACCGCTTGAGCTATGGCGCGGCCAATGCCACACTTAGTAGCCACTATATTAATTTAAACGACACCGTCAGTTTCCACTCATCTAGCATTCTGAATTGGCGACTTTTCAGTTTAATCGTATATTTCATGCTTTTGCAATTCCAGCCTTCGGACTGCATCTGTCCCATTTATTTATGTTGAACTCATTCATCGAATGTTATCGAGGCAGCTCTACACGACTGCGTGCTCCATTACATGCTTGAAGCTTAAACACACTTCTCTAACCCCCGGTGACCTCGATCACATCAGAACGTTTCACGTATCGATAATCGATTACCGATTCACTCGGACGAACTCTGACAGCAGCACATCGTTAACAAGTTAAGATGTTCTATAAATATGTATTGTTATCGATGGATGGATCGACCTTTACTCTTTGGCAGCTTCCGGTCCTTTTTTTCTGTCGGAAATAGAGACTGGGTTCCGTGAGCAGGAACTGCCGATGTGTAAGAAAAAGTGACACAAGTACAAACTGCTGGTATTGGTGTTCGACTGGCTGCATAAATTGTAAATGACCAGCGTTCGTGTTAGCCTTACATCTGTTACCATCTAGAAAAGAATTCGGTTTGTAATAAATTATTTAACGGCACTATTTATCATTCGGTATCAGGAGAGAATAGTACAAAAGGAAGCAAGAAAACAATAGGAGAGATGATCGTGACCTATTTAAAAGTGCATTAGGCAGGAACTGTAAGTGGTGTGGTCACTTCATCATTATATAACTCCGCCATTTTTGACATGATGAGGAGATGATTATAAAGAGTGTGTTCGTAAGCTCCGTGGCCTGTAGTCCGCAAGCGAAATATACCAACCGAGCTACCGCTGCTTCTCGGCGAAGTTATTGCCAAATTTACGGATAGAGGGTACCACGTGGTCAGCGCAACGGATCCCCACGGCCGTTAATCCCGGTTTTCCTTAAAATAACTCCTCAGTTATCCTCACGAGGCTGAGTGGACCCCGTTCCAGACCCACTACTCGTCAGAAAATCTGGTAGCGCCGGGAATCGAACCCGGAACATCTGGATCTGTAGCCAGGAACTGTGACCACTAGATAACAGATGCGGTCATGGAAAACATTAGGCCTATTTAAAATATTCAATTTATTTTTTGAAAAATTACACATACGAATTTATTAATAAATAAATAATACTAACACTAATGTTATATCAAAATTCTTCTCCTGCGTGATCTAACCCAAGTCTTCAGAGTCCATCCTAATGTACGTCCACACAGTTAAGTGCAGAACTGTCAAATATCTGATTAACGTCTTTTTCTAAGGCTTCGCCGCTTTCATCTAATATCCTTTTGTTTTTCTCTGTCTTCTACTGAAGTTGTTCCATCGTTTCTGCCTGCGTTGCAGTTGTCATCTTCAATGTAAAGATGTGGAAGGAGTGCCCTATATGTCCTGTTTGCCCTGAAGACTGAGCAACTTAACTCACGAAACGGCTAAGTCCCCAAAGTCGACATGTTTGCTTAACTTCGTGGTGACATGAATATTTAGACTATATTCTGAAGAAGTCCAAACTGTGTAAATTTTAACTCTGGGAGCGATTCAAAGGGGTAAAAATGTGTTTGCATCAGCTGAAATTCCACATGGACTACCGTGTCCTGAATGCTGATTCGCTTGGTGTCTGGGCACTAGCTACCAGACTGAGTGATGCGTTTCTTGTTGAGCGGACCAATCAGGAGGACACCACGCCCTGTCACAGAGCGACGTAACAGTAAAAGAGGAGCTGCTTGGAACGTTGCGCCAGATCTCATCTTGCCTCCCCCTGCGGTCAGCAACGGGCTTTATAAATAACAGAGGGAAATATGAAGAGCTCATTACTACTCTGTCACTCTTTCTCCTTGACAAAGCATCGAGACGGCTGACAGAGCGCACAGAACAGAAGAAATGAGAGCGTTTCACGTCGTTAGCTTCATGGGATCCTTTTTAGTATTTGATGAGCGTTATACAGGATACCTCGAAAAAAATGTGCGCATAGCAGAAGTTCCCTGTTTTTGACACAAATAGTTGTAATGTATATAGGATATGAGGCTCTCACAGCGGTAGTTATGAAGAGTTCTATATTCTGGGATATATAGTGCCGTGTAGTCCTTTCACAATAAACCGATATTTATGAGGAAAATATGTAAAATATAAATTGTAAAATATATTACAGTATATCACTACTAATACAATTAAAAACCATTATATATTGACATCCGACAATATGAGAGAGGAGTTCATTATCTAGGAAAAGTTAACAGAATGATAGCAACACAACGGTTTAACACGGCAAATAATAGAAGAATTTGGTGAAGGCTGTAAGTGGTCTACTACAACAGACACGAAGCTCAGCACAGTTCACGATGTTTTTAAAAATCTTTTTTAAAATCAATTTTAGATTTAGTTCTAAACTAATTGTTAAATTACTTTTAACTTAATAGTATTTTTACTGTTTAATGACGTGTACGATTCTTATTTGAACCGATTTGTAGTCTAGTTCTTTTATTGCTAGTGGGGTGGGACTAAGTCCCTTGTACTGCGGCCACTTCTGGCCTATTGTACCAGCCCCAGATGATAGGTGAGGGTGATTGTGGAGGAATTGGTGGAATGAAGATTGGCAAGGGAAACTGAAGCACTCGGAGAAAACCTGCCCCAGCGCCACTTTCTCCACCACAAATCCCACTTGACCAGACCCGGGATCGAACCCAGGCCGCCGAGGTGGGAAGCCAGCGACTAACCGCTTGAGCTATGGCACGGCCTAGTCTAGTCTAGTTGATGGCTGGAATATATATAGAAAGTAATCTTTTATGAACCATATGTATATAGATGTGAATGTGAGAGATGCAGTTCACTGGTTGAGTGTTCGAGCCCTGCAGCACCTGCGAATGGACCGTTAGGGTCGAAATATATACACGTAGTACTATATACTCATATGTTAATAAACATTTGTTGCGTTGACGGTAGAATTTGTATATGTTGGTTGTACGAGTCTATACGCAACAGGATGGAACTTCAAAAATAGGAACATATGTCCTCCAACTTTACGGTCGCAGAATAAGCGAAGGAGAGAACTAGCTTGAAGCAGGTGTGTAAACAGAGCTGGAGCAGAGATGGATCTGAAAATGACATTTTCATCCGAAAGGTCGATTGAGTTTCAACAGACTGCACGGCGTTTCATCACAGAGGACACAACTCTTCTTAGTGGCTATGACATCTGTCTGAACATATATTTTAGGTAAATAAATGCACCGACGTCGGTCACGTAGCCACGCGGTCTAAGACATGAGCTGTCTTCTCTCGTTCGAACGCTGAGATCTTTGGTTTGAATCTCATTCAGGGCATGGAATGTTTGGTGTGTGTATGCTTTTATTCTGTGTTTGTGTTATCCCGTGTTTAGGTAACGGCCTTCCGACAAGCCGATCACTCGTGCAAGGAGTCCTACCGTCTGTGAAAAAAAAAATATTAGGGAGCTGAATAAGACGCCTGGGCCTGAATGGGTTGGAAGAGGAGGCTGCGACAGTGAATGAGGTTTCATCCTTGAGTTATGTATCTATTCGACATGGAATAATTTTGAATGATGTATCAAAGGAGTCTTGCTACATTGCGTGGTAATGTTTCGTCATTTACATGGAGAGACTGAGGAAAATAACAAAATACTAGTAAGAACGGCTTGCCTAAGTAGCAAAATTCGATCCTGAAAACTCACTAATATGAAAGAACCAGCCTGCAGAGTCTTTCGGTTCTGAGTGATTTCAGATCTCCACAGTAATTCGTGAAATAAAGCCGCGCCATAGCTCAAGCGGTCAGCAGCTGGCTTCCTACAGCGACGGCCTGGGTTCGAGCCCAGGTCTGATTAGGTGGGATTTGTGGTAGACAAAGTATACGTCGGAGCAGGTTTTCTCCAAGAACTTCGGTTTCCCTTGTCAATCTTCATTCAACCAATTGCCGCACAATCACCCACACCTATCGTCTAGGGATGGTACAATAGGCCAGAAATGGCGGCAGTACCAAGTTGATTTAGTCCCACCCCACTAAAAAAAATTGTGAAATATATGTCAAATGTCTATTAACCTTTATATTGTGGCGCATAAACCCATTGCTAAGCAACGAATCAGTAAACACATCCCGCGGCAAACAATATACAACAATAGGGGACATCCGTTGCTATGAAACTGATATGTTTTCTATGTGGTTTGACCCGAGGCTATATAACGAGAAGCCAACAATAACTATCAGCTGACTTGGACTTGGGACAGAAGTTTAGAACCCGGTGTGGAGGCGGGGTCGAATACCTCCACCGTGACCTTGCGAGTCGTAGGAGGCGACGAAGAGGGAAGTCTCAAATCTGAGATAGTAAAATATGGTCTCGAGTCCCAAGGGACTCAGACCCGAGAAAGACTGCACTGGCAAGGACCAGCAGCACATACAAAAGGCAGACCCGTCCTCTCATCAGAGAGGGCGCCCCACAGAAACAAGACAGTAACTGTTAAAAGTAATAAATATATGGTCATGAGCCCCAGATGGTGCTCGACATCGAAACTTACTGACTGACTGACCGGCGTTCACAATGTGACTTTGCTTTGACTTGAACTGACAGCTGAGGCAGTTAACCCGCGTGGAGGTGGGGTCGAATACCCCTACCGTGAACCCTGCGAGTCCTAGGAGACGACGCAAAGGGAAGGCTCAAATCCGAGAGCGTAAAATATGGTCGCGAGACCAAAGAGACTAGGACCTAAGAAAGAGTGCGCTGTCAACTGCCAGTAGCATATACAAAAGACAGACCAGACCTCTCGTCAGAGAGGGCGCCTACAAAAAACAAGACCTTAACTGTCAAACAGTAATAAATATCTGGTCATGAGCCCCACGAGGGTGCTCGACACCAAGACTTACTAACTGACAGACTGTCAATAGCAATGTGACTTTGATTTTGTCTTGAACTGACAGCTCAGTTGGAGAAGTAGTGGAGTAGTATAGTGTGGTCAGAAGTTGAGTGTGTCCAGTGGAAGATAGTGCTTTGTGAAATGCTGTAACAAGTTGTATAAAGGTCCGATAAATCCGGTCATGAAACCCAAAATTCATTTTAAAAGTAAAGCAAACCCCCAATAAGTGACTATACTAACGAATGATCAATTTCGTTCTGATTTAATTTGTGTGTATTTTTAATTCCATGTTATCGAATGTGAAGGAAATTAACATGAATTGTGGGAAGGTAGAGATCTGTTAAAAATGCAAACGTGTAATTTTTCAGGGCACTATTTCGATAGTCGCCAGAAGAAACTGATAGAAAATATAAAATATCCCTGCCAGGATGACCGATTACTTGACCCAGATTTGAAAAGTTACTCCCAGGGTTGCGGCTGCACCAGCGTGCTCGGTGAGGTCATCCAGTCTATAACAAAACGCAATCCAGATAAAAAGACTCCACTCCTCCTTTTCGAACGTTCTAATTCCCACTTTGTACTTTCGTGTGTATCTTGCGACGCCATCTGTAACCAGACTGTATGGAGCAATGGTAGGATGAGCAATGAAATGGAAAGAACTTGGCAGAAATCGGTCGAGGAGAAATTGACGTAATATCCTGGCATTTGTCTGTATATATATAGTTAGTTAGTCAGTTATTGGAGGGGGTGGGTTTCCCCATGCACTGAGACCAGTATTGGTCCATTGTGCTTCCCTCTATGATATTCTACAGTCTCTATACCCTACCGATATTGGTGCGTACCATCAGTCCCGACCGAGCCAGCGAGTTCGTCCTCTACTGGCTTGGCGGTATCTATAATGCTTCCCCCATCTAGCAGAGGCGTTAGAGACTACGGTTGGGCGGGAAATGTCCTTGAATTTAGCTCAGTGACCTCCTTTGGAGATATGAGGTTCTTTTACGTGCCGTAAAGCTACGACACGGGACCCACGGCTTAAAGTCACTCCCGGAGGACTTGTTCCCTGAATTTTTCCGCCCTTGAAAATTCAACGACCTCCGCCGGGTTTGAACCCGCGTACCACGAGTCATGAGGTGGGAACGTTACCTATAGACTACGGAGGCCGCTTATATATATGTATAGGAAAGTCACAGTAGGTCTGTCAAGTTATCAGGTGTCGCAGCCAAAATTCCAACCGAGAGCTTTACAAATGCGAATCAGTACCGTTACCGCTACGCTATCCTGCTGTGTTGCTCTAAATAACTTCCAACGTAATAATAAAATGTCGTACATTCAACATTTTGCTTTAAGGTGGTAATTATATATAGCCTGTTGTATATATATTGTAGCGTATGGACCTGTTGCTAGGTAACGACCGCGAAACAAACAGCGAGACAGCAATCATTATAAGGCAGCGGCCTGAGCGGGAATGGAATGGCTAGAAGGCGGCGTTTTCCACAGTGCCCGCGTCGATGGCTGCGCACACAATAGATACAATAATGCGGAGCGATGTTCTCTACGCGGTTATACTTGGGACAAAACAAAAGACCAAGCATATTCATAAGGGACAAACTCATCTTCTCGTCAAAGAGGATGTTACATAAGAATTATGACCGAAGGATTTCAGTTGAAAAACCTTTGGTCGAGGGCCTTTCTTTTTTTTTTTCCACTGGCACTACAGCCCTCATTTGGGCCTAGGCCTACCTCCATGAAACTCTCCGTTTCACTTCAGTTTCTCTAGATCTTACACATTCGGTGGGACCCTTGGGCGCGTGATCAGCCCGTCGCAAGGCCTCTAGCTGTACACAAACACAGAAAAACGCACACAAACATCCATGCCCTGAGTTGGATTCGAACCCACGAGCTTCCGAGCGAGCGAAGACAGTGCATGCCTAAGACCGCTCGGCTACCGTGACCGGCAATAAAACTTTCTTAGTAACTCCAAAATGCAGAATATCATCTGCATAAGCACGTCCTTCCGTAACGGAGTCCCCCCCCTTCACGGAATCCGAATATTCGTTGTGTTCTCCGCTATTGGCCCCTCCTGAGGCAGATGAACTCAGCGATATCGCCCTGCTCCACTTACTTCGAAGACCCGTCCTTATTATTTAATTAATTAATCAATTTGTTATTTTATGAGACTGTCACTATCTAGAACATGCTGCCCGAATTGTATGATCATATCTGAACCAAAATGAAAAAGAATTTGTAAGGAGCTGTCTCAGCCTAGAAGACGCATAATGAGGCTTCTGTTTGAGGGACTGAATAAAACAGCGAGAAATCTCAGAAGAGCAGCCGATCTGGCCCATAGGTTAACTAAGCAATCCCCGAACACGAATCTAAAGCGTTACCGCTACGCCGTTTCATTCAGTGAAGATGTATTCTAATATTTTCCCTCCATCTACGTCTAGGTTTTCCCAATGGTTCTTCTCTTTAGGATTTATGAGCGAAGTAGGCGTTCGATAAGATATCTTGTGAAGATTCTGAGAACGCATTAGCCATACGAAGGCGCAAAGTATCGGGCGTGAAAAATGATGTATGGATGAGAGTTGTCTACATTTAATGGGTAGGCCTAGCTTTCAAAGACAGAACTGCAATACACAGAGCATCACCATCACTCTCACCAACAAAACATACATTGCGACTGCCAATATTTTTAAGAAGTAGATGTCAGTTGGTGTCTGTTGTTGCAGTTTGTTTTGGAAATCGAACGTTTTAGCTGAGTCAATGACGTCACTAGCGCACTAGGTCTGGTTATTTGGACGCAAAGCGGAAGGGGAGCAATTAATCACACCGTCCCTTTTAACCTCCGCCCCCCTCTCCATCTACCCTGTCCGTCCATTTCTGCGCAAGCATATATCCACCATTACCGTATCCGGACACAAATCATCCCTCCAAAACAAGCTTACTCCCTACCACACATTCTGTACTCTGGTCCTATCACTTAGGGCCTATTGTGTGAGAACGTATGTCACGCATGCATGGAACTGAACCCAGACCTCTGTTTCACAGTAGACTGATTCATTCTAAATACCTGGAAAGCGAACTATGGTCAACGGAAACGCACGCATTAAGGGCAAGTTCAAAGTAAACAGGGCCAGTATCTCCCACAGGATTCAGATATTTAGACGGTTATATTACTGCCCTGTCAGTAGCTACATTATGTACCACATGAAAATAGGATGACGAATGGAAGATGAAGTATAGAGGATTTGAAAGGAAACTGTCATTATCACTGTCATTACGACGAAAAACCAAAGTTCAGACCGAGCGCCTCTCGAATGTGACTTTAGAGGTGTATCGCTAGCCAGTCTGCTCAGTGTTCCAGATTAGTTGCGTCATTTAGGTAAACCTAGATTTTTTATTTTCATTGCCATTACAGCCCAAGTGGGTCTAGGCCTACCTCCATGAAACTCTCCGTTTCACTTCGGTTTTTCTAGATCTTAGACATAGGTAGGACTCCTTTGGCGGGTGATCAGCTCGTCGCAAGGCATTTACCTGTACACAAACACAGAAAAACGCACACAAACATCCATGCCCTGAGTGGAACCCACGATCCCGGCTCCCGAGCGAGCGAAGACAGTGCCTGCCTTAGACCGCTCGGCTACCGTGACGGGACAAAACTAGATTTAAGGATATTCATTTTGTAACAGACATCTTAGTAAGGGAATGTTGCGATAGAATAGCATTTATAAAATTTACGGCTTGTATAATGACACTACCAATATCTCACATTTTACAGTTGTTCAATTTTCTTGATCACTTGTTTCCAATAAAAGTTGTTATGTTTCGATGGAGACACATGTTACCTTATACAAATTTTTGTAACATCCCTTGTTAATGAGATATCGGCCATTAGCATTTCTTCTGAATGCCATTCTGTGTTTCTATTACATGATAAACTTGAAACTGTTACCACAAAGTACCATTATTATTATTATTATAACAGAACGCAAGGATATGCAGCAGAATATTTGAAGTATTAACCTGAATGAATTGATATTTCAACCAACAAAAGGATTACAAGAGTTTTGAATTGTTGATGGTTGAAACTACTCTTAGATTTGCAATCGTTGGACAACTGACTGTCTTTGTATGCATTAAATACGTAAAATATCAACATTTCAGTCATCTGTTGTAAATCTTTCTGTTGCCAAAGAAAGCCAAGTTATATATTAAGATTCACTTTTCAGATATTTGAATTCTGTTGCATTACTGCTGCCTTCTATTACAATGAGTGTGGTAAAAAAGCTATGTCCTTAACGGGTCTTGGAGGCTGCCACATCTTCTAGACAATCAGCTCACAAATGGCGGTGAGATTGTCAGTCTTATACGCAAGCCTCCCTTTGCCTCCAGGAAGGTTCTTGGTACTCACTTCTGTTAGAGGCTGAGTCGACCCCAGGGTAATAATGAGGCTAGAAGGATTAGGTGAATTGAACTTAGTGATAATTGTTTCGAATTTGTCAAAGAAAAATTATAGGTTGACATTTAAAAATGATAATGATCTTGATATCTCAGTAACACAAAATATAAAGAAATTATATACGGTATCATAAGTGTCCTTTAAGCGGAACTTCTTGCATTCAAAATATTTTCTTTTATTTGATACTAAACAAGAGAGATATTTGAAGTTACCAAGATAAGTGGGGCACTTTGTGTAGTGTCAAATGAGAAGATGATCAGTAAATTATGAAGAGAAATGGACTTGAATGGAAGCGGTCGTGGCCTAATTCGACGTAGTGTCACGGAATTTCTCTGGAAGGACTAAGGACAACATGGACAACCTCATTGAGGGTATTCTGTGTCGTTGTCTGGATTCCAAATGATCACCGTTCGAATAAAATTTGGAAGCGTCACAGATTGTGGCAACTTGCTAGGTTTCAGCATTTTGTTTTCGGGAGATGTTGCGATCACATATCGTTCCAAAGAACACACAAACTGAATGTGCTTTATGTGGCTTTCCTCAGTGTTAGGATAGTACAACGAAATAGGTCACTATTGTATTCCTGCATAAGTTCATCCCTCTAAACTGGTGAAAACTCTGCTAGTGTTTCAGTTAATGCGGTCTCTAATTAGTAGTTTATGTTTCATGCAGTGCAGTTTGCATTCGATAGAATAAATTGCATGCTAAAGAACCTACCACAAGGACACTGGTTACATAATATAAGCAAACGCTTAATTTGGGGACAGAATTCTTAATATGACCCAATTTAATGATATGATCTCCTCTTAAATCACATTATTCTCGTGTTGCTACGTGGAAGCAAAATCACACAAGTTCCTAGACCCACGTTAATTTCTAAACTTTCTAGATTCTTATCTAACTAATTAACTAAATAAATATATCGCGGAGCAGAGCCCTCGAGAAACTAATAGCGACGATGCAGCCTGCGATGGGATCGAAAGATTAATTTTCCCACGCATTGTGACAATCCTGCGCCAGATGGACACAGCCCATGTCATCACACTGCATTTCTTGAAGATCCGTTCTAACAGTACGACTACCAATTAGCTTCCTTTTATTTTTCTCATATTCCAAGTTTTAAATAGCATTTTCTTTTATTCAGTTCGTCTCAAATAATCAACCCAAACATGACGCGCTCTACTAGAATTTTACTGTAAAATTCTCACCTAGTTCCTATACAGAAGGCCGAATTTGTCGGTTATCCGCAAATACTGCTTCATATTATTCCCAGTTATCATCCAAATCTGAATGCCGACTTATCCGCCCGAAAATGAAACCTGCGCAACGTTGGAGTCACAAAGAACACATTCGACATTGAGGACGGAGTCTGCGCAGGAAGTTCTCTCGAAATATGATCATAATGATTAAAAATCCTTCTGTAACCAATCAGATATGTTAATTGAAATGTATCACACAAGACTGTAAAGGTAAAGGTAAAATTGTTCCTGTGCTTAACTAATTAAACCCTACTCCATGAAGGCGTGTGGGGGAATGGAGATATAGATACATATTTTCTTGACCTCGGCAGTGGCTGCAGGTGAGTGGTCAACTTCACGCTCAGGCCTCTTTACCCCCTTAGAAATGACTCCCGGTACCCATTGGATAGGAGGTTGGGTGGACCCCAGAGTAGGTCTGGATGACATGGAGGAGACAAAATTCTTGACCCTAGTGGATTCGATATCTGATCCCTCATTCGTCCAGCACATAGCCAGCAGCTATACCGACTAACGGGTCAGTTTTCGTTTGTAATATTAATCAGTCAGCGGGTACAAAATAAAGACTGAAGGAGAAAAGGGGCAAACAAATAAATAGCAACAAGTGAAGAAGGAAATAAATATTGGAACAAAAACTTCTCATTTATACAACAAGAAGTTCTGCGAAGAATTGTAATATTACTTATATTTTACATCGTCCTAACCGAGTACAGATAGCTGACATGGGATTGGTCAAATATATATAAAATGTTTGCTAGCACATGTAAATTTATGAATCATAAACTTATGTCCAGAAACTAGCGCTATCTCAATGCACATATAAGTGATAAATCTTATATTCCATGAGATATGCAAATGCCTATCGCAGTGGCCACGCGGTCTAGGGCATGAACAGTCTTCGCCCCCTCGAACACTGGGGTCGTAGTTACGAACGTTACAAATGCCACTCGAGGCATGTATGTCTTTGTGTGTGTTTATTCTGTGTTTGTGTTGTCCTGTCTGTAGGTAGGGGCCTAGCGACGGGCTGATCACTCGTCCAAGGAGTCCTACCGACAGTGTATATGATTATGAAATTTAAAGAGCGGCCAGGGTCCCAAAAAGGCCTGTAGATCCATTGGTGAGTGAATGAGATATCCAAATAAATGAAAAATACTATGTAAGTTACGGGTTTATGTTTCGGGCCGTTGTTAGAATATACCTCCCAATACTTGGAAGCTATTTCTTTTCTCTTGACATTTTAAACCGCCTTCAATATCTAGATACAAAGCGTCGAACTGTGCAATGGTTGATAAACCAGGATACCGCAAGGTGCTGCCGTGGCCTATTTGAAGTACTCCCCTAATATTTCTCCGGAAGTACTGAGATAAACTACAAATATCCCAGTCAGGGTAACCAGTGTCCTATTCGAGATTCGAACCGAACGACTCATGAAAGCAATACGAAAGCAATGGAAGGTGAGAGACATAAGTGGGACCAGAAGCTTCAAGTTCTGTGAAATAAAACATGATTAGAGGCTCATACAAGTAATTTAATAAGAGTAGGTGATATCCTTTAAAATTGACTGAATTTAGAAACGATGGACAATGTTAGCGGGCAAAGTGAGGTGATGCATAAACATTATGGTTGCAACTCAGTTGACCGGCTACAGATAAAGAAACATTCCCTCATCTCGGACTTAAGCCTTCCATAAAATTCACTTCAGCAGTCTTATCAGCCCCCGTTATTAGATCATACATTTCCCTTACACTGCGTAATAACAAATGAAATGATGGATGCAGATTCTTTTTAATATATTTCCTTACAGAGACAGAAATACTGTTGCCTATATAAAGAAAATTCTTTTATAATATATTCTGAGCGCTTTAAGCGATCTTATCTTTATTCAGTGAGCTTGTAACCGGATTCATAACTGCCATTAATTTTCGCCTCACTAATGTAATGAGGACGGTGATTACCCAGTGACGTCGTGTTCACGTACGAGAAGATAATTCGATGGTAGTTAAATTGTTCCGATAAGGGAGCCACAGTTATAATGACCAAGTGTCACTCACTAAAGATCGTGTTTCCACATGCCTGAGCTCCTTCATCATCACCTCAATTACAGTTTAAGGAAAATGTTTCCACTAATGACAAAATCAATATTTCACAGATCAGGGTTTCTAATTCTGATATTTTAAGCAGCGGCATAAAGGTATCACCGATTCGTAATCAAAGTTACGGAGGTATACTCAATTTTCCAAAATGCGTTTTGTCTTATTTTACGTAAGTTATGCGTCTTTGCTTTCGTCTGTACAGAAGTAGCTATTGTAACGAAGCTGTAGAATTGCTGGATCTGAGGTCCTCACGGTGATGGCTGCAGATTTCGGTCTTCTGGGTCGTTAACGCCGTGTGGTTCAGTGAGTCTTCAACGTTTCGCTAGAACATATCGCCACCATTTTCAGGGTTAAAAAGTGCCCATCAAGAAACCAAAATGGACAGACAGTGAACTGAGCTCAGTTGACCCTCAACATGTAGGCGATTAGTTCCTCCGAAACGTCGGACTTTCTCCGAAGTACGTGATATTACAACCTTGAAGACTCTACTATTCATAGGAAAGTATACTTTTTCGTAACATTAAATAATTGCGTCAGTTAATCCCAATGATTTAAGTGTTACATCTCTCTAAAATGAAAACCTTTGTTTCAACCACCCATATTTGAAAGAGGCAAATGTCTTTCCGTCTGTGTGTCTCTATGTCTAACCCTCTTTCTTCCATATAGCGTGTCATATAAGAAATTGTAAACAGAAAATGTTCCTCTAGGAGAAATTACTCCAGGAAAGCTTAATTTTGCTGTCTTTATAACTCGGTTCTTCACAGGAAGAGCTCTGTTACTGTGTTAATAATGAATATGATGGTTTCATACTTTTACAGCAACAGCGGAAACGAAACGTGTAAGCTAGGGATCTTAAGTCTAATTAACCACAAAAAAAAATCGTTCCTCAAATTGCAGTAGAGATATTTCTGCATGGGCACGCTTTACACGACGTGTAATAGGTAAACCTCATCCGTCCAGAGCGGTTGAGTCAAACAGCCGTGTAGGGGAACAAATATCCTTTCCCCTAAAAAAAATCCTCTTGGAAAGGCAATTCAGGGAAAATTACTGATTCTGCAAACTTACGAAATTAGGTGCGTGGGTTTGTGAAAGATATTCGAATTCTGCAAATGGTACTGTAAGTGAAAAAAGAGTATATACAGAAAATATTTTCGTGGTGAGCAAGTTGAAAGAATGACCGATTAATTTACATTCATATAATGAGGAAGAATAGTGCTCAAAAGGCCACTACGACACACATTTCAAATATTTCTCGCATTCCATAATTTTATATTAGGTCCATTTAGGGAGTTACATTTCACATAGAATCCAGGCCTTGCCTTCAATTCATGAACAATTTGCTATGAAGGATGCGGCGAAAGACGGAGTTTGGCGTCTTGTGTTTCATATTTATTCCTTTTAAGATAGAAAGGTCATTTTTAGAGTTGTTGTAAATAATGTGCTAAGTTTATGCGTGTGAACTTCCGAATAGAGTTGGGTCATTTTAGTACAAGAACTACATTTTCTGCATTCCTCACAAGAATTGTGTTCTGAAGCAGAGACAAGAAACTGCTATGATACGACACGAATCTAATATAAAACAAGTCCAGCATTCTTATATTGTTTTTTGGATATTCGTTGCCGCGGTAACACTTTTACTTAGCCGTTACCTAGCAAGGAGAAGTGGATACACATACTGACACACCCACTGATGGGAGGGATTTATGAACTAGGTCGTTGAGATGGGATCAGGTGCCACGATACATATATCAAATTTCATAAATATTGTCTTAGGCGTTTAAAATTTGATGGAGGGGGCATGGTGATTTCATAAGATTATTTTTTTTTTTCAAAATGAGAAAAGTAGGCTAAAATGACACGCGGGGTCCAAGAATGCACACAAGTTAAATGGATTTTGTGCACGGGCGCGTTGTTTTTCTGTTTCGGTCTCGGACGCCATATGCTGTCGTAATTTGTATGATTCAAGATCGATACTCAAAAACTGAAAGGTTCTACGTTCTGCGACACAACTCCATGTAGTCCGTTAAATTTATTGAATGTTGCATGCGTACTACATAACATATATGTAACCATGTATGTTCTTCTTCAATGACACAAAGAAAATTAAGAAAACAGTCTTCTTGGATGTGGCACAGTGTAGATGTGATGTTAACCGACGTTTCGGAGGAACGTATCGCCTCCATCTTCAGGGTAGAAGGAAAAGCAGACAGCTTGTACCGGTTCTAACGGTCTCTTCGCTTGCGGATTTCTTATTTTTTCTTCTACCCTGAAGATGGAGGCAATACGTTCCTCCGATACGTCGGTTAACACATCTATACAGTACCACATCCCACAAGACTGCTTTCTTCATAGTCACCGCCCTGAAAACCTCAAACCTTACAAAGAAAATAAAGGTTAACAAAAACTCTGTTTTGATGTTACAAATATTTTTCTTCGAAATTGTTCACACTCCTTATAATAATATGTAATCATATTTTTCCTTATATTTGATTACACAGGGATATATTCGCCATTTACAATAACATTCCATATCGGCCTGACACTTGAAAGTTTTGTACAGAGACGGGTCTTCCGTGATTGGTAGTCTTGTTTTCAAGAACTGCTGAGTAACGCGAAACTGACTAACTCAGAATTTGTGTTACTTTTATGGTTTCATTGCCGTTAGTTTGCCTAATTCAGTTAACTGTAATACTACCCATTAATTAATCCATTAGACAAATAATATCATTACTTTAGCCTTCACTAAAATTAAATTTATATATCGTATGAAACATGTGCTCTGACAGGCAGACACGGTCTCCCACTTAAGGATTTCCTGAATGAAATTTGTGTTAAGAATGCCTTAGCAGTAATTCATAGATCACGACGAAATTTTCTGCTGGTCGAGTCTGAATATTTGATTCGCAGACACAGAAGTCAGTTCATATATAAAACACAGAAATGGTTGTTCTGCTCTGGCAGGAGCTGAGCTGGAGGCAACTCAATACTGAACACGAACTTTGCCAGAGTCCCAAGCAATAACGCTGCAAATTGCACCCCCGATGGTTGTCCGTTCACCAAAGCGTGTGCTAGGACATTTCCGACTGCAAGAATGGCGTCTCGTGTCACACAAGAGACCTTTCGACTTCAGTTTCACATTTCAATAACTTCGCTGCTTCAACAGCCTAGTTGTTCAGATCTTGTACAGTTCACGCCAGCTGTATTCTAACTGTTGTTCACATGAGAAAGATTAGTAGAATAGCGTACTCCATTACTATATGTTCTTGAAGCTTAAATAATTTGGGGCCAATTTACTATGTTCAGAGGAAATTGGGTTCATATAACTTCCAGATGTTTATCACGTGACAAGTGACTTCTTAGAGGATATGTCATTAGATCTAATCCACAGTAATTCTTTAAGTATACCTTTTTATTGATTGTTGAAATATTCAAGTGACCTTAATAGTATTACAGAAACCAGAAAAAAAACATCTCTATATCCCAACGCAAGAGGAGAACAATTTTAAAACGTTATTCTTATTACCCTGACCACGCGGTAGCATAGTTGATTGAGGCACTGTGCTTCAAGCCGGAAGGTCGCGGGTTAGATTTCTGATAAGTCATTAGATTTTTCGATTCACCTAGTCCTTCCAGGAGCACTAGGGCCCTGGGGTCGACTCAACCTCTAACAGAAATCAGTACCAGGAATGTTCCTAGGGGGTAAATGGCGGCCGGAGCTTTAGGCTGACAACCTCACCGCCTTCTATGAGCCGATTGTCTAGAAAATGTGAGAACCTCGACATCTCACAAATCTATGGGGCTCCAAGGCCTGTTACAAGGATAGCTTTACCTTTTACCTCTTTTTTTACCACGATCCTGCTTGTTAAAAGTTTGGTCCTATGACTTGCGCAGACTCATAATTATTTGTTACGTATCAAATCGCTTATACATGCAATAGGATTCCTTATAATAAATCATTTTATGCTAATATGCCTACGAGTGAAAGACAAGACATAAATAAAACAACTAAACCCCGAGTTGGATTCGAACCCACTATCATAGTTATACGTACATTAAATTTCCCTATCAGATGCCTAGACGACATTTACCGTCATTTATAAAGATTACTGTATGATAGAATGAGACGCCATGTAGTCTGGTAGGACCGTATCGACGCTTCGAAGAAACTCGTAGCGTCCAACTTCAGGGTGGAAGAATAAACTGAAATTTGAAAAGGCCCTAAAGATACGGGGGAGAGAGAAAAGAGCCAAGAACGATGATCAAGCGAATAAGAACAAGGACTCTTTACATGCTTTACACTGTTTTCAACATTTACTGCTGCTTCAAAGCGGAAATATGAACAAGTTTTTGTGTACAATGTCTCTATAAATGTCTCATATAATGCCAGTACATCAGTTTTCTTTCTGTAGAGCATATGACCGGTGTACATATGCCAGAAAATGGGAATTTCCGGCGCCCATTCCACCCCTGTTGCACGGATCGTTAAATCCAAAGTAGCAACCTGACCACAGTTGTGTGTTATTCGTGAAAATGATGGCTTCAGACCGCAGTCTTTCAGCGGTGTTCTCTACACCTCTCAGAAATATTTATATGATTATTTCAAAGTAAACTAAGCTCCTTTTCCTTTTGTTCTTTCTGTTTCGGAAAGGAGATTCAGCATTACGCACTGCGACAGATTGCTAATGGCATGAATGTACGTGGTCTCTTACTGTACGTCGCCGTACGCCCGACAGTTCCCTCACTTCACAACTCACGAAACTACGGATCTGAATCTTGTTCCTGGTTTCACCTTTAATGAAAAAGACGAAGAGTGAATTTGTCACTGAGTTTAATTAATTAAGCAATATGCCATGAAGGTACATTGAGAAATGCAGGAATAGCCCCACCATTCTTGACTTCGGCACTAGATGAAGGTGAGTGGACAGCTTCACGCCCCGGTCGGTTTGCCCATGGGGAAAGAGGCCCCAGTACCCACTGGATAGGAGGATGGATGGGCCTCAGAGCTGATCTGGAAGCTGTGGAGAAGAACGAATCTTTCCTCTGTTGAGAATCGATCCCCGGCCGTCCTACAAGTAACCCATCGCTATACCGACTCCTAGTTTCCTATAATAGGTTATGATAAATATTAGAAAAGCATATTAAAATTTGTCAGGATTTATTTGGCCATTCCTCTGCAGTTGAAAGTGCAAAGTTAACTGAAGGAAGAAACTAAACCAATGTTAGCTTAATATAGTTTCTTCCATTTCTCTTGAAATTCGGTGATGACCGAAAAGAAAAACGCCCTGCATCATGATGGGCAGTGCGGGTTTCGACATATCCAGATGCACCTCGTGGTACACAACCAATATCGGGTGAGGCTGCTACCCCTGGGTCTTCTGACCTGCGTCCGTTCATTTCGGAGTCTCTCTGTCGTAACCTTTGAAGATAATTCCCTTTCTGTGCAGGACTGGACGGTTTCACAATGTCTGGTTACCCCAAATGGTGTAGCCTGATTATCAACACAGTTACCGGAATATCCCTTGGGATTACAGGTGAGAGATGGAGCACAGACGAATATACATATTTCCTCCGCCCCATATTCACAGGATGCGAGATTTTAGATTAACAGAAATAGGAAGACTATAAATGAAATTAAATCAACAGTTTATGTAACCTCAGAACGAGTCTGAAGGAACCGAATCATGTTAGGGAGCAGAAAACTTCAATGGCCAATGTTCAACATTGAAGTGATATAAGACGTCAAAGGCTTATAAAGAACCGCATTAGAAAACTGAAGGAGTATTTACGAAGGAACGGAAATAAATTACCAGCTTAATCTTTTAAAGCATGAAGTTGACCTAAACAGTATTTAAGAAACATATCCTACCTCACAGGAAATAGTGCATCTCCATTACCACGACCAACAATTTAATGTTGTTTAGGACAAAAAATCTGTCTATTCTGAAAATCCCATGAAGGACATTAAAACAGTCTGTGGACAAAATGAGGAGTTTTTAAATAATATAACAGATGTTAAGTATAAGGTAATTACTGCTACTTAACAGAGTAATAAATTATGCAAATCTAAATGATATAGAAAAACAAAGTGAATTTGGTGTATTTTAAATTTATTCACTTGCCATAGGTTTGAAATTATTTAAGAAACGTTGGTATATGTGGGGCATTTAAAAATTTCTTCAATATTCGCCCTATCGTACTGTGGTCATCCTATAACGTTATGGAATTGATTGTACTAGACACTCCTGGACACTCTTGGCTTTATAGAGTTATCGAGTTTCGCCTTAAAAGCATGGTAAAGCTTTACGTAGGAACTCAATCTTATTGTCAACATCATGAACTGGTTATTTATTTACTAGACAATTTCCTTCGGAGGCCCCACAAAATCTGAAGTGAGAATTCGACTGCAATGGGATAATGAAAAATGAAATTAAATCAGCCAGCGAACTCCACAATGCGGTGACTTAAGGCGGAAATTGAATTCTTGGTCACGGCTTAGAGGTAACGGTGCTTCCGGGTTCAGGTTTAAATTAAATACTGGTGCACACTGAGCTATATACAGTACTGAGGACACAAGAATTGAACCACTATCAACGTACACACCTAGATTAAATATTTCAGTTTTTTGTAACAACTTAATTCCGTATGGTTCTCATAGCAGGTCAACTGGATCGATAAGTGTCAAATTTTTATGGAAACCGTTGACTAACTCGGCATTCACATCACCCGCCTTTGAACTCTATCCTGAGGTGCAATAATAGAATCCACACTTATTTCTTCAAGATATTTATTTATAAAAATATGTTCCCATTTCCCATCTCCCATTTTCCGATCTCCCTTCCCTGTTTGTTTTTCGACTAATCTAACATGTACCTCTTCCAACTTCCGCTCACCACATCTTTTTGATGTAATCAACCAAATAACATAAAATCTGGTTAATAATGCGAATTATGTGGCTGTTTATTATGAAATTTTCTCAGTCTTCTATCCTCCCTCTTAGGCGCACATTTTATCCTGAGCATAACATCCTCAATCAGTGATTTTCTGTAGTGCCGGCTATACGTTCATTCCACTTAGAGAAATATTTAACATGACGGAGTGCTCTGTGCGAACCTGGCATGAGGCCCATTGAATTGCTATTTTCCGAGAAAATGTCTACAGAAAAGTTATTAATCACATATTAGCATTTTATAATAAGAACATATTCAGTCCAGTAAAGACTTTGTATGAGAAGATATTTCCGAGAAAAGCAATAAAGTTTGGTGTGAATTTCATGTAAACTTGTGGTTATACTCGCCGAACAGATACAGACATTAGATGTAGGACTACAATTAATTTATATTACCTGTCCTTTACTTAATTAATTAAGCGCTATGCCAAGTTTGGTCCATTCCTCCTGGGACATCCTGTATATATATATATTATTTTGTTCTGTTTATTGTCAGTAATTGTTACCTTCTATTCTGAGTTTAAACCGGTCATAACTCCGTAACCGTCCAAAATCGGACACATGTTTATATGAACTTTATTGATAACAAAGACCTAGGAAATCACCTCCTGCAGTTATGCCCTAAAGTTGTGAAACACCCTGTATAATAACCCAAGAATCAATCATCATTCATTCAAGTGATGTTTTTTCTGTACATGACACCATAGAAGAAAACACATTTCTTTATTAGGAATCAAGCTAGATTGGATGACAAGATGCCCAGAATTTCTACAAAATTGATCAAGATTTTAAAATATGGTATACACATAAATTATAACAACACACAACTCCCACAGATCAGCCCAGTGTCCTTGTAATCCAAAATGTCCCTCCTCATGGTGGTATGGCACCAGCCATCCACAGCAGTAGCAGCAATAATTCATACCTAAAGGCTGCCAGACTGCGGTTCCAATTTCTGGCAGTAAGCACATGCCTTTAGGCAAGGTCTTCTAGACAGCATATCCACATTGGTGTGTTTCCTTCCCTGGCAATGTTTGGATGTAAACTTACACTCCTAGAGATAGCTGACACAGCAGGACATCTATCCTTCCAGAGTCTTGAAACTAAGGCACCAGATGAGGACAGAGTGGTCAGTACATACATGGAATGCTTGTCCATGAAAGTATTTCTGGAAGTGCTCCATCTTCACAATAGCCAGTAACTCCTGTTAAGTCATGAAGTAGTTCCTGTCAGCCCACTGATAGGGTCCTGCTGCAGTACACTACTACAAGCTCCTGGCCCTCCTGCATATGAAACAGCTTGCTTTCAGTTCCCATGCTTCTCATGACCATGTCAACAATGAACCATTCACCTGGCCACATAGATCCTAGGATGACTGCCATTCAAAAGGACTTCTTCAAGGACCAGATGGCAGCTGTTGCTTCTGAAGACCATTGGAAAGTCTGCTTTTCTTCTGTGAACTGGATCAGTGGCCTAGCAGTGTCCATGAACCCCCCCAACACTAGGCACATAGGCCAAGAAATCTCAACTCATATTCATCTTGGGACAGTGACCACTTCCTTGCAGCCTCCAGCTTCTTTTGGTCTGTAATCACTCTTCTGGTGACATAATATGTCCCAGGTATTGTATCACCTTCAGTTCAGTTTGAGGTGGGCCCTTCAGCATCTTTGGAACACTTTCTGCAGTTTGTCAAGCTGCTCCTGGAATGTCCAGTCAACAACAGTCACATCATAAAGGTATACAAGGAAGGCTTCATAAGTAAAGCCCCTTAAGATGGATTCTATCAGACATTCCAATATTGCTGGAGAACTGCAAAGGCCAAAAGGCATANGGAGATGTAGTTTCGCCGTTCTTCACCTCGGCAATAGATGGAGGTAGTCCGCTTTACCCCGGGGAAAAAGCCCCCGATATTCACTGGGCAGGAGGCAGGGTGAGCCCCACACTTTCGGTCTGGAAAGTACCCCGTGTGGAATCCAATCCTGACCGTCCAGCCTGTAGCCCGTCGCTGTGCCGAATGAGCCATCCCGACTCCAGATTTCATCTGAAGTCTGTTAAGAGTTTAGAAACTAAATGTGTTTACAAACGAACGGACAAACAAACGAAGAGATGATCTTTTATTTATGTGTTCATGTTACAGATTCTTTGGAAAAGAAGGCATAAAAATGTTAATTAATCAGACAAATACATGCTACTGAGCAAAATACTCAGTCACCTGTTGTCAGAAATTCTGCTTGGTCCGCAGCAAATTATTGCTTGCTCATTCTCAGTGGTCCTCGCTTTTCAGATCAAAAGCAAAACTCTTGTTCTGACAGTCACGACGTCTTAACGTTGCGTAAAGTCCGTTCCAATTTTTGGCGAACATGAAAGGATTAGCGATATTGGGTTTTCGGACTTTATCACTGGGCTCGTCCAGTGATTGAGGCTAGCTCTTTCTAAGGGACCCAACAGAATAGGTGTTTTCCTTCACCTGAGGACGGAAACAGATCCAGTTTCCGAAACGTCGGGTTTTTGTTAGTTATCTTAAAACCAGGACAATGGATAAAGTCCGAAAACCCAATAAGTCTATGTGTTATACACCATCGTCAGAATCCTATAGTAGCTTCATGAAAGGATTAACTTTCCTGAATGTACATCAGACATTTGCATCGCAGTTCATGTCACTTTCCCATAATAACTGAGATAGTCCTGCTGGGTGGGAGTGGGGGAAAAGTTTTTTTAATGAGAACTAACTGTTTATCCGAACAAGCATGTCAAAATGTTTGTCCATTGTGTACACAGATTACATATACCTTGCTTATTCCCTTTTCAATTTCGCACCCAAAATTGTAAATTACTGTGTACTATTTTTATTGTACACACATTAGTGACTAACATCGGGTGCGGGATTGTAATTGTATTTATTTAACCATTACAACTCCTGGCTACAAGTAATTATAACGCTATCGCTAATCTACACAATTTAAAAGTCACTACAGTAAACGCTAATCTACTCAGCTCGATATGTGTTCACATTCCCGTTGCTTGGTAGCGGCTTTCGACAATTTGGATTCTCTTTTCTGCTTCTGTGCTCAACGGTTCCTGTCCTCGCTGGCTGGCGACTCTCTCACAACAGTTTCAACTGATTCAGTCCTGCCCAGTAAGTTGCTACTGACGCTTGCCAGCACAGCCATTCTTGATTTCGAGCCCCTTCGGGGCCTCTGCCCTAATTTATTTTCGTCCAACTACCGTTTATACTTCGTAGGTTAGTAAATGGTCTCCTATTCGACGAGAGAAGGGATCCGTCTTTCGGTTGGTCGGTCAAGCAGTACTCATGTCACAGTGATCTAGGAGCAAATATTTAAAAATCAACATAGCTCTGCAATCATGAACATGATTGAACTTAGGATAATTTGGAAGTAATTGAGGTAGAAGTACATAAAATAACCCCATGATTGAAATATTGGACAGGAATGACGTTCGCCCCCCCAAAATGTCCGTACCTGACTGTGTTGAGACTTGATTACAAAAATTCAAATTTCAGTTTTCACTGTATGTTGCTTCTTCAGACTTATCTATAAGAATGCCGGCACATACGTGTAGGCTCCCTTGTTTCTGGAATTTTGACATTGCAATAGGGAAGAATGTTTTACAGTTTTACAACGCCCAGTTAGTCGTGACATAGGCGACAGCCAGCGAGGGGCGAATCCGTGGAACTCGGAATCTGAGGAACTTACGACGTTAGAAGCCGTTACGAGGCAACCTGTAAGGACATCCAAACTGAGAAAATGTAGTGCGTGCTGTAGTGAACTGCAAAGTGAGTGGACGAGTGATAGCGTTTTAGTATATATAGTTACGATTTTTCAGAGTTCAATAAATCCGATTGTCAACCTAAACTCCGTCTACAGACACTCAATTATAATATAGGGAAAGAAGATACCTTAACTTTTATTATAATTTTTCTTGTACAATATGAACAACGTGGCAGCAGCGTGAAATATTGTTCATTGGGTTTGTTGGCCGTAATTTATGCACCGTTTGTTTAATGCATACAAAATTTTGCGTAATCATATGTCATAAACATAATTTCTGCACACAATTCATATTATTTTGTCAATAAAAACGTTGCAATATTGCGAAACGATGCTTTAATTTAGTTGAAACGTATACTAGTGCAAACAGAAAACAAGAATGGATCACTAATTGCATTATTATTAATTAATATTTTCCGCTGGTCTTTCCATATTGAATGAAGGATTTGAAAAAAAAAACAGATGTCGTAAATTACGGTCAGAAATGCTCAGTTTCAATCAGAAAGTTTACATAAGCGGTAATGCTTGTAACTTCCTGATATTCTCTGTGATTTTCCTCAGTTTCGCTAGGAAAATGTCGCGACATTAAATTAGGCCTCAACCCTTCATTTCACATCCTTTTGGAACTCGTTAGTCATGTGCTTATTCGACGTTATAATGTCTTAATTAATGATAATATCGTTAAATAAGCTGCAACTACTGTTTGATCTTCCCTCCTTACATCACCTACTAAATTTTCAAGACAATAACGTTAGAGAAACCTAAAGTAATTGTAGGTTTAAATATTACACAGGAATGCGCCTTACATCTTAAAATATCAATAAATTACTAATTACTAAATATAGCAAACTTCCTGCTTAATACTTAATTTGACTGTCTTATTCTTAGACTCTGAAGACAGAATCAAAATGTTCTTCCGAAACTTCAGTTTACTTTAAACGGACTACACGACTTTATATCACAGAAAAGCGGCCTCCGTAGTCTAGAGGTAACGTTCCCACCTCATGACTCGTAGTACGCGGGTTCAAATACCCGGCGGAGGTCGTGGAATTTTTAAGGGAGGAAAAATTCAGGGAACAAGTCCTCCGGGAGGGACTTTAAGCCGTGGGTCCCGTGTCGTAGCTTTACGGCACGTAAAAGAACCTCATATCTCCAAAGGAGGTCACTGAGCCAAATTACGGACGTTTCCCGCCCAACAGCAGTCTCTAATACCTCTGGTAGATGGGGGAAGCATTATAGATACCTCTCAGCTAGTAGAGCCGGTCTCGCTGGCTGGGCTGGACTGATGGTAAGCACCAGTACCGGTAGGATATAGAGAGTGGTAGAAATCATAGAGGGAAGCACAATGGACCAATACAGGTCTCAGTGCATGGGGAAACCCACCCTCTCCAATAACTAACTAACTATATCACAGAAGGCAGAACTCTTCATAACCGCTATGATAACCTCGGCTTCTACCTGACTGCTATCTTCAGGCTTGCAGAACTCTCTACAAGAGCAACAGCGCATATTTCATTCTGTTGATACAACTCAGACCTCCATAAAACTAACAATTTTATTCCGTTAGGGTAACAAGTATGGAAAGCGGATGGACTGCTATGACAGAGAGCAACATTTTGTTCCTCCCTCCCCCATGCCGTAGAATAACAGGAAGAAACTAGGTACAATCGATATGCTCCATTTGCCACCCGCATATGTAATTTGTATGACACTAGAATAGCTGCCCCACTGCCCCCCACGTCAATACATAAACTTGCAGCTACCGAGCAGTTGGAAACATAATTATCGGTGTGTAGATTAAATCCAAACACTGAGAAGACATTCGGAAATCTCCATTGTTTCATTCACTCTGAAATATTTAATCCATTCGATTTCCAGATAACGCGTTCTGTTAAGGTATTGTTGGGTTAATTCTCAAGGGAAGATTTTAAAAAATACGTTCTTCAGCCTCGCTACGCCTATCTGTCTATCCACCTGTTCGCTTGTAGTTAGTTAGTTATTTAGAGAGGGTGGGTTTCCCCATGCACCGCGACCAGTTTGATCTATTGTGCTTCCCTCTATGATATTCTACCAGTCTCTATACCCTACCGATAAATGGTGCGTACCATCAGTCCCGCCGAGCAAGCGAGTTCGGCCACTTGCTTAGCGGTATCTATAATGCTTCCCCCATCTATCAGAGGCCTTAGAGACAATTGTTGGGCGGGAAACGTCCTGGAATTTGGCTCAGTGATCCCCTTTGGGGATATGAGGTTCTTTTACGTGCCGTAAAGTTACGACACGGGACACACAGCTTAAAGTCCCTCCCGGAGGACTTGTTCCCTGAATTTTTCCGCCCTTAAAAATTCGACGACCTCCGCCGGGTATTTGAACCCGCGTACCACGAGTCATGAGGTGGGAACTTTACCTCTAGACTACGGAGACCGCTTTGTTCGCTTGTAAGAAACAAAACAAGAAGAGCTAAACGAATTTTCATCGAGTTTTACGTTTGAGAATTGTGTTGATATTTGTTGATAAGCTGCAGCATCGGTTACGATCTGACAACAATAACAGACAGTTTACAGCAAGACCTACTTGAAGTTTCTGCTCGCATCTCGAGGACAACTTTGAATTATTATCAGATGAGTCTCAATCTCTTCGTTGACATTTGTTAGCACTGAAATAAAATGACATCTTAAAAAAACAACTTCACAAAATTTGGGGGGCTTTGCTTTAAACTAAACCTCTGGGCAGATGGAAGCATGAGAAAAAGAGGTCGGTGGGTGGACGGGTTTAAAAGATTACAGACAGTGTATTTTAATGCTTTCTGATAGCTCATAAATTGTATTCGTTACAGTTTCATGTTATGCAATGCTGATGAATATAAATGTGTTACGTACTGCACAGAATAGCGAAGACTGCGAGGCAGAATATAATAACATTCTCCAGCGAACAGCAATAGGAGATTTATATGGCAAAAGCATGCAGACAAAACACATTTGTACGTCCATGAAAGGTGATTCAAATGCAATAAAAATGAGACTAGATTCAAATTATTTATTGCATTCGACTTACGTTCTAGATAGTTTCGATTAAGCTTATAAGTTTTACCTCTGTGATGGACAGTGTCCGTTGTATATTATATATATATATATATATATTCGTTTCCAAAATGAATCACGAGGTTATTATTTAATAGAGATTCGGTGTGTTCAGGAAAATGCAATTTTTGGTTTCAGACATCCTTGACTCACAGACGTGACCTATAACCTCAAAGTAATGCCTGAAATCCGTTACTGTTTAACACAGCTTCCCCATCTAGTACTGATGCTGCCTGTGTCTCCATGTATATACTCTCTCTCCGTATACGAGTTGGGCTCTGTTCATTTCCTCTTATTTTGTATGTCATTCTTTTTCGAAGTCCCGGATCCTTTCTGCAACCACCGCATTAATCTTCTCTTCCTTTCACTCTATTGGCCATTCGCTTCTCTTCACCATTGCTTCCTTTTCTATCTTCTTTCCAACTCTATCACCCAGTTCTTCCTATTTTCCTTTGCTCCTTCCTTTCATCAGCGCATATACTGTTTTCCTTCTCCCTTACCATCTCTACGTTCTCGATGTTTCCTCTCCGAACTGCTGTGTTCTTTTCTTCACCCTCGCCCTGTGACATCGGAGAACCGAGACGGCCCGACTTCATGCAGTCCATTAGCACGAAATGGCGCCAACAGAAGAATAGTAAGAAAAACATAACAGCATCATGCGCTCTCTCTCTCTCTCTCTCTCCCCCTCCCTCCCACCTTTATATATATATATGGACCTATACCGACACGTGCCTCCTCCCTTTGTGCCGACAAAGAAATGTACCGTATACTTATTATGGATGTTGATAATGTTTCTTAAACAGAATCTCAGAAAACTAAAGCAGACTTTAAACTGTAAAGTAATGCTAAGTACTGAAGGAACACAATAAAGTGAAGGAAAAGCTGTGTTTACACATGACCTGTAATTTTAAATCATATTCTTATAGACTGTCTATTTAACGGCGTTTTACAAGTTAATAAGAATTGGCAACATAAAATCATAAGGTATTTTGTGAAACATGTATTGGAGATGATTTACGCAGAAGCTATTGTGTCCTGGGCTAATCTACTATGCCTGAACTTCTATGGTTGAACTGAAGGAAATTATGATCACTGGTCCAATGATTGAGATTAGCTCTTTCTAAGGGGTCCAACTGACTAGGTGTATTCCTTTCTCACTTGAAGACAGAAACAGATCCATTTTCTGAAACGTCGTGCCCTCTGTTGCCTAGAATTCGGGACGATGGAAAAGACCAAAACCCCAGTACTTCCCTTGTTATACCCAACTTCAGGTTTTCTTTTTGTTTGAATGTTATGAAACTGGTGGATAAGACATGGGTTAAACAAAGGCTAGTGATTAAGCATGTATATTTTCGAGATTCTTTATGTAGAGAACTTCAGCTATTTTATACAAAGTCAACACATTAAGCTCTGTTTAAACTGTGTGGCTTATTACTTTTGTACACGTACAGAACAGAGATGAAATTATCCTCAACTTTATATGCACTTGTGCCCTGTAATTTCTATTAGACTCGAACACTGTATATTAAACTTTTAGTGAGTGGAATTTAGGAAGGAGACGGTGGAAGCACTATCATTACGGACACTCTATCGTATCATATGGCTGCGTGACTAATAATAACCGGGTTTTGATTTGATGATTGGATTTATTGGTGATTCCTTTGCAGTCATTCGTAATCACAACAAATTACAAATGTAAGATTTGAGGCTTTCACGGCGGTGACTATGAAGAAAGCAGTCTTCTGGGATTTGGCACCGTGTGTATGTGGTGTTAACCGACGTTCCTACGAAACGTCGGTTAACACCACATACACACGGTGCCAAATCCCAAAAGACTGCTTTCTTCAAATTACAAATGCCTGCCTGGGCTGGACTACCACTGGCTCCAACCTGGTTCCTCTCTCTTCTGATATGAGCTAAGACTGACTTCAACTATGAGTGACTTCTGATCTAAACGGCCTCTTTTATAGCATATCGGTATCCAAGGAAATGTTTGTTGATCACTCGTAGTCATGGAAATGTGTTCCGTAACGAGTTAACTTCCAAGAATCAATCTCTACGGAAAAATGTTTGTCAACTCGTTTCCTAGCAATGGGTCTACATGTCACAGTACATAATCAAAACAGCGCACGGTGATCCACACTACTGACAGAAGAACATGTTGGGCTTCCGGCTAGAGTATTTCAGAGATTCCAAACGTTTAAATGTAAGACCTCAACAACAGAACGTTTAAACCAGCACAGATCCAGAACCGTATTTCATTCGCAATGCCTGTCGATTGTATGAAAACGAAATTGAGGCAGATATTGAAATGAATAAAAAACCAGGCAACACTGCTCTGAAAATTCCTCACTCTTCACTAAGTCTAGAAGTACTGCTGTTATAATAAAAAGAGGCGTTGTGTGCTCCTTGCAACGGGAATCCTAACATGCCTGTATCCAACAAGAAAATATCATACATTCGTCTGTCACTGATGTCCTGTTTACAGGCACTCAAGAGGCACTCTGACTGGACTAGAGAATTAAACTTTATATCAGTATACTGTTTATTATTTTTATGGTTCTACAGCCCTTTGTCGGGCCTTGGATACTTTTCCAGTTTCTTAATCCTATATAGAGTCAGTAGGACTCCTAGGATTGGGGATCAGCCTGTCGTAAGGCCGCTACATATACAGAACAACACAAACAGAGGATAAATGTACACAGACATCCATGACTCGAGTGGGGTTCGAACCCACGATTCCAGTGCTTGAGAAGGCAAAAAGAGTCTATGTCTTAGACCGCGCGGCCACCGTGATCGGCACAGCCTACTTTTACAGATAATTTATCCTGAGGAGAAAAGATGCCAATTAAAGAACAGAAAGAGAGCAAATTACAGCCGATGGAATGAAATTTGTGAAAAGAACAGCAAAGTGCACTAGGATCAGCTTTAGTACTAACGAAGGCATATTAAATTAATAAGATGTCTTACCAGGTGCAATGAGTAAAATACAAAACCGACCGTTTTTAATATGTCGATAAATATAATGAAGAGATTCCCAAAACTGTTAGGAAACTTCTCTGAAGCCGGGATCGTGGGTTCGAATCCCACACAAGGCAGGAATATTTGGTATGTGTATGTGTTTATTCTGTGTTTGTGTTGTCCTGTGGTTAGGTAGAGGCCTTGCGATGAGTTGATCACAACCTCGACACCGCAGGGGATAAAAGGAACGGATTACGTAAGTAAATAAATGAAATTTTTCCTAAAGAGATTAGTGGAATAATGAGAGACCAGTCTTTTCAATAGTAGATGAAGTTGATGATGATAACGGCCATTTTAATGAAGATAACAGAAACACAGTAATTTTCACGCGATATCCATACACACAATTTATGAACCTCACACAAGATTGTCTTTGCATGAAAAGAACGAAATCTTTTATCCAGTCCAATACGGGTTACATGCAATATGAAGCATTCAGAAGTCAAGGATTCATCTGGCTGAGTTCCGAGAATAAGATCAGGCTGAACCACCATGTCTAGCACAAATCAAGATCGAGAAGTGTAACAAAGATTCAGAATTAAATTCAGAACTTCCAGTTTACGATTTGATGACAAGTAAATGCATCAAATTCCTTAAAAAAAATGTACATTTTAAGCAGAACAGATAAAACTGTCAATATACAAATAAAAGTATATTTAAGAATATATTATCTCTCGGAATAATAACTGAGAATGATAAAATGTGGCCATTATAAAGGAAATTAAAATATTTCGACGGACCGCAATGATTACTGAGAAGCGTATAGTCACGTAACTTTTCCAGAAACTTTCCGTCTATTACGCAGCCTCAATGTTCATCTCAGTTTTCACAAGAGCCTTTCTGTGGTCCACATCATAAGCCAGAAGACTGCAGTCCACACCATTCTGCTGAGTACCTTTCCGATCCTTTTTAATATTACTCTGCGATATTATGCTATGCCTTCCATGTGGCCTTTTCCCTTCAAAATTTTAGGCTTAAATTTGTAAGAATTTCTCATATATATCCCGTACACGCTACATAACCTGAAAATCATTTGTGTGAATTTAAATTATCATTAAAATATTTCAAGACATCTGTAATTCGAGAGCAAATGGAGATAATGAGTCTAATGAGCCATGATTTTTTTTCCTTGGATCTACAGTCGCAGTGGGCCTAGGCCTACCTCCATGAACTTCTCCGTTCACTTCGGTTTTTCTACATCTTACACATTCGGTAGCACTCCTTGGGCGGGTGATCAGCTCGTCGCAAGGCCTCTACCTGTACACGAACACAGAAAAACGCACACAAACATCCATGCCCTAAGTGGGATTCGAACCCACGATTCCGGTTTCCAAGCGAGCGAAGACAGTACATGCCTTAGACCGCTCGGCTACCGTGACCGGCCAATGAGCCATGATTATGACAGCCAATTCTTCTCACGTGTGCACAAATTAAAATCCAAGCTGGAAGTAAGGACATAAAATGAGTGATTAAGGAAGCCGAAGAATTTTTCTCTATTTATCAGCTGTTCAGTTCATCATCACTTAGCTTTCAAAGAGCTGGCTTCTTCTTATACGACTTCGGGTTCGATCCCATCTGCTTAAATTTGAGAAGTGTAGTAGAAGAAGTGACACTGAAGCCGGTAACTTCGCAGTTATATTTCAGATTTCCCCTGCTAATTATTGTCTCCCCATGGCTCCATACTCGCCTGTCACTGTCTCGTCTCCTGAGTTGTACAGCAGCACTGACCAGCAGAATTTTAACACGGTCTTGAAGGTGGGCAGTGCTTTCACTTTTGACCTCACATCTGCTTCATCAGAACAAGAAAATTCTTTATATAGACGAGAGAAATGTAATTAATTGTAAGTCTAGTAAACATGCCTCGTGTGACAGAGCCTGTGACACATTTCCTTGTGCATTAAAAAATGTTTTAAGGACTTCTCTTATTCAGAAATTCTCCTTCTTCTTTATCAGAATGTACGTCATTGTGTACGCTTTTTTATGAGGCTACTATAATTAGTGAAGACAGGAACTACTCCAGTTCCCCGTTTCCTGGTCCCGATGACATCAAGAGATCATCCTTGCAATTTACATACTGATTACAGCAGTCAGAACCCGAAACTAGGACAGGAGAAACAAAATACATTTTTTTTATCAAAAAACAATCTTTTGTTTTGGTAAAAACTTGACAGACCTCACTCCACCTAAAATTTAAATTATGAATATGAACTTTTCTTAAGAAAAAAAAATTATAATGCCCCTTCTTAGCCTTATTTCCAAGAATACTAATTGCATTAAAGAATAAAATATATATATAACTCAGAGGTGGAGTTGATCTTCACAGGAAAGTAACGCGACAGACTTCGTCATATTCTGTTTCATTACAGTGCAACTCTCAATTTATGTAACATCCCGGAGAAATGTGTAGGTCCAACACTGAATACATTTCTCAGAGTAAGAATTAATACTTTAGATAAATGTATAACGGATCTCATTAGAGAAATCAAACAATTCAATTTGAAATTTGAGGTCCTCGCTGCTATGAAAATAAAGATTAATTTCTTCTAGGATGTGAAGCTGTGTATCCCTAAATTCCTACTGATATTTCAGAGAAACGTGCTGCATTTATTTTCTATACAAAATAACGTGTTATCGACGTTTCGGAAGAAATTTGTGCCTCAATATTCAGGGTGGAAGAAACTGAAGAGCCACGCAGCACGTCCCTCTTTAGCCTCGGTAAAGTTCCACCGGACTACACGGAATCATATACCAGAAAACTGTAAGAGTAACCTCATTCGGTGCAGTGGAGATTTTGTTGTGTCCGGCTACCCTCCAGTCTGCGTGTCGGCCGCGATGCTCTAACCGGATGTAGCAAAGTGAAACGTAAGAACTTAGGAGTAGTTTCCTGTGGTCTGACCTTCCATAAAATGCCATTAGAATCCTTCCAGCTGTTGTAGCATCGAAACCTGCACACAGACCTCCCCTATATTCCTTCCCTTCATTCTGATATTTCAGCCCTTTTAGCCCCCAGGAAGATTCATGAATGTATATAATTGATATCAAACTAGAATCTTTATTATACTGATGCTTATTTCGCCAATACTCAATCTTCTTTCTTCATTTCATGCATTTCAAAGTATCAGCATCTTATTCGATCCGTTCCAAGATCATCTCTCTCCGTGTCCTTTTTGTAACCGTTCTCCTTAGTATCCGTATTGACGTTTTTCTTCAGTCATGTCGTTCGAATGATTCCTCCAGTTTTGTCTATGCTCATCCATTTTATTCTCCAGTGACCCAGTTTTGATTCCCATCATGATCTATTCTAAAGCAGCAGTTAACTGCTCGTGGGTATCTCGTCATTGCTAGTTGCAATCTAGTCTATGTAGCTTGCTTTAATCTTCGTAGTTTCATTTCCGTAAACATACCCTTCGTTAGAATACTCAGTGAAATGTAAATTGATCTTCGTTTCTTAAAGAGTAGTAAATATTCTAATTTGCAATTTTGATTACTTCGATTAATTTCTCTCATTTTAAGTATCTCGGGACGTTAAGAAGACCCTCTGACATGAATCTTGTTGAAGAACATTTCACTGCTCATCTCCAAGCAGGGATGTTATTCTAAAAGCGGTGCCTTAATACACCAACTGTTAGTTTGTGTCTTGAATACAGAACAAAATGTCCTCACTTGTCTAATCAGTAAAAGCATTCCTATTATACAGACACACACAAATCTGCATTTCACATTTCCTTTGCAAATTATACGAGGGTTGAAGGAGATTATACTCCGTTTTACTACTGTTCTCTAACAGTGATCTCTTGTCCGCTAACCACAGTGCAATTTCTTATTACGTCATCTGACAAAGGATTCCGGAAAGAACTGATGTGGCACGATAAATCCACGTTCCTGAACAGTTTCACTGCTGAATTTTATTTAAAGAGAAATACGCTGGAGTTTTCCGTGGCGCGTAAAGTTCCTTTTGTCAAAAATCTTCCAACTAAATATGTAGTAAGGAGGAAACGTTTCTTTCACTAATCTTTTCAAACCGAAAATAAATCCAGGCTACAAATGTCAGTACTTGCGAACCAAGATATTTCATGCGCCGTATAGAAAGCGCCTAGTCTCTTCATGACACTCTCAATGTGTCACAGACTTTAATCTCAGTGTCTTTTATGTTGCATAAAATCAATGGAAGGACCTCTNCCAAAACAGTTCCTCCACTTAATGCGATCTAGAGCTTTCTCCTTCAAATGATAATATCCTCTTCTGTCCCCAAGGTCATCCAGCATCTTCTTACGTCTTTTTCCTCGTCTTCTGGTCTCATACATGGTATCTCTGTTTTTGGAAAGAGATTATCCAGGGAAATTGATAATGTGATAGTTTTTCCATTTGCTTTCCACATCGCAGTACAACAGACGTTCAAACCACTCTGGTCACGCCTGTTGCTATACGAACTTCAACCATCTCGAGCATCATTTGCTCTGTGCTTCAAGTCGCTGCTGATGACGCTGCTTCCGGCATCAGTTTTTGGTTTTTGGTGTCTCTCTTCGTCTGATGCCTACCCTTTGACCTGTCCAGCAAGGGAGGCCCTGCCAGTAGCTACGCTACAGCTGGTATAGCTCTCAGGCTCCTTGGCATACTCAACCCCCCTCACCACGATAAGATGGAGACACCAACGAGGGGGCCGACCCTCAGCCAGGCGGGGTCCGGGATTGGAAATCCAAGGACGGCAATGTGCTTTCGAAATGTCGATGTTCATGTGTCCTGCAGTTCACATGTCGACGGAAAGCATAAGCAGCCAAAAATTGTTGGAAGCAATGTTTTCTATGAGGCTCGTGCCGAGAGTATATAACGAAGACACCAACCGAGGGTTCAGTTACAAAACAAAAATTCCGGTCGTGGGACTCAAGGGGCTTAGCCCCAAGACGAAGTGATTTGCGGTAAACCTCTAGTCATAAAGTAGGTACAAGAAAGGAGAAGTTGATGGTTAAATTTCGAACCATAATATTCATTATTCTATGGTTTATCTTGATTGTACCTGGGCCAGCAGAGGAGTAACGTCACGAAACAAGCCACAAACGACTCTGTAAAGCCTTACACACTTCAAACTCATTCGATTCTATTTGAAGTTCAAACAATGCCGTTAAGTAACCGAGATTACAAAAGTTATTGCGCATTCGGTTTTACGAGGAAGGAGGGTCCATATCCCCAATGCAGAACTTCTGTTTTACCCTACATTCAATTAATTCTGTCCTGCTCTGAACACGAGCTTATGGATTGCATGGTCTGGTCGCTGGTTGGGAGGAAAAGAGAGATATGAGCTTCAAGTCTCACCTCCTTTCTCACAGTTCTGTGAAGAGTCACTGGATAGAGGCATTTAAGTGCATTTAGATGTTACACACTTTCTGAATAGGACCACACTTTCGTGGCAATCGGGAAAAGTACCTAATCCTTAATTCCCTGATGTAGGATCTGAAATGGACAATCGATCTTCAGAATGTGGTACAAAGTTCGAAGTTTTGCCACATGACGGTGTCCTTACACGCAGCAAATTCACTGAAGTTCGTTCTAAATGAAATTTAGTTCAAATACTCGTATATTATTGCGCGTTTCCTAGGCAACGCGACAAGAAATTTGTGCGGGTTCTCGGATTTGGCGAATATTTATTGGACACTCACTACTTACACTCACAAGTACAATTATTCTCAATTTATAACGTCATCAGAAGTTTCCTCTTCACTATTAAAATTATTTTCACCGCTGATCTTGGTGAAGTGTCCTCTGCTCGGAGCGCAACTGTCCTTGGTCCCTTGTCGGATACGAACTCAATCCTGCTAAAGTCGAATACAAACTTTTCTATCCTGCACTCGGACTGAATAGAAAATAATTTGTCGAAGGGTAACTGTGGAAGCCCCGCTGTTAGACTTTCTTTTCCGGGTCAACGATTTTCTAGGCTTCGCTGAATAGGAATTACTAGCCGTTGACTAGTGATGGACGTCTTATCGTCCGGCTTTTAGGCAGCACGTCACAGTATTCTTGTTTAACAAATAGGTATGTTTTCTTATTTGTGTCTGCTCGTGTGATCGGCACTTTTTTAAGATTTTCGGTGAATTCAATTGAAATTTGTTCTATTTCCCTAACATAAAGAATTAAACATGTCGACAGTCATAAATCTTATAGCGGGGGAAGAAACGACTGGGATGCAATGGGCAGATATGCAAATCGAATGTTGCAGGTCTCTGCACTTGCCAGCTAGCGCGTCATTCGACAAGAGAATTGTTATTTCCAGCCAGTTTGCCTCGAGAATTGAGAACTCTCAGCTTCTCAAGAGAAGTGAACACTCTGGCGAGAAGTAAGAAAGCTTAGCTTGTCGTAAGAAGAGATAAGTATTAGCTTTTAGTGAAAAGTGTTAACTCTTAACTTGCCGCAGGAAATAAAACTCTTAGCTGGCCGTGAAAGGTAAGAACTCTTAGTCTCGTAAGGATACAAACGTCTGAGGCTCTCGTGAGAAATTAGATCTCTCAACTTGTCATATGACCTGAGAAGGCTTGATTTGTCATAGAACCTTGGAATTCTTGGTTTATCGTAAGAAATGAAAACTCTTAGCTTGTCTTAAGAAGTAGAAACTCTGGGCTTGTGAGCTGTAATATTCTTAGCATGTTGAGAGAAGTAAGTACTCTTGGCTTGTCGCAAGAATTGAACACTGTGGTTTCCAGTTAGATTCTTCGGAGAAATAAGATTTTCCTTTTTCTTTAAGTATTCAGCTGCAGATTCAACTATCTAAAATATCTTTAATTTTAATACTTCCTCATATTGTCATTTCTTGCAAGGTGGTGTTGGGGTACTTCCTCTCCCCTTCACATTTGAATATACAATATATATTTCGTGTACAGCGCTGTACCGAAATTACTAAATGAATTTTGATTATATATATGACTGGGGTTCAACATAATGATTTTTGGGGGAAACTCGAATTCAACGGCCGTGGTGATTCGTTACGATGACCACGCTACACCCTCTATCAGCAAAAGTTGACACTAACTTCACAGGTAAACGGCGGTCGCTCGGTCGTTATAGTTCGCTTGTGGACTAAAACAACGGAGTTTATTTTTAACTTCGATTTGTATCAATCCAGTACAACCATCATTTCGTATGAAGTAGGAAATCTTAAATGGTTAGTGCTGTGAAAGGAAACGGCTTACAGTATTAATTCGACCACCTATGGTATGAAATAAATATTCCTTCTTCGAGTAAGAAGCGCAGACGTCATCAGAAGCGTCTTAAAAATTATTAAACGAGAAATAATTCCAAATAAACCTTGATCAGATGTACAATCTCCAGAATATTTTGTTGCCTTTGTTTTCTTTTTTACAGTATGATTTCTTCCATTCTGTTTTGGAACTTCCCTCTAAAACGACTGAAAGAGTTACGTTAGGCTTCAACCACAAGTTGCTTGAGGCTGTTGTAAGTCACACTCAAAAGCACCATTACGAAGCAACAGATGAAGAATAAATCTATCTATGGCTCTGCAGACCTTTGTTGGGCTTTGGCCGCTTTTTCAATTTATTCATCTTTTACGCAGTCAGTAGGACTCCTAGGACGAGGGATCAGCCCGTAGTAAGGTCTCTAACTGTACACAGGAGAACACAAACACAGAATAAACGCACAGAGACATCCATGTCTCAAGTAGGACTGGAACACACGACTCCAGCGTTTGTGCGGACGAAAACAGTTCATAACTTGGACAACGCGGCCATTGATCGTCGAAGTGAATCACACTCGACCCAAATCAGGTTACNGAACACAAACACAGAATAAACGCACAGAGACATCCATGTCTCAAGTGAGATTGGAACACACGACTCCAGTGTTTGTGCGGACGAAAACAGTTCAAAACTGAGACAACGCGGCCACTGTGATCGGCGAAGTGAATCACACTCGACCCAAATCAGGTTATGGGCATTAAGCGCCATGCAAATACAATAATTTATCACCTCTGATGACCAAGATATGATGATGCACACGGTTATTTTGCATTAACTACCCTATTTCGAACAGCATGAACTGATAAACAGTTATATTTTGTAAAACTTCGCTCCAGGTCATTCGGATCTGTGGCCGGAACTTCATGTCTGTAGGGACACCAGCACGTCAAAATGAGGTATTCTGCTCTGTCTACATGTTGCTATGAACACAATTAGAAGTTATTCGTATTTTGGTAAAATGGGGTAAGCATCTCTGATGTGAGGGTAACATCGGTAAAAATAAACGTTCTGGGGGATTTATAGTTTTGCAGTTTTCTTGAAATAAGGTCAGAATGGAAGAAATTGAGACGGATGTGATGCGGAACGCTAAACATGAGTGGGTGGAATGATAAATAGAAGAAGACGTGGGAGGAATCTCAGGTAAGGAAGCTTCTTTGAATATACGGTCGTAGATACGTTAATACTAAAAATGATGTAAGAGGAAAAATTTTGAAAATGTTGATTAAATTAATCTGTCCCAGAGTGGAGTAGAATGACATGCTATTATAGAGGCGGTGATGAACATTCGGTTTTCACAAAACCAGGCTATTACCTGGTAAGATGAATATCTGTGAAGTATTAAACGAAGACCCTATAAAATGTAGTAAGTATTACTTGATGACAGATTTCTATAAATTTTGCGAGTTTTTCAAAATATGTTTAACTCATAGTTGTGTATATTTTGTTCATGCTTCAGTGCTTAATTTTCAGAAGTATCAATGTAGTTACTTTAAAAGAATTCCGTAGCCTGTAGTCCGCAAGCACACTATATCGACCGCCGCTTGTAGGCGAAGTTAGTGCCAACTTTATACGGATAGTGGGTGTCACGTGGTCAGCGCAACGAGTCCCCACGGCCGTTAATTTCGGTTTTCTAGACCGAGTGTACTTACTTTTACACGTACTAGTTTAAGAATTAGGTTAAAGTAAACTCATATTATTATAAATGTGACGATTGTGGTAATTGTCATGAACGTCGTGGATAGGTTACGCGTTACTCTGGGAATCATCTGCTATCTCCTGTCCCTTCGAATTTTGTAGAAGTTTCCTGATGAGGTTTCATTACAATTTGCTTTTATTTATGCCTTTGTTTTTTCACTTTTATAAAAAAATAACAATATAAGAGAAAAAGTATGTAAGTACCTTCCGTGATATTTTCAGTATTCCTTTCTAAATTCTTAGCCATTCCTCTTCTTACAGGTCGGATTTACTGCGGGTGTCGCTTTTTCTTGTCCCTTGTTTTCTACATTTGTCTGTAATTACAGTATCCTCCAGTAATCTTGTGGGATCAGTATCTTTGTTCTAATTATTTGTAAGGCACACATTCTTGAAGACAGGAAAACATAAAAAGTAAATCTATTCCTGTAACAGGCCGTGGAGGCCCAAAGCGTNGAGGCTCCCACATTTTTTTCTAGACAATCGGCTCACAGATGGCGGTAAGGTCGTCAGCCTTACACGCCAGCCACCCTCTACTCCCAGGAAGATCCCTGGTACTCATTTCTGCTGGAGGCTGAGTAGACCCCAGGGCCATAGTTCTGCTCTAAGGATTAGATTAATTGAAAAATTCAATGATCTCATCGGTAATAGAAACCGCGTCATATCGGCATGTAGCATAGTGCCCCAACCAACTACGTTACCGGGTGTAACCTAAAGTAATTAATATGTAGCATTCTGAAACAATACTCTGTTAAACTATCTACTTTTTGCAATTAATACTATTCTTGGCTGCGAACTCTGGAAACAAATTTCGTGGGATGTTACGTTCGGTCACGTCTTCTGAAACATGTATAAAATGTCAAAATGTGGGTGCATTAAGGATTCCTTCCTTTCTCAGTAATTAGTAGAGAGGATAGCTTGAAAGGCAATCCTGGAAAAGAACACGGTAAGCGGTGACTTCAGTTGAAGGACGGGGGTAGGGGGTGGGTTGCCTGTGAAGCAGACAATCTGTGTGCTGGGGCAATCCAATCCTGACGCAGTTTCAGGAGTTACGTTAGCAATCCAATTAGATTTATATCTGGCAAAAATCACCCTCGGGAAATTCATGTAATACCTTTTTTTTTTAATCCGCACAAATTTCCTAATTTAAGGTAGAAGAATAATTAGGTAATTTTATTTGAATTAAAACAGTTATACAATATTCAGCACAACACATAATCCGTAAATTTTATTTGTTCCGTGTCCCGCAGCAAAGACAGTCTCGTACAAATTTCATCTGTATGCTATTAATGCACCAACAATTCCCTTCCATCTTATAATAGTAAGTGCATGAATAAATCCTAATTGGGTCTGTTATAATTTACACTTCTGGACACCTGAATGTGATCTTTTTTTAATTTGTTTAGCGGGAGGTGGAGTCCCACTGGATTCACTCGGCACGGCGGCCACTGATTGGCCTATTGTAGCCTGCCCCGGTTGATTATGATGATGGAGAATTTGGTGGAATGAACATTGGCAGGTAAAACCGAGGTACTCGGAGAAAACACGCCCCAACGCCACTTTGTCCACCACAAATCCCACTTGACCAGACCCGGGATCGAACTCGGGCCGACGCGGTGGGAAGTCGGCGACTAACCGCTTGAGCTATGGCGCGGCCGTGTTTGATTTCTTGCTTTTAAGGCCATACATCAAGTCGAAACTACTATTCTTACAGTGGAGCACTCGACTCTTGCACATTTTAATAATATATACATGGATTTATGCCTCTGAATTACTGGTAATGTAATTTTTCTATTTAGTCTTGTGTTTCTTACCATCCTATTTCAGTCATTTTTATAGTTCATCCTACATCATACATACGGTTGTCTAGAGAAAATGTAGGAGCCTCAACTTCTCAGAACCCTACGGGACTTCACGGCCCGTTACATGGACAGTTTTATCTTTACCATATATGTCCTTACTTTTCCTATTATTCTTCCATCCTACTCTCCTCCTAATATCTAATTCCGTATCGATAGTCCTAAATCTCTCGTAAATATCACGTCCCCCCAACTATTTCTTCCTCCACACCTTCTATCTTTCCCTTTGCTTCATGTTGGATAAATTCTCTTTTCACTGTTCCCCCCAACCCCCCAGAGTCACCTAAAACCAATAATTCCACCACAGAATTCCTCTTGTGGCTTCCTCTTACAGAATTCTGTACATATCTCCTCGCAGTTGCTCCATGAGCTGTTACCCAGTGCCAATGAACTTCTCTCTCTCTCTCTCATCCTAACTTTCATATTTTGCCTTTCTATATCACCACACAATTTTCTTATTCTTATTAAGATTTTCTTGCTGTTAGTTCTTCTATTCTGCCAAATATATCCCATTCCCAACATTTCTAATTCTTGCTTAATTCTACACTTTCTTTTGTGGCTCCTCGCTCCTCCCGTTCCTGCATCTCCTAATATCAATATGAGAGCTATGGAACTCACAGCAGGGTATGTCAGGAATGTGGTTTTCTGCAATGTCGGCTGTGCAGGAAACATTCTCTTTCCATAGGTGAGAGCTCCTGCCATTCGCTTATGTTCATTTGTTTCTCAAAACTATGTTATTACTCTGGTTTCTGTTGCTATTGTTTTTTGTTTAAGGATGAACTCTACTGAGTCACATGTCAACAGAACGCAGTCTCCTTATCAGATTCACTAAGGAATCAGACCAAAGACAAGGTCAAGTCGTGTTTTCAATACGATCCAGTATAACTTCCTCCATGTTACATATGAGATAATGCGTGGTTCAACACACGGAACATCGGTGTCATGTTCTAGACATCTATCTATGGCTCTACAGCCCTTTGTTGGGCCTTGGCCGTTTTGCAGTTTCTTGATCCTTTTCACAGTCGATACGACTCCTTTTATTACATGGGATCAGCCCGTTGTAGGCCGCCACCAACACACAGAACAACACAAACACAGAATAAACGCACACAGACATCCATGCCTGGAGTGGGATTCGAACATATGATTCCAGTGTTCGAGCGGGCGAAGACAGTTCATGCCTTAGACCGCGCGGCCACTGCGGTCGTCGGTTTCCGAGATATACTTACTTACTTACTCATGGAGCTGAGCCCTTCTTGAGGAGCTGCCAATTCTGCAGCTACTCAAGAATTTCCCAGCATTTTATGGAACCCGAAGGTTCATCACCGTGTTCACAAGAGCCCTCTACTGTGACCTATCCTGAGCCAGATCTATCCAATCCATCCCATATCATCCTATCTCTCTAAGATCCATTCTAATATTGTCCACCCACCTACGCCTTGGTCTTCCCTGTGGTTTCCTTCCTTCCTATACGCATTCCTCGACTCCCCCATTCGTGCTACATGACATGCCCACCTCATCCTCCTTGATCGTTTCCGAGATATACCGGGTTTAAATCTCGGTCCGGAGAGAGTGAGAAGAGGTTTTTCGTGGATTTCCTTAATTTCTCTCAGTAAAATCCGGGATAACACCTCAAACTGTCCCACGACCGCTTCTCTCCGTATCCTCTGTAGCTGTTTATTTAGAATCATCGTACAGTTCTACACTGTACTCGTAAAGAGTCATGTCCTTACAACGTCATTAGGCAATCCATAAACAGACATCAATATTCAGTCAAGGCAATGCTTGTACAATTTCTTGTAGCATGGGAAGTGGTTCGCTGCCATTATGCACTAGCTCAGTTAATGTATGAATTCAATAAGCAGCCTTGAAGGGGTAGTCCTCGAAGCAGTGGCGTTTGGTGTGGTGGTGGTCACCCATTACATTGTACATTCTAGCATGTTATGAATTCCATCACGTGCTTTGTGCAAATACACTGACTAATGAGGGTAGGCCCCAGTGGGTTTTGTTAACACAGTAAGAGACCTTCACGTTACATAAAGGCGTGGAATCTGTGCACGGGCCGAAAATCCATCCTGATTCAACTACTGATGCAGGAAATTAGGTGGGAAGGTAGCGGACTCCAGTGGCGTGATGTTCTTATAACGTTTCATGACAGCGCAGAAATCAGTTTAAAAATATTTCCTTGACGTACAGGAACACGTTGATACCATAAGCCCGTGTTCCTATGAGTTTGGGGAAGGAGGCTGGAAGGTAGCTTCGGACAAAGCAGCTTTGAACGTACACAAGATGGAAGGAAAGATAAGGCTAATTATAGCAAAGCTTGTTACATACTCAGGATTAATGAGATCTGTAAATTTGCGCAAGGGCTCTGTGTACCGGATGTAGAGCTCCCACGGATTTGATTCAGGCGGTTAGTCTCGCTCCCCCGCCCTTGTTCTAGAGAGATCTATTTTCATGACAGACCACCATTCCTGTGTTTTGATCTGTATCACTGAGCTCTAAATTTCCTACTTCATACAGGCGTATTGTGATGAAGCAGATAAGCTTGGGAAAACTTTAAAATTTTCACTGCAGACTAAAAGAAGATACAGCAAGTACATGTGACGAATCCAGTACAGTAGGTACAAAAATGAACTACTGATATGTTGTAGGATTTGAGGTTCTCACAACAGTGGTTATGAAGAGTACTAACTTCTGGGATACAACTCTATGTAGGCCGTTAAAGTCAACCGACGTTTGGGAGGAACAAATATAACCTAACCTAAAACTACTTAAATATTTTTTTTTCCTGTGATCACTTAAGCGCCACTCTATGGAATCGTATAGGCTAGTGGAGACAGAGCTCCAGGCGTTCTTATACTTTTCTTTAGACCTAGATGAGTGGTAAGGTTCCCTCCCCTTGATCCCCGTCATTGCACAGGAGGCTGGATGAAGTCAGAACCAGCTCGCCTCTGTGAAGAAGGCGTACTCTTGTGCCCTAGTGTGGGAATTCGAAACACGATTGTCTAGCTTGTACTCCAGTAACTGCACTGAATTAACTATTCCGGACCCCCCCCCCAGACACACAAACACACACATATATATACGTACTACAAATAAGCATATATAAACAAAGAAATTCATACACACATACATACATGAAGCCACAATTCCCTTAGTCTATAAGAGAAATCGTGCTTTCTGGCAAGTACTTACTCAATTAAAATTCATAAAATATTGTAACCTATGACATTAACATTAAATCATGTACCGATATTGTGTCTTGCGCCATTAGATACCAAAAATATTTTCTGTCTTGCTCCAGAAATTTTACGGATATGCCACTACTGTTACAGAGAACTGGAGTAGTTACTAAGTTTCAGTAGTCTTCTATCTTGCTTCATGTTTATAACCTGCTTCCAGTTTGCAGTGTATCTCTTGTTTCTTAATGTGCCATTCTCTTTCTTGAAGTTACTCCCAGCGATGGTCTATGATTTCTGATACGTGCAGCTTCTGTTCATTTCGTTTCATACTTAATAACCCAAATTTCACTTATGTTAGTTGCAATATAACGTCTTCTCTTCTGCCCTGACAGAAGCCATGATTTCTGGAACCTGTGTTAAAAGCAACTACTTTTCAAAGTAAAGATTTCTGAAAGTATAATGAAATATATCGTCGACATGTAGTCACAATTAGGTATTGTGGTTTGCATAACACACTGCTGGATTGACAGTCTCGCAACTCATAACAGAAACGCGAAGGATACCTCACCATTCTTGCAAGTAACTGGTCTAATTACGAACTTACATCGTTGCAGTATCGTTATAACAGGATTCCAATTCACCTAGAGACGTCATCTGGTAGTGACAGCTCTAGAAAATGATGTCGGACAACCGCTTAGACTTCTCGGGACTGGCTTGTCACACTCACGTATCTAGACGGTGATGGATCAGGAGTCTGCCAGGAGGAAGTCGTGCCACCAAGTGCTCCAGAAGATAAGAAAACTGATTGAACCTAACAGCCAGACAGAGAGTCGCTATTAAAGTAATGGTACTGGGTTTCGTTCCTTCTGTAAGCTGCTGGTTCGCAGCCACCGTGTTGCCGACACTGATGAATGAGTTGAAATTTATTTTAATGCATTTTCTTACTAAATTTCTAGAGCTGACTACTTACATTCCCATCTAGATCTATAGTAAAAATATACTTTAACGTAATGTAAGGCGACTTAAGTCTATTGTTATATACTTGCTTATAATTCTGCAATGTTAAGTAAGTATACTTTTCAGTAGGAATTATATCAGTACAGTTCTCTCATTTCTGAATATTTCTTCTGAATTTCTTAAAGGTTTGTGCCAGCGGTTGTCTAATTACAACTCTGTTATTCTTAAAAACTGTAAGGTTTGCCAGGTTTCCATGTTTGTACATTTTAGACGCGTGACAAGCAAATCTGGTCCTGTATATGTGAGACAATGGATAGTGTCCACCAGAATTATGATTCAGTTTAGAGACATACATCATTGCTAAGGCAGGCTATGAATTAAATAATAATATTTCACTGTCTGAGGTTTTCACAGCCATGGTTATGAAGAGCTATGTGTTGTAGAAAAAAACGCCGTTCAAAGCTAACAGACGTTTCGGAGAAATATTTCGCCTCAATTTTCATGGTCGAAGAATAAGTTAAGGAAGAAACCGGAGTGAAAAAAGGTGACAAGCATAGCAATCGGCTGCAACCTTTCATGCTGGTTTCTTGCTTATCTTATTCTTCGTCCCTGAACATGGAGATCATATGTTCCTCCGAAATGTCGGTTGACTTTCAACAGACAGCATTGCTTTATATCCCAGAATATAGTACCTTTTGTAATCATTGCTATAAGAACCTAAAATCGTATAAATTTATGTAAAGTAAAATTGTAAAGCTATCCCTGTAACAGGCCGTGAAGGCCCATAGGGTTGTGAGACGTTGAGGGTACCACATTATCTAGACAATCGGCTCAAAGATGGCGGTAAGGTTGTCAGCCCTACGCGCCGGCCGCACTTTACTCCCCAGGAAAATTATTTAATTAATTCCTGGTACTCATTTCTGTTAGAGGCTGAGTCGACCCCAGGGCCTTAGTGCGGCTGAAGATTAAGTCAACTGAAAAAATCTAATGACCCGCGACCTTCCGGCTTGTAGCATAGTGCCTCAACCAACTACGCTACCGCGTGCCCCCAACTCGTAGAAATTTATAGGACGGCTAATTGCGTTTGCAGTCATTTAACACAATCCCGAAGAAGTTCAGGTCAGTTCAGTCCAGTCAGTTTCGTACTGTATATTTTCCTAAGAATTGTCTTAATAAATATTTTGTCATACCAATCATGATCTTCGAAGTAATATCTAATTCCGCAGAAATCATTTCGTCATCATCATCATCAGCAGCAGCAGCAACAGCCGAAATTACCGAGGAAGTTCGTTCAAGCGGTAACACTTCTGATTTGCCTACATTTGAAAAGTACCGAGTTCGAATATCGGCCGGGGTACATATTAAGAAAATTTTATCCTTCCGTTTATTGCCGAAAATTATAGAAATCCTAAATAATAAACCAAATTTATATTCACATTCATAAACTTCCGCTTTCTATCAGATTAAATAATTCTTCATAGCCAAATAATTTTCATATTCCTTCCTTTCGTACATAATTGTTTAGCGTCTTTGATGATACATTGAATCGGGGGTTTATTATGTGCATGTTACTTAGTAGCGAACACGCGTGTTCTTCCGTGCGATGCACCGTTTTATCTACTACAGCAGCCTCCCTGCATCAAAAGGTTTATACAAGACCCATTCCTTCACATCGCTGTGCGTTCCGCTGGCCCGTTTAGCCATTGTGCTCTGGCTGTTGCTATGGAGAATTGGTTCGAGCCGCCTTGAGGTGTGAGGTACAGCACAAAAGTGTCTGCCCTTTCTCAAATGTGTTTTGAAATCACTTGTGTACAGTATATTCTCTACAAAAGAAGAACCAGTCTTGTGAAGGGGTATTTATATACAGAATGTTGCTGGATATTGGATGTCCTTTAACAATGAACAATGATCAAAATTTTTCTTCGTCCTTTAAAGGTCAGACGTTAGGATGTGTATAATGTAATAACATTTAAAAATTCTGCATTACTTTTATAGGGTCTATTACAATAAAAAATAAAACAAATTACATTCAGTGGCCTTTAGTCCGCAAGCGAGCTATACCGACCGAGATGCAACCGCTTGTCAGTGAAGTTAGCGCCAAATTTTGCGGGTGTCGCGTGGTCAGTGCAACGGATTCACAAGGCCGTTAATCTCGGTTTTCTGAACCGGAGCCTCTACTTTTCCATTTAATTGGATCCCTTTCCAGACCCAGTACTTCACAGAAAATCTGGTAACACCGAGAATCGAACCCAGGACCTCTGGATCTGTAACCAGGAATTCTGACCACTAGACTACAGAGGCGGTCCAGCATTCGCAAATTCTTTTTTAGACGATCAGAAATTTATTATTTATTCTAGCAACTAAACTATCCCAGACTGCCAGGTGAAACCGAAATTCAGGACACCCAACGGTGAAAGAAAAAGATGAGCAAAGTTTATCCTGAACAAATCACGTTATTCCCCAAACAATTACACGCGCCCGATCTGACTAACATTCGTTAGACATTTTCACACACTTCATGTCACAGAATAATTTGTCTTCTGGGATATAACGCCGTATATTTTGTTGAAACTAGAACACTTCATAACAACCGCTGCGGGAATTTCTGTCCCTACACATTTCCTTTCGCACCTCTCGACACCTAAAAATATTGTCCTTGCTGATATTCTGATCAGACATTCTATCTCGCATTGTAATGTGTAGACGGACCTAACTGCTGATTATTCATTCGTCAAGATTAATGTTTGGTTGTTTTAATTCTGCACTGCGGCAATTAGAAGAACCCTCGCGGTTTCCACGCCATCACTCCTCTGAAGCCTGTCCGCTGGGAGAAACTCATTTGGACTTTTCTGAATGGTTTTGCACACTGCCACACACGACAAGTGACAGGATGCTATGCTCATGGATAACAGGCTATGTAAATACGAAGCCGGATCCCTCATCATCGAATTCAGCTTCACTTTTTTATTAATTTCGTGGGGTAAAATGAGACTGCGTCCGCTTGGTACGTCGACCACTAGTGGGCATATTGTGCCAGTCTCGGATGATAGATGAGTATGCAGCATTTAGAGGAATGAGAACTGGCAGGGGAGACCAGAGTACTGGAAGATAACCTGCCCCAGCGCCACTTTGTCCACCACAAATCCCATATAACATGAACTAGGACTGAAACCGAACCGCTGCCCTGGGAAATCGGTGACTAATAGCTTGAGCTGTGGCTTGGCCGAGAACAATGGTTCTCAACTTTTGTAAGACCACTGAACGGTAAATTCTTTTTTTTTACAAGACGAGGGCCCGGTGGTTGAGAAACACTGCCTCAGAAGATATCTGTATCAGAATATCTACCACGATCGTACCGTTTCTCCAAACATCGATACCCCTAAATCCAAGCTCTCAGTTTGCGTAAACGAAGTTACTAAAATATTTAACAAAATATAATAAATTTTAGTTGCAGCTAACAGACTCCAGACATTCAACATTGCGCTCTCGAGTGGATACTCACCGAGAGAATAAGCTGCAGCATTTCTGAAAAAGTAATAACGCTATAAATTCATTTTCTACAAGAACCGATAAAAGCCCAAGGAAAGGTGTCCGTCTGATTTCATTGGCTATGCATTAAGTAAGCATATTCACTTAGTCTCCGTTGGGAAACACTAACCTTAAATCCCACTATTTTCTTTTGACGATAACCATTTCTGCACAAGCCTCAACCATGCCTCCTGTACACAGGCCCTCCTCACATGTCAGGGGAACTAGGTTTCGCACTGATCCTGTGCAAAATATACTTAATCCTCCAATATCACTTACTGACAAGGACATGACTCTAGCAAGTGAAGCACTCAAATTATCGCATTCATAAAGCAAAAAGCTGCAGCCACAAAACAAGCTGAGCCGAAACTCTCCCTCCATCGCTTCTTAGACAGCAGATCTAAATAAAAATTAAAAGGGAAAATGATCTACGAATACACGTGGCTTCACACAAGCTCAGAGTCCGTAAAAGCTAGACCCATAATGCTCTGACGTGTAGCATGCGGAGAAAACAGTTTCGTTAGAGCATTCAGTGTGAAAATTACTCCAGTATTCCAGCAAACCAGGCACGCTGTAGCGTAATTGCTTGAGACACTATGCGACAAGCCGGAAGCCCACAGGTTCCAGTCCCGATGAGGTGGATTTCTTGAAATTACCTATCCCTTCCAGCCGCACTATGATCCTGGGGTCTACTCAGCCTCTAAGAGAAAAGAGTACTAGGAATCTTCCTGGGTGGTAAATGGCGGCCGGCGCGTAAGGCTTACAAACTTACTGCCATCTGTGAGCCGATTGTCTAGAGAAAATGTGGGAACCTCGATGTCTCAGAACCCTATGGGCCTCCATGGCCTGTTACAGAGAAAGCTTTACTTTTTGCGTTCTATTCCTAACGAACCAGGAACAGTACACCCAAGAAACGAGGAGAGCAACACAACTACATCCGAGACATACATGAGACGAGATGAACCAATTCCTTCTACCTCCAAGTGACAGATACTTGGATTTTAACGTCAATATTGATTCTAAATATTTAATTACAATATCAGTTTCAATTAATGTCTCAGTCAACAACAGAAAACTACAATGCACAAGCACATAGCAATATATTGATGGACCTGCTTGTTGCCATTTCTGGCTAAAGTGGTTTTCACTTACAACGTACTCAAATTAATATAAGATGACAGTGAAGAAGAAAGAACACAACCATATTAACATACAAGGGAATTTGCGAAAATAGGTCTGAAATATAATAACTGATTAATTACGTCAGTAAACTTCCCAGCAGTTTCAGAGAAGATATATGTTCCTGGAAAAGAAACAGAAAAAATCGAAAATTAAATTCTGACGCTCCGCTCAAAGAACCCGCAGTCTGCAGCCACCTGTTCACGCTGGTTCATCGCTTATACCCTGAAGACGGAGGCGATACGTTCCTCCGAAACGTCTGTTAGCACAATATCTACACGGCACCACATCCCACAAAACTGCGTTCTTCAGAATTCTTACAGTTAAGAGCATGAGTGATGTGATGTTGTTAATAAAATTATCACAAGGACATAATTAATTAATAATTGACAAAAAGCCAGTAAAAGCTACGCAGATGCTGCCTCATGCCATTATGTGTAGATAATTACAGCTGAACTGCACACAATTGCCGCTGCATGTCTGTTCGTACTTCAAGGGGCTATGTTTGTTTTCTCCTTCGCATGTATGTTTTGCATCCTGTTGTAGATGTCACTGCTTCGTAAGTTTTCTGTCGATCACAACAGCTCTGCACTTCTAGTACATAGTTTATAGGCTCTAATTCTGAGAAAATCAATCAATTTATTAAAATGTTACTTTACGCAAAGTGTTTCGGTCATTTACGACCATTATCGGGCGTTGTATAAAGAGTACAATGCATCAGCATCCATTGTTGGAATATGCTTCGTAATGGATCCATTGTTACTAGTCTCGTAATGTACGAGTTTTTGCGTAGGATTACAATATTTATTTATCTATTGCTCTACAGCCCTTTGTTTCGCCTTAGTAACTTTTTCTGTTTCTTAATCGAGACACAATAAGTAGGACTCCTTGGACTGGGGATCAGCCCGTCGCGAGGCTGCCATCTACTCACAGAACAACACAGACACAGAATAAACGCACACAGACATCTATGCCTCGAGTGGTAATTGAACACACAACCCCAGTGTTCAAGCGAGCGAAGACAGTTCATGCCTTAGATCGCGCGGTCACTGTGATCGGTATTACAACTTTTAATTTGTTTAAGTATACTGATATACTTATCTGATTTAATGAAACTTATTTTAAAGTTATTATTTTGTTCTAAAAGTAACTAAATAATGCAAAATGGATATTTTCATATACACGTGGGATAGAGCTTTCTCCTTTATGTTTGCCCTAACACAATTTCGCAAGTCAGTTATTTTGTATGCCTCGTTTTCTGTGGATTTATAGAACATTGGGTGCCGGCTACGTTACAAAAAAAAAAATAAACTGTATAAAAATTTTGGGAAGAACTGCTAACAATTTCAATTTGACAGAATTGGATTAGAAAATTATAATACACAGACATTGCGAAAAATGACTAACACTCTTTGTTTTGCACTCGGGAGGTGCTGGGTGCAATTCTATCCTGCACTGCTCTCCTGACAGAATTTTAATATAACGTTCACAGGCTGCCGGCCACGGTAGCCGAGCGGTCTGAAGCATGTACTGTCTTCACTCGCTTGGAAGCCGGGGCGTGGGTTCGAATCCCACTCAGGGCATATATGTTAATATGTGTTTATGTGTGTTTGTTCACAAGTAGAGTCCTTATGACGAGCTGATCACCTGTCCAAGGAGTCCTACCGAATGTCTAAGATCTAGTAAACCGAAGTGAAAGGGAAAGATTCATGGAGTTAGGCCAAGGCTCAAATTGAGGCTGTGGCGCCAAAGGATAAAGAATTTAACACGCTATCAGCCGTGTGTAATTTGCGTAACAACTGCCAATATTTCAAGTACCATTTATTTCCCCATCATCAGGGTTTGTTGTAAGGTTTCTTGGTTCTCCACAATTTCTCTAGGCAAACACTGGGACAGCTGCAACCTAGCCAAATGGGAAAGCGCTGTTTGAACTATCTGACCCTTCAGTCTGGCCATTCTCTGATCCCTATTGACAGTGACTGATTCATTGTTCCGACATCATGTTATAAACTGTCCATTGTCCGAGGTACATTCAATGTAAATTATGATGGTAAGAGCTGACTCATCTCTCATTTTCCCATGATTTATTGCCAATATGCTGACAGACATTTTATTATTCTTATTATAACATTGTAGTCGAGATTTGGGATTGAATTCTGGACTTCATGAATGCTTGAGTTTTAGGCAGAACGGAATGGATACATATGTCCGGTCTGTATACTATGGGCTATTTTACTACGCTTTCAATAACTGAATTATGTAGCGTCGAATGGTGAGGTAAATGATTAGTGGCGGATCTGAAACGATTTTGAAGGAAGCGACAGTAGCGTAATTAATGCACTGTCTATACATTTACATGGAGCAAAAAAAGAAAAGAGTACCCCTGTAACAGGCAGTGGAGGCCCATAGTGTTTGAGACGTCGATGCTCCCACATTTTCTAGGCAATCGGCTCAAAGATTGCGGTGAAGCTGTCAGCCTTACGTCTCAGCAGTCCTTTTACGCCAAGGAAGATTTCTGGCACTCATTTCTGTTAGAGACTCAGTCGACCCCACGGTCATAGTGCGGCTGGAAGGATTAGGTGTATAGAAAAAGCCAGTGACCTCATGGGGAATCGAGCCCGCTACCTTCCGGGTTGTAATATAGTACCTCAACCAACTACCACACCGCGTGTCCCATTTGCAAGGAGTAACTGAGAAAAATCTCTAAAATCCTCATCAAACATATCCCGACTGAGGTTCGAACCGAAGCTCTCTTCAATATAAATAGAGAACGTTAGGGCTAGACCAAGATGCTCAGTTACTCAAGCCGAGGGCAGAACCTCATTACACTTGTCGGTTTGTTAACATCAGAATTGTAGCCTGCTGCCAAGCAGAGGATTTCAGTAAGGAAGTTCTGCGCCCTTTATGGTCAGCATTAAAGCTACCCTTGAATTCCTCATCTCGGTCTCCCAAATTACCAGCGTCTCACACAACTTAAATCGTTACACGAGTAATGTAAACTAAGTTGCATCTTAGTGCAACAAGACAAATCATAGTTTACAACTTAGAGTCGTACGTCAGTAATACATAATCACAAGACAAATTTATAATGTCCCAGAAACCATTATTCAGAATGGATCCAGTGTCAATAGAAATTTCGATATCTGTTTTTCCGCTGCGTAGACTGCTTCACCTCAGTGGTGAGTCTTGTCTGGTAAACTCTTAATCTGGTTATTGCAACTTCTTTTGCCAAACTATTTCATTCCCTTACTCTGCTACAAGACGTAAGGTAAGGACCGGCGATTCACAATCTGTCGATGTACACACTAATGGCGGTTTGTGGAGGAGCTATTTGTACTATAAAAGATAAAGTTGTCCCTGTGCTTAACTAATTAAGCACTACTCCATGAAGACATATGTGGGAGTGGATGTATAGATCCACATTTTCAAGACCTCGGCATTAATTGGAGTTGAATGTTCAGTTTCACGCCCCTGTCGCTTTACCCCCTGGGAAGGGCCCCCGATACAAATTGGATAGGAGGCTGGGTGGACCCAAGAGCCAATCTTGACGACGTGGAGAAGAGAAATTTGTTGGCCCTAGCTAGACTCGAACTCCAACCTCTGGGTCATCCAGTCCGTAGTCAGTCGCTATACCGACTGCTCTAACCCAGCTCCCAATCTATATACTATAGAAGCCGTAAGTTAGCAAATGTATAACTGACGCTCGCTATAGTGACTAGGACCACAGGCTCGATGACCGAGGAATCATATTTCGATTTCCGGCAAGGGTAACAGACTTCTCTCGTCTTCACAGTGTCCAGACCGGCACTAGGGGCCACCCAGCACCCTACCCACAGGCACTGTTGGCCAAATCAGCGGGCGTATTCGATAGTGGAGTGACTCTGACCTCTCCTCACCTCCATCTAGTGCTGACGTTGGGCATATGTCCCTTGCCCACGCCCAGCTATTGAGAACACGAATATGAAGGGGGGCACTAACTTGGACGCCTCAAAAGGGAAATAGCGTGGAACAGGAAGGGAGTTTTATTCTCAAACAAGCGGATTTTAGTGTGAACAACGATAATGCAATAGCATGAAAATATATTTACTTAAGATCTCGTGCAGTGCGACTGTTTTCAAACAGTGAACAATTGCCTAAAGATGGCCGAGTAATGTCGAAACATGTAGCAATCGTGGTTATCTTAATATTATTTTAAATTAAAGAGAGGCTGTGAACGGTTCCAAGCTGCGTTAAAGACGAAGGTGAATGAGTGACACATCTATGCAACAGAATGTTCAAATATGATATTAATAATAATACGTTTAATACGTTTCCAGACATACTTTTTGGAAACACGGACAGACTTGGTAGACTTCTTCAGGGTTCCTGGAAGTCCCGATCATCTGAACTTCGATCAGCTACATTTTCAACATTTGTGTATCTTCTGGCATATAACGCCTTGTAGCATGTCGAAAATAAACCTACGTTTCGGAGGAAAATTTCGCATCCATTTCCAGGGTTGAAAAGTAACCAAAGAAAGAAACCGGCACAAAGCAGGAAGCAAACAAATAAAGTACTTGCAAAAATGTGGGATTAAACTGTTGCTCATTTGTTCAATGCAAGAGGGGTGGTCGACAGTAAGGGCCATTTCTCACGCAACAATGGAACAACGGGGTTATGCAACCCGCTACTAGGAAACGGTTCGGTAAATACACTTGCGTGCTGGCGCAATGATATCACACTCCAACAGTGCTTAGCTATCACGTGAATTGTGTTTTCTGTTTGGTCTGCACTATGCAATGGTAGAACTGTGTTTTCTGCGTTATCCTAGTGCGTGTGCAACGGGGAATTGTAAATAGTGCAAATCTACGATAGCACTGTAACTGAGTGTGATTAAGAGAACTTTTAAACGAAGTGTGAATAAATCAAATCATCCTATTTGGAACCCGTTATTTTCGTCACGCCTATCCCCTTACACGTGACAATATAGAAATAGGAGACACCTTGGAAGTTAATTTTTCAGTTTCAATTGGTTCCTTCAGATAAACAAGCTGAACCCAGAGACAGGAGAAGAGAGACTGGGCTTGTCCCTTGAAAGGACAGATTGTGCAGATGTGGGAGCACGGGGAGAGAAGCTGGATTACGTCTCTTTGCTTCCTTGTTCCCGTGAACACTGCTTCCAAATGACATTAATAATGACAGACATGAACAATTTGTCTTTTAATACGTGGTGCTGAAATCGAGTCTGGACAATACACAGAGCTTATTTTTATGCAGGACTCTATTAAGCTTGCAATTTCAGAATTTCCTTGGGAACTTCAATATTCTAGCCTTCATTAGTCCGATGAAAAGCAGACCGATGATAAGAGACAGAAGGACTTCTCTGAGCTTGATTACTCATTCTTTATTAAATTTCTTTCTACTCCTCTGCGGTACGCAAGGGCCTTTCAAGGGTAAAATGTAGGTTAAGTGCGAATAACAGCAAACTACAAGAGAACACGACTGCACGTGGTAACAGTGCCATGAACACACACAGGCTTCAATTCTGTTAAATAAGGATAAATTACTCTGCAACAAGGGATAAAATAAAAATTAAAGATGACATATCCAGATGGAGTGGAAACATACCTGACCCTAGTGAGCAGAGTCATTCTCAGTATGCTGACAGTTGCTCAGATAGTTCAGACAATTCATGAAACCCGAAGGTTTGGGAAATGCTTGCTTTCAATTCAGTTCGGAATATTTTGTCTTCCCGTTGTCTACCTAAAAATCGTAATATTAAAATACAGGCGGCCATTAATTGCTGCCGTCNATGTGAATTACTCGTTATGAGAGGTGCTTGTTAAGCGAGGTTCCACTGTACTTATATTGTGTGGTGTGGGTGATTACTTACATGTTATGTAATGATTACTTGCATACGATTGTTGTTGCTAGTTCCATATGTATTTCTTCCTTATTTTCTTATGTAGTATCATGTTGAAGTTATACAGTAATGAGGGTGGGTAATTTAGAGGGTGATTGTGGAGCAATTAGTTGAATGAAGATTGGCAGGGGAAACCGAAGTACTGGGAGAAAACCTGCCCCAGCGCCACTTTGTCCACCACAAATCCCACTTCACCAGACCCCGGGATCGAAACCGGGCCGCCTCGGTGGGAAGCCAGCGACTAACCGCTTGAGCTATGGCGCGGCCTGGTGTCTTAATTACTAAAACGAGAGTCAAACGAACATTAATAAAATTATGACGTCATCCGGTCACGACAATGGCTGTGTCGCCGCCATCTTCAGATGTTATGAACAAAACAACAGAAGAAATTAGTTTCCACTTAACAGAGAGCGGAAACAATAGAATCGTGCCCTATAAATGACCGCTTTTTATCTCTGACCTGTCGCGCTGGCCCTGATGGAATTATGACCTAAGTATTATTGCATATGGATACATAACTTATCCTCTCACATTAACGGAAGAGCATGCACTTAAAACAGAGAACTGAGAAGAATTTTGGCCATAGGTGGGAGGAAATTAGAGAAGTCTGAAAAATAATTTATAATGAATAGTCCCGTAATTTGTAATCTTTACCAAGTGTCATTACTTACTTATTTACTCATGGAGCTGAGCCCTTCTTGAGGAGCCGAAAATTTTGCACCTACTCAAGAATTTCCCAGCATTTTATGGAACCTGAAAGTTCATTACCATATTCACAAGAGCCCTCAATTGTTCCCTATCCTTAGCCAGATCAACCCAATCCACATCATCCCATCCTATCTCTCTAAGATCCATTTACCAGGCGTCATGAAGTTATATAAATAAAGGTTAATTATTTAAATTATAATTTCAACATCTTCTTAGTGTTCATTGTCATTACCAGGGAAACATTTCTGGGATTAAATACAGAACACCGTGAAAGCGTAAAAATAAGAGCAGATAAGACAAGGAACAAAAATGGGAGGAATCAAGAATGTAGAACACTAAGACGTAAGAAGTAACATGCAGGATAGAATTCCTGGTCTTCATAATCATAATCATAATCATCATCATCATCATCATCATCTAGGAGTCTGCGAGCTTGGACACGTTTTAGCTAATATTGGCCTCTTGCGTTCAGCAGTCTCTTCAAAGGTCTTCCCCGGTTTCTTTAAGTCTGCTTCAAAATATTCTAATCGAAATGTTGAATTCAATTGGTCACATAAGCCACTTTCGAAATTATGTCCAATTTATTCTTTAAATAGTTCTCATTTCTTTATGGTCAATTTCAGAGCATATAGCGGCTAGTCTCGTAAATTTAATGTCAGGAACTCTAATTTTAGAATTTATGAAATCATGACGATAAAATGAGAGAAGCTAGCACATCGAGGAAGACATTATCTGACTAAACAAGCGAAGGCGATCAACTGAACTGAGGGCTAATCTGTGTGAGTAGAAAATAAATTACTAAGAAGGCAAGAAAGGCTGAGTGAATTATTTATTAATGAGTTTCAAGTCGATCTAACGGCGTCATTCTCTCGCAGCTGCATGAACAGCAAACGCTGCGACGAATGCTGGATCTCAGGTACTCACGGCGATTATTCTGGGATGTGACGCCGTTTAGTCCGGTAGAGGTTTGCCGGCGTTTTGGGGAACCTAATGCCTATGTCTCAAGTTTGAGGATTTGGCCAGGCAAGAAACCAACATGAGGCATGCAGCTAATAGCATATTATACTCTTCATAATCATCGCCCTGAGGATCTGCACTCCCTCGCTCTGCCTGAACCGCAAATTGCTCGTTTGGCAACATTTCGACTCTATAGTTGGATTCAGTAGCTCTCTCTGCTGGAACATCTGTAAAATTCTACAAGACTACATGGCTTCTCATCTCAAAATACAGTTTGATATGACGCCTGAAAGCCAGAGTGGACGTTCATTACTAGGAAACAACAATCGAAATATTGTGGGGTGCAAAGATAGAAAACGGTGTTTTCTGTTGCCCGCCCAGAGATTATATAACGAGAATCCCAGGCCAGCTGAGGTAATAACTGAGCGAGTCGCTTGAGACGGTAGTCGAAGGGGATTGAGAACGAAATGACAATTGAGAGTCAGTTGAGTTTCGAGACGCCAGCCTGAAAAATATGAGCCTCAGAGCAAAGGAATGGAACTGAGAAATTAAGGTATCAGAATTATCGAGTGTAGTTGAAAGTCTGGCTGTAAAGAGAAGACATTATGTATGTTATAATATAGCAATGTTTGGAGTGTGCAACTCAGGGAGACTGTTATAGTTCCTGTGTTAAAACCCGTTGCCAGGAAACGGATAGTGGAGACTGTAATAGACAGAGGATACTATTGTCTGCAGGAGTGAAGTGTAAAGTGAAGAGATTAGCGGTATTGCTGTATTACTTGTAATTACGATTTGAGTGTGTAAGGTGCAATAAATCCACACACCGTCTAACAGTCACCCCTACACGTGACAATATTAGTCTCCATACTGACAGCCGTGGGAACGTCAAACCCGTTGCATTATTTGCTTGTGTTCCTTGCCGAATTGCTTAATTTTGGACACAGAATATGGAGACAAGTTCTTCCGAAATGTTGGTAAACTCCTACCAGACTATTTGGCGTCACATCGCAAAGTTTAACAATCTTCAAAGGAAGTGAAACATATTGTGACATGCAGACCCGTTTCTGGGCAGAAACTCGGTAAACACATGGCCGCGACAAAGAATGCACAGACAACTGTCAAATAATGCATGTTGCTATGCAGCGAGTGATAAATACAACAATGGAGGAAGAAATGTTTTCCATGTGGTCCGCATATATCCATTGCTGTGTAACGGGTGTGTTTTCTATGGATCCGCCTAGAAACTATATAAATGACACAGAACAGAATCAAGCCAGTGGTAGAACAGGAACCAGAATGGAGCGAGTCCTCGACAGTCAAAGAAGGTTTCGGCTGAAGATTGATTGTGATTTATTGTGATCGAGTGTAAGAATATGTTAATAAGTCCAATCATCCAATCCAGAACCCGTTATTATCACTCACGCAGTCATAATCACGTGACGTTTGTATGCGAACCTCATTCATAACGGCACCTTTACCGCACTAAATATAATCGTTTCTCTTTCTTTTTTTATTGTTAGTGGGGTGGGACTAAGTCCCTTGTACTGCGGCCACTTCTGGTATATTGTACCAGCTCCAGATGTTAGGTGAGGGTGATTGTGGAGGAATTGGTGGAATGAAGATTGGCAGGGGAAACCGAAGTACTCGGAGAAAACCTGCACCAGCGCCACTTTGTCCACCACAAATCCCACTTGACCAGACCCGAGATCGAACCCGGGCCGCCACGGTAGGAAGTCAGCGACTAACCGCTTGAGCTATGGCACGGCCCAATATAATGGTTACATCGCCACTACTTGTCCCCCTTGAAGTAGATAAACCTGATAATTTTTCTCACATCAAGACGCAAGCGTTACGCAGGATACCGCATGTGGAAACATGAAGAAAGTGTAGTACGTTTCTAATTATTTCCTTTAACGAAGTTCTTTCAGCTGTGTAAATTATGTAACGTTGAATATGAAGGTAACTGTGAACGGGGAAGCGTAAGGAAGGCTGCAGGATGCGATATTATCCCTCCATATTTGGTGCTACTGAGGGAAGCCCGCAAAACTTTTCTCTGAATGGCCGGCCTCGGGCATGAATTGGACATGCCACAACCGCTGCGCTCGATGTGCGGTTCTGATACACATTGCAAACCACTGACTGCAACACCGAGGCAGGAGATGGATAATCATAGGCGATTAAATGACTTGACTCTGTGTGAGGGGGATGCTACTTCCCCTACTTCTATATGAGTGTGACGCTTATAGATACGTAGCAAAATATTATTTATTCTTGCTTTATTTGGCTATGCTTTCAGTTGCTTACGTTGTGATTTGTGATGTTAAATGACAGAATGATTAGTGAATAATGAATTGAAAAGGGAGTAGAAAGCGTTTGTGGCCAGAATTAAGGTACTGTCACGTGTATGAGTGACTATAGGCGGAGGTTGGATTGGTAATTTGATTTATTGACCACTTACAAATAGTCACTGCAAGTGATTACAATGCTATCGCTAATTCACACACACACTCTAAAATTCACTACAACAACCACTAAGTGTTTTCAATATGCTGTATCTTCAGCAGTCGTTGTCTGGTAACAGTTTCAAAGAGAAATTTCCCTTTACTATGGTTTCCCTAACTATCTCTGTTCCTCATCTTCTAACAGTAACAGCTCAACCAACTGACCTGCACCAGTCCTCTAACTGCTTACCAAATAACACCTTTCACTCCACTGTACTCAATTGCACTGCACTCACTAACTAAACTAAACTCGGTCGGTCGCGTGATATAGCCTCAGAGTGGGCTCACAGAGAACACCGCTTGAAATATCTCTTCTACTGCTGCGTGACGTCACCGCGAATGTTACGCTTTTCTCTGTTGCGTATGTAGGGGTCACTATCTAGCAGCGGGTCTACATGCTACAGTATTATGGCCTAATTTGACTGGAGAGAATGAGGAAACCACAAAAAAACCTCAGTCAGGATAGCTGCTGTTCCGACAAAGAATCGAATCAGGCACTTGTCGAATATGTCAGGAACATTAGCGCTTTAGCTAACTTTCTTGGCATTTCTAGTTAAATTTGGACAGAGAAAATGTTATAAGAAATGCGAAGGGGCGAATGGGATCGCGGGAAATAAGAAACAGGCAAATACTGAAAGAACAAAATATAAATTTAGAGAATGGATACATGGATGATTATACGAAGAGATGGCTAATTCGCTTGTAGAGTATAATACACAGATAGGAACTCAAAATTTGCTTCTCATTAGAGACCAAAACCAAATAGGCCCTAGACATGCAAGGTGACAGTCTGAAACATGTCTACAAGCGACTTGAATCTAATACGTAAAGGGCAGGAAGTTATGGAACAATTTAAATACAGTTCTGATCTACTTATTCATGAAACCGGCATAGCTTTCACATCATAGTGACAGAGATACGGATTGGAATACCGGGGGACAGTGTTCCATTCCCAGCAGTGGAACAGATTTCTCTTATCAGTGGCTTCCAGACGGACTCTGGGGCCCAGACAGGCTCCTGTCTAACAGGGATCGGAAATAATTTCCGCAAGGGTAAATTGGCTGGGGATGGAACTTGAGGATTGAAGAATGAGTGAAACTATACTTCCACTCCTCTATATAAAGATTAGTAACCAAAGCTGAGATTTGTATATAAATAAAAATGTAGATTTCCGTCGATTCTTAGACCAGTTACAAGTGAGAAAGTGATATGTTTTATATAAGAGACTTCCACATTATACTTGCTGAGACTGCTTTTATCTACATTGTGACACGTTGTAGATGGATACCAGCGTTTCTAGGAAACACAATGCCTCCACTTTCAGAAGAGAAGTCTATTCCCTGGAGAGAGAGGGGAACGTTTTCCTCCAAAAGTTGTACATATCTGCAATACCACGTGGTGGTACAGTTCTGCAGACCAGGATCTAAATACTCACAGCCGTGAAAACCTAAAATTTTATATGATTTATTTGTTTTGCTTGATTTGTCGTTCTCTATTTATCTCAAACCTAGGCCGCCATAAAGCGTCAGGTTTTCAGAATTTCCGAAAAATATTACTGACTTCGTCTAGCGTAACTTCGGTTTTTATCGTCACTTCGTTTTTTTCCCTGTATTTCGTATCTTCCTTGGCCGACATTTTCCTGAGTGCTTTATGTTACACCAACACCGCTTTCATTTTTCATCATTTTGCCCATCAATCATATATAAGGTCAGTATACCGGATGTTCTCCTTTTTGACTTCATTTTCTTTTCGAATTCCAGGAAGGAGGTTGTTGTTGATAATATGAGAAAAATAGAACCAACAAAACAAATCTGTAGGGCCTAAGTGTTCACCAGTTGAAGGAGATTAAGGGGTATGAAGTTAAACAACGCAAATGCCAATTTAAATTAAATTTCTTTTGACCAGCTTCCTAGGATTTGATTTAAAATAGAAAGGTAATGCAACATGCAGGCCTACTGCTGTGAACTTCTATTAAGATTTCAGTTTTAAATAATAAGTAATTTAAACAGATTAATCAAATTTCAATTTTACATTATAGAAAACCACTCTTAGGGCAGCTGAACACCACAAAACATGAGACAAAAGACGCAGTCTTGCTTCATTCGTGATTCGTCAGCATGATGCTGACGTCTGCATCATGACTCAGACCGGTGTGCAGCGGTTTTCATAATCTCATTCGTTTCAACTGTGCTCCTTTCTTTATATCATGTCGCAAACAACGTGTTTTGACTGTTACATGTCTTGACGTATGCCTGTGTGCGCCCTATCTTACAATGTGCTAAGTAGGTCACAAATAAATACGTACAGTTTCTCGTATCATTAAATTTCTTTTTATATACTTCGAACGATAGCTGCGCTTCCTTCAAAACGACTGTAGTTTTTATTCGGCAGAATATTTTTGGTTGCTGAAGATAGGACATTTTCATGTTTCCTAGTCATTTTGACCCCTAGTGCGTCTTCCGTTATTTTCCTGAAGATGCCACAAATCCAGTTACTTTTAGGGGGACGAGTAGATAAGTTATTTCGAAAGCTCAGGCTTTCTTCGAACTACACGGCGTCACAAACCAGGAGGCCGTACTCAGCATAGTCACTACCGCAAGAGCCTCACATTCAGTGGATGGCATCTGTTTTATTATATGATTTTGGTTAGCGATTGATGTTACCACTTCCGATTGCTACCACAGAAATGGAATGCGCAGTGTACAATGTTCAAGTCTGTTAAGACTTCTTTCTCAATATTTCATTGAATTATGCAATTAATTTATATTTTATAAACTATAAATATTATTTTATTACTATATTTAAATTTATATATAAAATTTTAAAACTTATGACTTTGTTAAATCAATGGAAAATAATCCTTCTTCAGAAGCTAATAGCCGCATACCTATCTATAAAATTACCAGCCTTTTAAGAAACCGTAAGATCCATTACAGATTTGCAATATATCCTGCCACAATTCCAGGTCACATTAATCCAGTTCACCCTTATATCCCAGCTCGTTATGATCCAGTTTAATCCTTCCTCCTGTCCTCCCAGTCATGTCTATCTCCCGAGAGGGCTCTACCTTTAGGGGCTGTCTACCTAAACTCCACACATCTCGTCTCATCCACGCAAGGTACATGACATGCCAATGTCATCCTCCTCACTAAACATGGTGATAAGGTAGGGAGACTCCTTCACCTGCTTGAAATCACCAAAATTTTCTTCCGTCCCCGTAGACAAATGCAGGGATATCTGAAATAAGCACGGGCCACTTCCTTTGAACTACTCTCTAGCTCACCATTCTGTTATCATCCTGTGATTCGACGCAATAGCCTACAGTCTGAACTACTTACATCGTCATTAACTGTAAATAAATAAACCTCATCCTCCCCAACCCCTTTGATTACTGCATAATGAGGAGCTTCATAACTTGTACTCTTCTCCAAGTATAATTATAATGCTCAAGTCAAGGAGGATGAGGTGGGCAGGTCATCTAGCACGAATGGGGGAGATGAGGAATGCATATAGGATATTGGTGGGAAAGCCAGAAGGAAGGAGAGCACTGGGAAGACCAAGGCGTAGTCGGGTGAACAATTTTAAAATGGATCTTAGAGAGATAGGATGGGATGGTATGGATTGGACTGATCTGGCTCAGGATAGGGACCAGTGGAGGGCTCTTATGAACATGGTAATGAACTTTCGGGTTTCATAAAATACTGGGAAATTCTTGAGTAGCTGCAGAATTGGAGGCTCCTCAAGAAGGGCTCAGCCCCATTAGTAAGTAAGTAAGCATCCCATTTGATTCTATGCTAATAGTATTTGACGAGAAATGAAATATACAGGCTGACAGAATATGTAATTAGCACTCTGACCACAAGAAAGTTCGACTGGGATTTGAAAAGTGTGCCTCTTACTCGTACGGAATCTTTCCTAGTCATATTGTATTAGTGTCTTATAGACCTTAAACTGATTAGTGTAAAATGTAAATTATTAACTCAGTAACAAACTGACCAACAAGCACTGCGGTCAACCAACATGAATATTCAGTTAAGCGTTTTTATCATTAGTTTCAATCATACTAAGATTCAAGGATGATTCAGTACAATTTAAGTACGCCAAGCATTCAGAATCAGCTCCTGATGAGAAGATGATGTGAGGCCGTAACAATTCACACACAGACAGAACCTACGTGACTCGTTCAGCTTTTGCGCAAGTTTAGTCTAGGGTCCAAACATGACCTCCCTTTCAAAGCTACACAGGGTTTTAAACTACAGCTTCTTTATATATTCATCACAACTACCGCCGATGAACACCTGATAAGATAATTAAATACATAGTGTTAACCCTCGTTTAACGCTGTGGTTACACTCATGTAAATCGCAACAATATATTAACTACGTTAAGCGGAGCAATTTTTACAATTAAAAACAAAGACAAGCAGGTTATGCACTTGGGACTTCCTTCACACATATAACGTGAATTACATTGCAGACAATATGAGTACACTTACAAACACTTGCATATTTTTGCTAAAAACTGTCGTAAACTACAGTAATGTTTATTTAACCTTTAGTACGGTGTATTGTACTCGTCGAAGACGAAATGTGGAGCTAGGGAGTGGTGGGTGGTGGCCAGTGGTGGAGAATTTGAGAGAGGTTCGCTGAGCTCCAGAGTTTCTCGCTTCTGCAGCTGCTTTGTGGTGATCTGTACTGTCTCCCCTACTGGATAAAGTCCACTGTGCTTACCTTACCTTTGAGAAAGAAGAGCATTTCGTGTGAAGTGCTTTGTCTCTCCTTCTCCTTGCAAAGTTCACAGTAACACCGATGACTCAGCGTGAGGTTCCGCTGCCCTTTGGAGTTAAGTTCCTTATTAGGGTCATTCTCGGTTAATCTACTAAGTCCTTTTTCTATACGACTGGACGCTAGAGACATGCGCTTTAATGTCAAAGTTCGTGGGGCCAAAACATCGTCTTTCTCACCACACCTCTCTTGGTGATTCTTAACGAGCAATACAAATCTTCATTGACAACTCTTCGGCATGGGAGGCAAGCACCTCTTCAATGTTCTTCTTCTCTGACTCTAATTGAGGGTACCACGGTTAACAGACGGGATAACGCTTTTGTATCCGTGAAAGTACTGAACCAGCTCCGGCCACAATTTACACCACATTCCAGCCATGCAACTTTCGGTAACCGATCCCCATGCATCAGCCACGTTATCAGCTGCTTTGGGGACGTATCCAAGCCAATGGTAGTCGCTAGGAGTTGGTCAAATGCACGGCATAAATAATAAAAACTGATGACCTTATTGTCCATCAGCTGCATCGAAGTTGTCTTATTACGAGGAAGGTAAACGACTTTAATATTATCGTGCAAATAAATAAGATTAGGCGGAAAGCTGTCAACACGAAGGAGAATTTGTGTCTAGATCCTTCTTAGCAAAATAATCCTTCAACGTAAGGAAAACCTTTAAACTAAGCCAGTGGCTGGAAATTGTGCTAGTCAACGACACCTTCTTATGATCTCGGTACGTAATGGGGCTGTGACATTTTGAATAAATTTTCAAGGCACAAGTGTTGATGGTACGTGAAATAAGACGAAGCTTCATTTCGAAGTGGACTAAGAGTTTATCTCAAGCAGCAACATTTTTCGCTCCTTTGATGCTTTAAAAACCAGGTGCAGTTTTTTCTTTTTAGTTATGTCTTGTGAGGCATACGCTTGCAAAAAGTCCGGTCTATTCAATATTCTACGGTTGTTTGAGCGAATAACCCTCCTATTTCTCCAACATTGGGATGAAGGCGATTCAAGCTACGGTTTAAGCATTGGCTGCCCTGCCACTGACTTTAATGTTATGGATATTTCAACGTTATTTAAAACGTTGAAATCGATCTTAACTATCATTAATCTCTTCGTTATTGGAACCTTCGCCTTCCTTGGTCATTAAGCTGTCAAGCAAAGGCTTCTATTTCTATAATAAAGCAACAAACTCACGGGGGCATTGCACTGATTTTCATCTCCGTTCCACAATGCAAGTGTCTCTTCCATCTTCCCAATTACTGTGATCAGAATGCACTTGCCTTTGTGGCACTTAAAAAGAAAACACTTCTGACACTTATATTAATTTTGTCAGCTGTAGAAAAAACAGTGTGCTCTGTGATAGGCGATAAATTAAGTGATTTCCTTATATTCACCTAACTTCATTCTTTTTCGAAGCTAGACCATTATTCGTAACGTCTGAACAATGACATAATAACGAGTTAACGAAAATTGTTTTGAGACTTGTTACTTTGAAATAAGAAAAGACGTTAACTTGAAAAACTTCAAGTAAAAAATCGTTATATTTATCAAAATATTACAATGTTTATCCTGTTTAGGAACAGTTATTTCATCACTGTCAGCAGGCGCTTAAGATCCTTATGTTAGCTTGTCTACTCCATCATTAATTTATCGTACCGTCACTGCTTTATTCTCTTTTTGCGCCTTGTTACTGCCAGCAGTCAACTAAGTCCTCGTCTCACAGTGTGCATTGTCTCTCCACATACGAAAACTGTAAGCTGCTTATAGATCACAACGAGACTCAATTCACTCTCGAGACCTGCAAAAGTCTTTTATTTAGGCAAAGAAATTATTCAGGAAAATTATCGCAGATTCCTGGCTGTCCCTAACCGTCGGCATGTGTTGAGAGGTTCGCGAAGTATCGAGAATCCGACGAGGGCTGTTGAAGTTGAGAAGAATCGAGAAAGAGAACTTTACGTGTACGCTTCTTCCCAATGCTCGTATTAGGCAGCAGTATAAACGTAACATTACGGGATTTATGGCATGTGAAGAAGTGTCCATTATGTCGACATGCTAATGTAAATATTTATAAAGTAAAGTTGAGATATCTGTAAACTATAAGCATCATCTTTCAATTGAAGTTTTCCATAAATGATTATGAAAGTTCGTGTAGACTGTAAAGGGTTTGACGATAGTATATTCGTGTAACACTCTGGATTTCTGGGTTTTTGGTCTTTTGCCCACCGTCCGGTATCCTAAAGAACACAAAAATACGTTTCAGAAACCGGAAATACACGTATTTCCGTCCCCAGGTGAGGGGATGGGGGACACCGACTCCGCTGGTTTCGTCATAAAGTACTGACCTCAATCACGGATCCAAATTTTAGTGCAGATTTACAGTAAAAGTAAATCTTCCCATGTTACTAATTAAGCAACACTTACTTACTTACTCATGGAGCTGAGCCCTCCTGGAGGAGCCGCCAATTCTGCAGCTACTCAAGAATTTTCCAGCATTTTATGGAACCCGAAGGTTCATTTCCGTGTTCACAAGGGCCCTCCACTGATCCCTATCCTGAGCCACATCAATCCAATCCATACCACCCCACCCTATCTCTCTAAGGTCCATTTTAATATTGTCCACCCACCTACGCCTTAGTCTTCTCAGTAGTCTCTTTCCTTCTGGTTTTCCTACCAATATCCTATATGCATTCCTCGTCTCCCCCATTCGTGCTACATGCCATGCCCACCTCATCCTCCTCGACTTGATCATTCTAATTATACTTGGAGAAGAGTACAAGTTATAATTAAGCAACACACCTTGAATAAAAATGGGGAATTGAGTTATAGTCCCATGTATATTTAACCTCGGCATTGTGTGGACATAGCTTCACATTCCAGTCTCTTTTCCTCCCATAAAGAAATCTCAGTGTTCACTGGCCGAATCCCGGATCTGTTCTGGACACTGCGAAGAAATATCTCCTGCTCCTGCCGGCACTCGAAAAATGATCCCTCGGTTGCGCAGTAAGCAGCATACTCACGGTACTGACTGTGGTATCCTAGCTCCATAGTCACTGTGTTCAAGTCTTAACCAGAGCGCTAACTTTGTTTGTGGAATAAAGCATGAAGATGGAGAGCTCTCATTTTGTGTTTATTGGTGCGGAGAATGTGTAACTTTTAGTCTCAGAGTACTGTAATAGCAGAAAGACAAACTAAAGGAGACAATGACGTAACAGATGCTGCTTCTTTTTATTATCTAATGTCATAAACGTCATAACATCTCTCTCTACTTCTCCTACTCCTTATGAAAGGCTGCATTAGTTTTATTGCAGGATCTCCTGTTGTATTAAGTGACGTATTGCGAACCTACCATTGAGTGATATTTGAGTGTTAACATGTACATTCCTCTTTCCGTAGTATACAGTCTCCACTGGATGTGTTGTGGGTCGATCCTGATATATATACTCGTATGTGTAACAGACAGACCTCTAGGGCATCAGCTGTTAAACAGCTCGTCAAGCATTAGTTCGCAATGTTTATGACATTTTACACTTCTACATGTAAAACACTCCCCTATCTACTCCACTGCTCTTCTGCCTGAAACTTTTTGGAGGTGGGCTGAGAGCGATATCAGACAAACTGCATTCTCAATTTTCCAGTTTATGAAGCAGAATTAATGGTTTGACGTTGTGATGCGTTGGTTGCGAAGACCTGACGCCATGTACTCCAGTAAAGAATTACAAACATTTCGGAAGAACTTTTGTCTCAATTTATATTTTTATTCTTAAGATGGAGGTAGGTGTTTTCTCAGGAATGCTGGTAATAACCTACCAGTCTACATTGCGTCACATCGCAAAATAGAGTTACATAGACAGTTTTAATTCATTTTTAAATTAACAATATTACGCAGAGTAGCCGTGAGTTTTAATCCCGTATGAGGGAAGAATACATGCCCTCGGTATTGTAGTGTGTTGTGAACCAGACTTGCGATGGACCAATTACGAGTTAGTGGGGGCCAAATATTTTTTCAGGATTCAAAACTTCACAGTAATTCCGACGGGAACTGGCCTAGTCCAAAGAAACTTACAACACACTGTGCGGGTCTGTTCAACAATATGTAACGAAGTTTTGTTACTATAACAATATGAATCAGACTGGTCTAGACGTGACGCTCTGAAATCATATCCGGTAGGTGCTGTGTTCGCCGGTCACGGTAGCCGAGCGGCCTAAGGCATGCACTGTCTTCGCTCGCTCGGAAGCCGGGATCGTGGGTTCGAATCCCACTGAAGGCATGGATGTTTGTGTGCGTTTTTCTGTGTTTGTGTACAGGTAGAGGCCTTGCGACGAGCTGATCACCCGCCCAAGGAGTCCTACCGAATGTGTAAGATCTAGAAAAACCGAAGTGAACGGAGAAGTTCATGGAGGTAGGCCTAGGCCCACTGGGGCTGTTGTGCCAAGGAAAAAAGAAAGGTGCTGTGTTCGAATCTCGGGCCGGATAGCGGCTATTCTGAAAGAGGTTTCTTTTGTGACTTCCTTAGTCCCTCTAAGTAAGTGTCATGACAGTACCTCAAGTAGGTCACTACTGCTTCCTTCCAGAGAGATACCAATTCATAACAACACACCATTCTACCATCCGATTCTCTTGTATAGGCTCGATACTGAAAAAGTTACTAAATAACACACGAACACATAACATGAATATCGTCTTCTGGGATGTGGCGCTTTGTAGATATTGTGTAAGACGAAGTTTCGGAGGAACGTATTGCCTCCATCTTCAGGGTGGAAGAAAAATCTGCGAACGAGGAACAAGCGTGAGCTCCTCCAGACCGCGTGTATGGGAAAGTAGAAAGTACTTTTCTGCATAAGGTGTACAAATGATGTAACACGTAAAATCTTGGGCCCTTCGCGGCGAATGAATGTGGAGTCGAGGAGTGAAAGTTAATTAGAATCTCCAGAAAATGGTTCCTGAAGGGCGTCCGTGTTTCAGTAGCACCAGTAGAAGATATTTCATTGGGGACTGGCTAATCACGACTTAGCAGTATCCATTACTCTTAATTTGAGTGCAGAACATTAATTAGAAATGTTCTGAAACAAACAGCTTATGAGAATATCTTAACTATGGGAATGAATAAATGAATCTCTCTTCGAATATTAAATACCAAGGAATTCCCTACATTATACAAGTCACCTAGAATTTTGGACGTAACAACAAACATCGGATGGCGAAAACAAGAAGGAATTTTATTTTTTTCAGTTGCTCTACAGCCCCCTTGGGTCCTGGCCTTTGATTTTTCAGTTTCATGATCATTTTTCATAGACGGTAGGACGCCTTGGATGGGCGATTAGCAGATCGTAAGGCCTCTACCTAAACACGGAATAAAAGCATACACGCACCAAACATCCATACCTTGTATGGGATTCGAACCCACGATTCCGGCTTCCGAGAGAGCGAAGACAGTACATGCCACACACCGCTCGGCTAACGTGACCGGCGTAGAAATTTTGTACCTCTTGAAATTATAATCATCTGGAAGACCAATTAGACTTAAACAAAACATTAAGTTGAATGTTACACAATTACTACTCGTACAGAAATATATTGTCGCGTATCGGGCGTATATCGCGACAAATAAATTCTCGATGTATTCGATGTAGCGAATTTTATTTCACATTCGCACTTACAATCACCCAAATTACAGATTTACGATTACTGCTATCTGCAGTATCACAATTAGTACACTCCAAATGCCAGAATACTACTGACTAGTTGCTGGCTAACTCGGCGGTAGCTCCAGGACTCCCTGACTGACTCAGTACAACTGACGTCGCCGACTGCTACAGTAGAACTCGGAACTGTCTTCGGCGATGGCCAGGTTACAACTGAGTCAGTCAGTGAGTCCTGGAGCTACCGCCGAGTTAGCCAGCAACTAGTCAGTGGTATTCTGGCATTTGGAGTGTACTAATTGTGATACTGCAGATAGCAGTAATCGTAAATCTGTAATTTGGGTGATTGTAAGTGCGAATGTGAAATAAAATTCGCTACATCGAATACATCGAGAATTTATTTGTCGCGATATACGCCCGATACGCGACAATTGGTGTCAGAAGTGTGTTTCGCGTTACTGATCCCACTAGCGACCGCCTAGCGACCGCGATATCCCTCGGTGACGTCACCGCGGAGGGGAGTGGCGGGGCGGGAACTCGCCTATTACCGTAAGAACGCGAGCGTTACGTTACCGCCACGTACCGCTGGGGAGGTAGGGGTCAACATGTCACACTATGTATTTTGTCTTGGATATGGCTGTTTTCCTTATCGGTATCACAATATACAAATATACAATCAACTAAAGAACGAATAGCACTCAGGTTGAGAAATTACATTTTACTAACGTAATTAAATCAAAAGAATAGAAATTAGGTTTCGAATTGTACCCAAAATTCGAACAAAACACTAACGTATCAATTTAACAGTCGTTGCTATGCAACAAATCGGCCAGAGTAATGAATAAATATCTCATCTTTGGGTTTTCTGTATCTGGTCCGCGCTGGGAAATTGTAAGCTAGTGGGGAAGTTACATTTGCGTATGTATTATAAATCTTGAAATGGGCTGTATCGATAGAGCACGGTCAACTTTAGCCTTCAAGCTGTGTTGCGAGAGTTTACTCTCGTCACTCATCTCCATCTACTGCCGATGTTAGAAACATGGGGCTTCACATAAATCGCCCATACGTCTTCACGGCACGACATCTAATTAGAGCAACAACGTTGCCTTATCTAGTTAATTACATCAATGCCTGAGGCAGATATATGCCGCCTTAAACAATGCAGTTGAATGGTTACAATAGCCTTAAACATCTAAACTATTCAGTACAGTGATGAAACCAGAGGTTACCACTTACTTACTTACTCACGGAACTGAACCTTTCTGGAGGAGCCGCCAATTCTGCAGCTACCCAAGAATTTCCCAGCATTTTATGGAACCCGAAAGTTCATTACCGTTTTCACAAGAGTCCTCAACTGGTCCCTATCCTGAGCTAGATCTCTCCAATCCATACCATCCCATTCTATCTCTCTAAGATCAATTTTAATATTGTCCACCCACCTAAGCCTTTGTCTTCCCAGTGGTCTATTTCCTTCTGGCTTTCCCACCAATATCCTATACGCATTCCTCGTCTCCCCCATTCGTGCTACATGTCCAGCCCACCTCATTCTCCTTAGCTTGATCATTCTAATTATACTTGGGGAAGAGTACAAATTATGAAGCTCCTCATTATGCAGTTTTCTCAAACTCCCTCAATTTATGTTTCTCCATTAATGTCAGAGACAAAGTTTCACACTCATACAGAAACACAGCAAAATTATAGTTTTGTAAATTCTAATTTTTATGTTTTTGGACAGCAGACGAGAAGACGAAGGGTTCTGGAATGTGGCAGAAATTAAGACTGTGGTCTCGTGGCTTATTACACAATATTGTCTACTTCAGGTAAAAATGTAGAGTCAGCAGGTTGCTCCGAAACTTTGTAAATCACGCTCTGTACTGTTTAAACCCACTCATTACATGTCTTTTAAAACTGGGAAAATTAAGCATCAGAGATGCACGTAATTTCTGATTCCGTAACTTGTGGTTCACTTCCGCCAGAGATGATTGGCCGAGAAACGCAGCAAGGCTCTATATCTCCGTGAATTCAGCATGGAAGGGGAAGGCTGACTGGCAGATATGTCATGTTGAAGTAAGATAGATGATGATGTGATGGGTCACCTACCGCACTCGCTGGAACAGGAATTGCGAAGTGAGGAGGTGGGAAGAAAGGGGAGAGGATAAGAAAAACATCTTGTTTCTTTGATGATACTTGGATCCGTGTCTGCATGTTTCAGTATTATAAAGCATTACAGGTTCGATACTTGGCTGTATGTCTGAATTTTACGCTTAAATCTTTGCTGACTAGAAATATGGAGACCATACTTGTGTGCAACAATGAAGCCTTTACTTCATAAACAAATAATTGATAAAAATAACGTCTGGAATAGAGGATGTCGGAAACCGAAATCAAGATCTCGGAAATGCTACAAGGTGTATTTCGTAATTTTCATAACATATCAATGTAGGCGCATAATAATTGACATGCTTACGTACAGTTCGAATATGTGTCCCTTTAAGAATATATTTGCTAGGTGTGGTAGAGGGTGGGGGTCCGCCTCTGTGGTCAAGTGGTCAGCGTTCCTGGCTACAGATCCAGAGGTCCGGGTTCAATTCCCGGAGCTACCAGATTTTTTCAGAGAAGTAGTGGGTCTAGAACGTGGTCCACTCAGCCTCGTGATGATAATTATCATCAAATAGCTCCCCAATTATAATTGGGGAGCTATTTCAAGGAAATAGCGGCTCTGGTCTAGAAACCCGAAATTAACTGCCGTGAGGATTCGTTGCCCTGACCACACGACACCATTTATCCGCAAAAGTTGGCACTAAACTTCGCCAACAAGCGGTGGTCTCTCAGTCGGCAACGTTCGCTTGCGGACTAAAATCACGGAGTTTTTTTTTTTTTTTGGTAAAGAGTGGGGACTAAAGCTTGGGTAGATGCATAGTTACAAACGGGCATGAAAAACCCTGTTGTAGAAAAGGGTACGAAAGAAAGAGAGTATAGTAAGAACAGAGGAGAAATAAACCTAAAGAGAAGGAAAGGAAATGGAAGAAACAAAGAAAAAGTAAAGAAGAAATTAAGGTAAATGATAAATGCGTGAAGGAAAAAATGATACACATTAGTTTGTGATTTTTTCAGAGCGCTCTCAGCAAGTAACGCTACATTTCGTTGAATGACAGGGTGAAGGAATATGACAAGCATTGGTGGTTGCCAAATTTGCGGTACTTTCCAGATGGAAATTATGCGGAGATACTGAGGGAAAAAGCGATGATCCTAGTCAAACTACGCAGTTTCTGGCTAGGTATATGAACCCGAGACCTTCTGAATACGTATGTCTGCTAGGAATGCTGGAAGAACTAATGGTGGAAAAAATAATATGAATAAATATTAAAACCGTGTCAGTTAGGGAACAATTAATAATCACTCAAGAGCTGACTTATAAATGAGTAATTAATGATTATTTCAGCAAGAGCATAACTTTCTTTAACAAGTGAGAATGCAGTTGATAACGGAGAAGCAGAACAAAATAAAATCAGAAACCAAAACAAAGTAAAGATTGTAAATTACAGCAGTTTCTCTTAAGAAAGAGATAAAGCCAAGAAAAGAAACAACCCGACAAAGAAGAAATAACTGTAAGAAAGAAATAGGACAAGGAAACAAGTAGCTGAGTAGCCTATATTTCTGGTCAGTATACAGATATTAACAGCCCTGTGGTTTGCTGCCTTGCGTACGAGCAATTCTAGGTTGGCGATTGGCTGGAGCCAAGGAGTCGGGACAGTTGGGGACAAAATTAAGCTTCAACTGCATAATAGCGCACACCCCTTACTGGGATAAAGTCCAATAAATTTCATGTGTGTCGTAATGTTACCTCATCACATGCGATTGGAGTGCAGAAGCCCGAGACTTCATAATGTCAGGCATCACACGTGATTTTCCTTAGTTACTCCGAATTTCCCATAAGACTAGCTAAGGTAGAAGCAGAATCTCGAGTCTTGTCTTCCTGTTCGCAACTATAGGACAGTCCATTATACCTAACGTGAAATTTAAGTCTTCTGGGGTGCATCACCATATACTTTGCTATGACTGTTCCATAGCTCAGATGGTTAGTCGCTGGCTTCCCAAGGCGGTGGGGGGGGTTCTTGCCCAGGTCATGCACTGCGGCAGGTTTTCTCCGAGTGCTTCAGTTTTTCCTGCCAATTTTCATTCCACCAATTGCTCCACAATCACCATCATCTATCATCTGTGGCTAGTAGAGTAGGCCAGTAGTGGCCCCAGTACCAATTTGACTCAGTCTCCCCCACTTTGGATGAGAGGTACCGTCGTTTCGGAAGAACCTTGTGCCTTCACCTACAGAATAAATACTGATGAAGGATATAGGATGTTCTTCTTGAACGTGAGAATCTATCTAACAACTAAGAAATCACTGAAAGTTAGAAAGAAGTTATTTTAAGGTAGTTCGTAAAGCTGACATGCACCAGTAGAACAGAGGGACATAACAGAAAACAAGAAGAGAAGAAGTATAGACAAGAATTACTTCTGTTGCACGCACTCTATCATAAAGATGCCCTGCTTGCCTTCAATCCCAAAGATTCGCACATGATGACTTGACGGAAAGAAACCCCTCTCGCTTATGTGTACCAGGAAAATTAATGTACTCTATGCTGTGACCGAGACTAGGCGCCATGTCACCAAAGGAGGAAGAAGAATTGCAGTTCAGCTAATCGTGCAGAACAGAGGAAGAGGGAGACTGACTGTGTTGAAGAAAAGTTTGTTAGAGCAGTGACTACGATGTGTACGGTCTTGTGGGTTCTAACGTCATATAGTTCAGTAAATTTCACTGATGTTTCAGAGGAACGTATTGCCTCCATCTTCAGGGTGGAAAAATAAGGTACGCAAAAACAACAAGAAGCAAGCGGCACGCTGTCCTTCCTTCTACCAAAGTAGGCGATATTACAACACAGAAGTATGCATTCTTAAAACGAATAATAATAATAAATAATTTCTAGGTTCATATATATAAAGCACTATTTAATATTGATATTATGAAACTATTAAGCGATCTTTAGTTGTTCAGTTGACATTTTGAAGCGCGTGTATTTGGTACGAATATATTCCCTTCACTCGAACTCATGTTATTATTGAAAAGGCTACGAAAATTATCTGGTCATTTTAATAATTAAAAATTATGCTTTAAATTTGTTGTATTGAATATTCTTTCGAGAGGTTAGAATCGAATTTTCTCAATTATTCTAGCCCCAGATCAATTTAATAACTTCGAAACACGGCAAGTAAGTCATCAACTAAATTCAGTCACAGTTTGTGCTGCACTGGTGGGCAGTAAAACGAAACCGGCACCAAAATAACTACTACAGAAAGAATTCTTACTTACAAGCCGGCAGCCACTCGTCTATTCAAGAAATTCTATACATTTTATAGAATTTGAAGGCCATGCCTTTTGAACATGTTCTTATTGTAAACCCCTTTCACATCTTATATTTCAGAAAATTTTTATATTATCCTCCCGTCTGCGCTTAAGTCTCCAAATTAATTTTGTTTCCACAGGTTTCCGGACAAAGATTCTGTACGTATTTCTCACCTCTTGTGCTACAGGTTCCATCCACCTCTCTCAGTGGTCCGATAACCAAACGATATTCGAGGAAGGGAAGAAATTTTAAAATTCACAATTTTGAAATATTCTCCATTCACTTGTTACTTGAAGAGTTCTGTCTTCTGGGACCTGACGCCGCGTAGTCCGTAGAAGTTCAACTGGCTTTTTGGAGGAACATGTCGTCTCCGTTTTCAGAGTCGAAGCATAAACCAAGCAAGAAACCAGCATGAAAGCAGGTGGTAAGCAGAACCACTCTGCTTACCACCTACTTTCACGCTGGCTTCTTGCTTGGTTTATGCTTCGACTCTGAAGATGGAGATGATATGTTCCTCCGAAACGTCGGTTGAAATTTAACAGACTACACAGCGTTATAACTTAGAAGCTATAAATTTCATAACCACCGCTGTAAGAATCTCAAATCCCACACTTCTTATTTCATCCATTTTAAACGCACAAAATTTAACACACATACAGAACAACAAGCAAAATTAAAACTCCGAATATTTTGCTCTTTCTGATTTTAGAGAGAATACGGAAACACAAACGATTTTGAAGAGAGTAATGGAAACCATTCCCCGAATATAGTACGCCTTAATTTCTTCGTCATTATCATTTCGATTTTTTAGAGCCGTTCTCAGTATTTTAATACTGTCATATATTTGAATGATCACACACCTTTATATGCACTGTGATCTCGTCATGCGTTCTGGTGACACTTGTAACCTGGACTCCATAATTGCATCTAATAGGCTTGCCACTGTCATACTCGGGATCTGTGAAACATTTCCAATGGGTAATGTTGGTGTTCTGAATAAGATGCACGAATATGGAAAACTAAAACTCAAATTTTAATTAAGAGTTAATATGATACATCTTAAGGCCGCGCCATAGCTCAAGCGGTTAGTCGCTGGCTTCCCACCTCTGCGGCCCGGGTTCGATCCCGGGGTCTGGTCAAGATGGATTTGTGGAGGACAAAGTGGTGCTGGGCAGGTTTTCTCCGAGTACTTCAGCTTCCCGTGCCAATCTTCATTCCATCAAAATCTCCATCATCATAACCACCCGGGGCAGTACAATAGGCCAATCAGTGGCCGCCGTGCCGAGTGGACCCAGCTGGACTCCACCCGTCACTAAGCGAATTTTAATTTAAAAATGATACATCTTAATAATGAGATGAAAGAAATCACCCATGTGTCCTAGAACCGAATCGTTTATTTTCAAGAATTTATTGGAATTGAAGAATTATTATACCAACATTAATGAAGTATAAAGTGTTTCAAATGCCCGTTTGTATTGATAACTAATATAATTGTTATAATAAACATCGATTAATACTAAAATATTCAATTAATTTGCTTCATTTAAAATCAATTTGTTTATTAATACGTTTGGTCTTATGAGCAGAGGAGCAGCGAATTTTGCCCAGATACATTAAAGAACGCCGGTCACGGCAGCCGATCGGTCTAAGGCATGTACTGTCTTCGCTCGCTTGGAAACCGGGATCGTGGGTTCGATTCGCACTTAGGACATGGATGTTTAGTTTGTGTGTGTGCGTTTTTCTGTGTTTATGTACAGGTAAAGGCCTTGAGACAAGCTGATCACCCGCCCAAGGAGTCCTACCGAATGTGTAAGATCTAGAAAAACCTAAGTGAACGGAGAAGTTCATGGAGGTAGGCTTAGACCCACTGGGGCTGTAGTGCCAAGGGGGAAAAAGAACATGTAAGAACAGAACGGATGTGAAATAGGTTGCACAAAACGATCAGAATTCATCTGCGGTTCCCGAAATCAACGATGCTCTTTTCATGTCCGAACTTCTCCTGCAGCGTAACTTAATTTCGAGTGAAGTCTAAAGTGCTACTGCGTAAAGCTACTTACAAAATTCCTTACGTCAATCATAAACCTTCCGTCATTTAAATACACTTTTTATTCGAAAATATGAACACTGTCATATTAAACACCTTATACTTTTATTTGCTTTCTCGTCGAGCCAACATAAAGCCATTAATCTAATAACACTCCTCACAAGATGAAGTTGTGTTTAACCTAAGAGGGATAAGGTTGGCAATACTGTGTCCACTCTTCCGAGATGAGCAGCTGAAGGTGAGTAAACCAGACCAAATAAGAAGACCCTGCGGCGCCTGACGTAATGTGTATAGAGCTTGTAACACCAGGGACAGCCTTGCTCACCCAGGGGACCTGCGTCATACCGCACCCTTACTAGAGAACAGTGAAATTTACATATATTTTGGGCCATGCCATAGCTCAAGCGGTTAGCCGCTGGCTTCCCACCGCAGCTGCTCGGGTTCCATCCCGGTTCTGGTCAAGTGGAATTTGTGGTGGACAAAGTGGCGCTGGGGCAGGTTTTCTCCGAGTACTTCGGTTTCCCTTGCCAATTTTTATTCCACCAGTTGCTCCACAATCACCGTCACCTATCATCTGGGGCCGGTACAATAGGCCAGAAGTGACCGCAGCACAAGGGACTTAGTCCCACCCCACTAGCAATAAAAAAATACACATATTTTTCAAATTCCTATTAGCACAAGGAATATCGCCACGAAAGAAAAGCAATTGAATTCACCATGTCGGACTATTATTTTACAAAAATTAAAATTCAGGCCTCTGATTATGCGACTACAGGACGCAGTTAGCAACCGAGTTAGTGTCAGAATGGGCTAGTGAGTGTATGAATAAGAGATTTATAAATATGGTGCACTAATCATTGATAATTCAACGGGAAATCTCATAAGCTTTCATATTACTGCCTTCTCCCTTTTCTTCAGTAACTCATCCCAGCTATGTATATTACTGAATGGCGTTTCGGGCCAATGTTTAACACCATCCTCCACGAATAACACGTACAAATAATCAATCGTAAACCTTCTTCTTTAAAGGTTATACTACATTTCTTACTGATATATTGGGTTTTTGGACTTTATCCATCGTCCTGGTTTTTAAGATAACTAATAAAAACCAGGACGATGGATAAAGTCCAAAAACCCAATATATCTGTGTGTTATACACCATCGTCCGAATCCTATAGTAACTATTACATTTCTTATATGCACATTAATATATTCTGAGTATCCACAGAGTATGATGCACGAAAAGACTGCTCGCTCGTCCGTGACTTAAAGAGGAACTTACGGTCATGGAAAGATTGCCGCTCAACCGATGGTTGCTATGGTAACCCGGAGTTGCCCAATGGCATTGATAAATCTAAGACTTAACAAAACCTTGTATCTCTGTAGAGGGATATATCAGATGAAATGTTGAAAATGTGAGTCAGAGGGGGGTGGAGCCTGAGATACTGCGCTAGCGTTCTCATGCAGCGGCTGCTTAAAGCCACGACAAGCCCCAGTCAGGATTACGGTACCTGATCTGGGATTCGAAATCTGCACCTCTCGAATAGGTCTACAAGGCAGGAGCGCTGTCACTTGAAGTAAATTTCTCGTCGTGTAGGTGAGGAGAGTCCTGACTGGATGAGTGACTGAGTGACCGAGTGAATGTGGACACGAATGTGAGTGTATGATTGAGACGAGAGTGACTGCAGGAGTTGAGGGAATGAGGGAGCAACTGATCACGTATTCCGTTTGCCCACATAGCGCAAACTTAGCATAAACTTTGTTCTCAACTTTGTCACTAAGAGGATCAGGTACTTCAGATTTCATTTTCACGGAAGAATGAGGACTGTCAGTTTACTCCATCGCCTCAAAAGAACTCCAACTTTTATAGCTTAAAACAAAACAAAAGACAGTTCAGAAAGGAACTGCACACCAAAACATGTGTGCGTATTACTACTAAACATTTTTCACCTAACCTGAGTTGAGAATTGAAGCTTTCACATTATATCTAATAAGATTTATTCTCTCAATGATTTGAAATACACACAGAGATACTGTGTTTTCGGACTTTATCCATCGTCCTGGTTTTAAGATAACTATGAAAACACGACGTTTCGGAAACTGGAGCTGTTTCCGTCCTCAGGTGAAGGAAAACACCTATTTTGTTGGGTCCGTTAGAAAGAGCTAGCCTCAGTCACTGGTGTTTTCCCTCACCTGAGGACGGAAACAGTTCCAGTTTCCGAAACGTCGTGTTTTTCTTAGTTATCTTAAACCCAGGACGATGGATAAAGTCCGAAAACCCAATATCTCTGTGTGTTATACACCATCGTCAGAAACCTACAGTAACTATTTCAAATACAACCTACCGAATAAAGGTTACACTTCTATTAGAAGTGTTACCTTATAATAAAACTGTTTTGAGAGTTAGTCCAGGACATGCTAAATAACGCTCAGAAGAAAGTTGGGATCATTCCTAAAACTGGCCAGCCCAACTGCTCAATTCCTAAGTAAAATGTATGGTTAACTTCAATGACAGTATATTTCTTCTGGAATAACAATTCCCTGGAAAAGCTTTAAGATTATTTTTTTTCATCCACACAAACCCTACCCCTTGCAAGAGGAGTTGCCCATATAAAACCATGTTCTAAAATACAGGTTGATTCTAAATTATTGTCTGGTTTTTCGTGACCTACAATTTAAAAAATCAAAAAATAAAACTACATAAGGAATATGAATGTGTAACCCAAAGAGTTGAATTATTTATAGAATCATTAATGCAGAATGCTAAGCAACTTTAACATGCACGCCCTTCATAGCACGTAAAATGTCCAAATGTTCTCCAGGATTTTCGGTGCAAATCTTTCGATCGCAGCAAGAATTTTGAGTTTCAGTTCATCGAGGGAGGTCACAGAGGTCTTGTAAAGAATATTGTTAACTTATCCTCATAGGAAGGAATCAAGCGGGGTAATATCGGGTGAGCGTGGAGGCCGCGGAATTGTTCCATCACGTCCAACCCAGCGCCCTGGAAAACGCATGTCAAGAAATTGTGTGATAATACGAGCCCAATGTTTGGGTGCACCATCTTACTGGAAACCCACATGCGGGAAGTGGAGCATTGTGAAATAAAACGCTTTGAATTTCACTTTCATATTCTATATGAAGTTTTATTTTATTATATTCAGTTCCGAAATTATAGACCACGGAAACCCTAACAGTAATTTTGAATCACACTGCACGTTTTCTTTACCAGACCACATTATACTCGTGTCTCGTGTAGACAACCGTGGCGAAGGAAAGTTCTGGGCGCCCATGTTTAAATTTTCCAACCGTGTATGAATATTAGAAACATGTTGAAGGCAGAATCTAATAGATTATGTCTTCGACACTTTAAATATTTTATTCATATATGCAAATTGTAAAGTTTCCTTCAATATCTGGTATTAACCTCGTAGATGTTTATTTAACACCGAAATATGCGGGGCTGTAATAGTATTTAATCAGATTAAGGAAACAAATTAGGTAGAAATACAAAGTGGTTTAATCTTATTTTGATATCGTGTTTCCATTATTTCTGTGCACAATTCTACATCAACCATTCTGTATAGAGTGCTTCAGTCATCGGACGTGCAAAATATTCAAGAACTGACTTCATTCAGAGTATAAGTTAAAGCAGCCAACTTGCTCCAGTATGTAAAAACAACATCATGAAGGACTACACGAGTCTGGGGCAAAGCTTCAAGCTTCGGAATTGCATGAAGGCGAAGCAGTATCTTCACGCTCCAGCCATTAACCCAGATCTGGGTGGTTCCCCGAGTCTTCGGTACGGCGTTCGATATAAATATCGAGGTTCCTGTGCATAATCCAAACCCGGCACTTCAGTTCAAATGGTAAGTCGATAGGGCTGTGTGCTGCCACTCACGTACATGAAGTAGGAAAACCTAACAGGACAGTCGAATTCCCTTCCAGGACAAAGAAGACGTGCCTCTAGGATACGGCACGGAGACCGTGCTCCTTGAATTTCTATGCTCTGAATCGAATTGATTTACTTTAATTGCTCTTGCTTAATTCAGCGGTGCTTTCCGTAGCTCAGGGTATGTAACTTCGAAATAAATTTGGAACAATATGCAAAGAAGCGGTGGTTGTCAACTTTGATTTATATTCCGGTATTTGTCTGGATATACCGAGGAAAAAGACAAAGACGCATTCAGAGCCGAGATTTGAAACAGCAACTTCCGAGCATGATACAGACGCGCTGATCACTCGGCCACTCGTCGTTCCGTTCCACGTTTACTGATTCGTTTCCTGACATGTAAATGGTGAAACTGTCCCTGTGCTCGAGTAAGGAAACATTGTGAATATCACACCTATGGGGGACGTAGATGCATAGCTCCACTCATTATTATTATTATTATTATTATTATTGTTATTATCATTTATTTGCTTGTTTGTTTACTTTTCTTCATTACTGTGTTTTCCCAAGAAATTTCCTGTTAATTTATTTTTGACTTATAATGTGTTTGTCTAATGTTTGTATAATGTTACACGTAATTACTTTCATCTACACTGTGCAAAGTCTGTAATTGGCCTTGCGGCTGTTGACTTGGCACATAAATAATAAAGAATTGAATTATTATTATTATTATTATTATTATT
>NW_019720705.1:1005649-1005906 GCF_002891405.2 Cryptotermes secundus | reverse complement strand
ATTATTATGCCAACAGCTGGAACGCATCCAGCAGAGTTTGCGGCCCTTTGCTTTAATCGTTTCTATCCCCAAGTTCATTACAGCTATTCTCTTGCTCTGGAGGAGTTACAATTGCATACTTTACGTACTAGGAGACATTGCCTCGATGCTCTCTTTCTTATTAAAGTTTTTTTTTTTTGGCTCGAAATTCTGCCCTTCTCTTCTGGAAATTGTTGGTCTCAGAGTTCCTGCTCGGTATATCAGAGACTTCGCATTGT
>NW_019720705.1:928312-1004879 GCF_002891405.2 Cryptotermes secundus | reverse complement strand
AATAAACAATTGAATTATTATTATTATTATTATTATTATTCGATGGAGGGCCGATCACAGTGCCCGCGCTGTCTGAGGCATGAACTGTCTTCGCCTGCTCAAATATTGCGATCGTGGGTTCGAATCCCACTTGAGGCGATGTGTTGACCCCCATCCAAGGAGTCATACTACTGCCTAAAAAGATCAAGAAACTGAAATCGGCCAAGCCAACAAAGGGCCGTAGAGCCATGGATAGATTATATGGAGGTGAGTGATGAGCTTGGCGCCCGGCCGCTTAACCCCAGGTAATTAGCTACGGGTACCCACGGAATAGGAGGGTGAGTGGGCACCAAAGCCGGCCTGGAAAGCTATGGAGAAGTGAAGAATCACCCTTTCTGCTGGGAGTAGAACTCCACTTCCTCAGTATTCGAGCCTGCAGTCTAGTCACTGAACTGACTGAGCTACCCGCCTGGGGTTGCTAGTGTGTGGGTAATCTGCATGAAAGCATCATCACACTGAGGAGGTACCATGTGGTTTAAAAATTAGTATTAACCATAATGTAACAATAAGATTATCTTCATATTCACAACAGTATTTCAAATGCAGTTATGTAACGTGAAATGATATAGATGGTCATGGATGAAGAAGTAGTAACAGTGTACAGACTCGGTGTTCGCCTGGAGATACTGAGGAAGACCTTGACGCATCCAAATACAGCATAGCCTGTAACCTGATTTAGAGTCGAAATTATGTACCTCCCAAATACAAATTCGGAGGATTACCGCTGCATGAGCCTGCTCGGTAATATACAAAGCGTTTCGGTCTAATTAGAGATATATAACAAAGTTAACATGATGTTGTAAATAATATTAATTTAAAAGCAAATAAATAAATATGATAATCTGAGTGCGACACTTGTAATTAATTATGAATTAATTATGACGCACTGTGGATGTTATTATAATTCATATATTCTGCAATTGCCTTATTATTTATGAAGAATCACATTTGAAGTTATTTCTGACGAAACCACAACTCGACTTGAATACTCAGTCAACTCAGTATAATGTGTAACATTGAATTAATTGTACGCATGGTCCAGACCATTCCCTTTGCATTCATAGAGTTTATCAAGGTATGTCTTCTTGTAGAATCCGATGTTTAAATAACTGTCATAGAAGTTTTGAGGTTTTCACGGCGATGACTATGAAGAAAGTCGTCTTCTGGGTAGCAGTAGCTACTGCTCTCTGCATTCACAAGCCATTCACCTGCTCTGAAGATGGAGGCGATACGTTCTTCCGAAACATCAGCCAAAACGAAGAATACACGGCGCCAAAACCCAGAAGACGACTTTCTTTAACTGTCATAGAAGTTCGCTTTTCGGTGCTATACTATACCTAAAAGTAAAGTAATTAAAGGTATCCCTGTAACAGGCCATGGAGGCCCATAGGGTTGTGATATGTTGAGGTTCTCACATATTCTACACAATCGGCTCATAGATGGCGGCAAGGTTGTCAGCCTTAGGCGCCGGCCGCCCTTTACCCCCAGAAACATTCCAAGAATATTCCTGGTACTCATTTCTGTTAGAGTCTTAGTCGACCCCAGGGCCATAATGCGGCTGGAAGGATTAGGTCAATTGAAAAAATCCAATGACCTCATCGGGACTTGAACCTACGACCATCCAGCATGTAACATAGTGCCTCAACCAACTAAGCTACCGCGACAGACCTTTCCGTACTGTACCTATGTAATGTAATATACAACTTCATACATCTTCTGATTGACATTAATATCCCCCCCTCCCAGGGCTCTACACTGGTCACATTTCATGAAACTTTTTAATCACAATTCTGTATTCATTATTTCATGCACATATCTGCATTTCTTGTTCAGTTCGCGACTTTTGGATTAATACGGCTGTAAGTAGGACTGCTGTGGTGTAACCGGCATTAAAGAAGGAGTGTTACTCTGATACCAGCGGTGTTCCACTGTACAGAGGGACAGAGGTCCAATGAATCAGTCAAGAGTTCTGTTTATAAGGGCATTTGCGAGAGGAAACCCGACAATAACATTCAAACTCCTCTATTTTCTGTATCTTCTAGTTCCCTGTCTTCTTTTCTACCGTAGTTTTTTGTAATGCTTTGCCCCTCCTGTTTATTTAATGAATGAATTATGAGATAATTTGTGTCTTCAAGTTTGCATTGTTTAAATATCCTGAACCCTGCACTCCGAGGGTTCTGTGTTCTCGTGTTTTAATGATTTTACTCATTTGTTATTGTCTTCCCGACATTATTCTCTGCGCAGTTTCCTAACAGTGGCTCGCTGTTTCTTCTAGTCTGTCTCGCGACCAGTTCTTACTATTTTTTCACACGAGTTTCTTTCACGTTATCATCGCTCATGGAGCTGAGCCCTTCTTGAGAGTTGCCAATTCTGCAGCTGCTCAAGAATTTCCCAGTATTTTATGGACCCCAAAGGTTCATTACCGTGTCCATAAGATCCCTCCACTGGTCCCTACCCTGAGCCAGACAAATCCAATCCATACCATCCCATCCTATCTCTCTAAGATTCATTTTAATATTGTTCATCCACCTACGCATTGCTCTTCCCAGTTGTCTCTTTCCTTCTGGTTTTCCCACCAATATCCTATATACATTCTTCGTCTCCCCATTCGTGCTACATGCCTTGCCCACCTCATCCTCCTTGACTTCATCATTCTAACTATACTTGAAGAAGAGTACAAGTTATGAAACTCCTCACGATGCAGTTTTCTCCGACCTTCTGTCACTTCATCCCTCTTCGGTCCAAATATTCTTCTCAACACACTGTTCTCAAACACCCTCAGTCTATGTTCCTCCCTTAATGTCAGAGACCAAGTTTCATACCCATACAGAACCATAGGCAAAATTATAGTTTTGTATATTTCGCCCCCATAGCAACAATAATATTCTCCCACCAACTGAGTAGGAGAGAGCTGGATAAAAAATGTACTTGGTTCTTGGAGTGAAGCATCCGTTACTTTGTCCGAGTTTAACCAAAATTTAATTATGTAAGCAGACTGCAGTAGAACTCCTCACTATAAAGTGTCAGGAAAACCTAACCACTGGGAGTCAGATTCTTTCATGCAGACAAACTGATACGAAGAAACTAGCGCGTTTTTTTTTGCAAATTTTGCGAATGCACTTAAAAGGAAATTTGTTCCCCTACTTAGTCAGTCACCATGCCGTGTTGACATGCGGCCGAGTGAAATTGTAAATACAAGTAATTTTAGCATCAACATTACATGTAGCCTGTGGATAAATTTACTCTGGTTGCTTTACCTCCTGAAAAACAAGGTCTTGTAGACACTGCGCCCAGAGTCGGTCTGGACACTGTGGACACTGGACACCGGGGTAGAAGCGTTTGGTTGGTCAGCCAGCCCTTAGCTAGGTCGCTATACCGACCGAGCTATCCCAGCTTCAGCTACTAGTAAAACTGCATATTGCAACGGTAGAAGCCAACTTTTACACTGGTTTCGAATTAGGCGCTGGTGTCGATTTTTATTCTTTAGTTTCAACCCGTACTTTGCAATTCAGTTAAGAAAAACATTTGACATGGATTTCATCGATTTTAATCCTTCTCCCGCGACACTGACATCATATGACAGATGTTCCCATTCTGCGATTGCTCTCAAAGTAATATAAGCGTTAACTTCTCTTTGGTCTAGACATCAGGTATAGTCTGTATTGCTGAATACCCTAGGGTCTGAAGGGTCTGAAGGGTTTAGACCGTTTAGACTAAGTCAGAGTACGTCGCTTCATTCCGGCTGGTTACTTTGTCAGGTTATGTTATCACGCATGCCGATATTGTGTCCATATATTATGACTGATCCCTTTCTTTACGTCGGACGTGTGTGTTCCTTCCAGTTCATGTGCACAGTTCTATCCGCAATACATTCATCACATCGTCACGTCGTTATGGTGAACTGCAGCGTCGGTTAGGCGCTGGAACAAACACCTTTTTCGAACGGACGTGGCTTATCCATTTTAATGAAGTGATTTCTGTCAACGCATTTCCAGAAGTGGAAGCGTCTGCTCTGAGGTAATGCAGTCGGTATAGCGAATAGATTACGGGCTTCGTATTAGAGGAACTGGGGTCTCGTTTCCGGCAGAGGAAAGAGATTTTTCTCTTTTTTCATGGAATCCAGACCGACTCTGGGACTCATCAAGTCTCTTATTCAATACGTACTGGACATTTTCCCGGTGCTGAAGCAGACGGGAAGTACAGCTGACCACTTATATACATTCATTGACCAAGAGCTGCGTGGAGCTACACCTCCATTGTACTTTGTTAAATAAAGGGTTCACTTCACCTTTACTGTTGCCTGTTAAAATATTGTTGGCTTTACATTTCAACACTCCGTACCCTAACAAGCATGCGCTTCTGAATTGTTCTGCTTATCCGGGTCTGTTGTTTAGGTATACGTTCTGCTGTTCAATACTGCGTTGACTTTAATGAATGTTTGTATCGGATAAGTTCAGTTAAGTTTCAATTTAGGTTATTATGTTAATGTAGCTTATGGTATGTTGTTACGTTACGTTAACATGGCGCACTGCGTGTTGAAATTGGATTTGATTCTCTAGCTTTGCTACGTTAGAGAAGCATGAGCTGCTGCCATTGTAAGTCACTGTTATCGTATGAGAAACCTTTAAAATTCCATCGTTAGTTTATTCGTTGATTTCGAATAACCACTACAACATCTTATAACTGAAATCTCTGGAAAAGCAAAATGATATTATATAAACCTGTCGATTTTAATTCGAAAGAAATACATGCAGGGCAACAATACTTCTTGTGCTATGACCTGCGTATGTACTGAAGTGTTTAGAACAGTATATAAAGAGAAAAGGGGAAAATCAAGGGAAAACAATTTGGGATATTTGGTCCCGGCCAGGATTCGAATTCGGTATTTCCAGGCTACTAAAAAAGGAAAAGGAATTTAATAGAGGCCTTGCAATGATCTGATCACCCGTCTAAGGAATGCTACCGTCTGTAAAAACGATCAATGAAACTGAGAAATCAGCCCTATGCTCCAAAGTGGAAGCGAAGAGGAAGAAAAATAAGAACAAGAGAAAATGACATGTAGGGCTTATTTAGCTGCAATGAGGGAATAACTGCAAAACTATTTTGTTCCATACACAAAGTCAACTTAATTACACCTTTCTAACTCTGCAATTCTACGTCAGGCACTGAGACAATTAGTTGAGCGTGACCCACACGCGTCCATCTAGAGACTACAGTCAGTAACACTGCTTTAATCAGGCGCTGTGTGTTTGGTCTAGAGCAGTGGATTTCTTCTTGCAGCCAAGAAGTCTGCATGTACGAAGTAACTTCAGAATAAACTAAGATACTCCAGGATTGTGAAGTGTTTGTTTGAATCATGATTAAGGGTTACAGTGCAGTTTTCTTCTAAATGCTTTTAGCTTCGGTTTATAATGCCTTTTGCGTGCCAAAGGGGTGGGGGGTGGATAGAGAGAAGGGGGGGAGTTATTCCGACCTCATGGCCCAGATTTCCTGCAGATCTCTCTGCAGCAGGAACCACCTAAATCCCGGACAGAAATATCAGCCCTAGAGACCCTGGGTTCGGACGAATTTATACTACTGAGAATGGGTAATTATCACTCAACAAGATGAGCCAGGCAATTGGAGAAACGCGACAATATTTCTGCGTGTTTGTTTCACTTAAATTACGGCCCCCTTGTGTGTGACATATATTATTTCTATTACTTGCTAATTTATTCAATACGCATGATGATTGAGGGTTTCACGACAATGTTCAGACTTGCTTTTTAGATAATAAAATCATGCAGTAACTTTTGCGTGTGCCAAAATTTCGGAGGGGCTTGCTGCCTACATGTTCTTCGCTGACGTGTGTGGAGTTACGTGTGGCAAGACACGTGTGACGATTCCAATTGGATCGGAGAGGGCTCTATATTTTCTCAATTTCGTCGGACACTCGTCTCATTACTTGGCCATATATAACTATATATATTTCGACGCTGAAAACTGGAGCAGCAGTTTCATCCTAAAAGTTTGTACCCACCCATATGACTAAGCAATGGCACAACCAATAAAACCACAATTTAAACCTTTTAAATGCAGCTTGTTTTACACATATCTGATTGTTTTAAATTATAGCTACACAAAATGACTTCTTAATTGGAATGTCAAACGTTTCCTTTGCTCTTTCATGCGATTTGCGCGTATCGTAACTGAAATTACTTTGATGGATTTAGACGAAATTTGGTATCTGGAGTATGCCAAAAACTTTTTGGGATAATTTTATTTTTGCCCAAGATAGGTTCAACGTAATTTTTCTTCATTTCTGTACATAAGTAAGCGACATAAAACACCGGATAATAAACATTCACTGTTGTTGATATATGTATCATTCTTCAAAATTAAAAACCTTTGTATGTAGCCCACAGAATGTATTTATGTATTTGGTATGATTTTCCGATTAAACTGGATTATTTCCATACAGAACATTAATCAGTTTGAGTTTGTATTGAGGTGCAACGGATCCTTAATATTATTCAACGGAATTTTAGGATCCAAAACCTTAACATTAAAGCATTTGAAGTTACTATGAACATTATTACCACGTGATTCCTTGACTATAGATGGAGTTTGGATTGGTAACTGGATTTACTGAACACTTACACACAACTCATAACTACAATTACCTATAGCGGTATCGTTTATTTACACACTCTGCAGTTCACTACAGCACGAAAAAAATCTTCTCAATCTCCTGTGTCTTCATCTGTCGTCTGGCACCAGCTTCTAACACTGTACCTTTAATACCTTTTATCCATCGTCTGGTGTATATAAGACAAAAGTGGTTTTTTGTCTTATATATACATAGAGTCCAAAATAAACCTTATAGTTCTGTACAGCATACACCATCGTCAGAGCCCTTTAAAGTCTATTATTTAGTTAATATGAGGAATACAATCTAAAAGACTGTGCCGATGATACATCAGTACAAATATTACGTTTCTGGACATTATTCATCGTCTTGTCTTTAACGAAAAACGGTCCTGTTTATTTTTCAAAACACAAGGTTCCGGAGACTTGATTGTGTCCATCTTCAGGTGAAACCTATTCAGTTGGACCAAATCGATAGAACTAGTCCCTCATTCCGGACACCTGTGCTAGCTCCAAGATAGGATACATAAGCCAAACACAACACAAACCATCTGCGAGAATTAAAAACCTTTAATTTAATAAAATTCCACACGTATGAGGCCTTGCGCCAGAGAAGTATCTATTGAAACCATCATTGGAGAGAAGCGATATTTCTTATGGTACAAATATATACAGACTTGAAACCATCATCTTCGTGTAAGTTTAGATTGCTTTGAACAGAGAGCTGAAATGTTCACAAACATTTTCAGTTTTTGTTATTTACCGTACGCGCGGTCACGTGATGTGTTGCAGCGACACACGTCCGGTTTTCACTCCACCCTTACGAGAGGAAGCTCTTGGCTTTATAGATGGATTCTTATAGTTTCCGACTTCCTGCAGCACAGATATTAAATTGGGAACAGATGTGTGTCCAGATGAAGGTTCAGAAATCCAATTCGTTTCCGTCTCACAATTGTCTGTCTCCGATTTAGGGACTCTCACCTTCTACAGGAGCGGGACTTCGAAACGCTGTCTACAGATCCAAACACATCTGAAGGCTGCACAAAATACTATACTGTGATAACAATGGCATTCAGTGTGAAACTGTGCGCATGGTGACGAGTTCATATCCGTCAGTTCACCTCCATTAGACCCTCCATTTATTGAGGCTTCACTGGAACATCGTAAGATTCGGATTTAGTCAGTTTCTTATATTCTTACTTACTTACTTACTCATGGAGCTGAGCCCTTCTTGAGAAGCCAAATCTGCAGCTACTCAAGAATTTCCCAGCATTTTATGGAACCCGAAGGTTCATCACCGTGTTCACAAGAGCCCTCCACTGGTCCCTATCCTGAGCCAGATCAATCCAATCCATCCCATCCCATCCTATCTCTCTAAGATCCATTTTAATATTGTTCACCGACCTATCCCTTGGTCTTCCCTGTGGTGTCTTTCCTTCTGGCTTTCCGACCAATATCCTATACGCATTCCTCGTCTCCCCCATTCGTGCTACATGACCTGCCAACCTCATCCTCCTTATATTCTTATATTCATCTAAATTAAATGCGTAAAATAATCGCATAATACAGCGCTCGTGTTTGTTTCTCCTTCTGGCTATTTCATCTTCGGAAACAAGTGAAGGAATTTATGTTACATTTCTATTCGTGTCTACACACGAAAATTTACATCGAATAAAATTTTATGCATCGGGCAATAATGAACGACATTTTACATGCGGGTGGTCAGGAAGACTATAGTCTTTCCCAAAAACATCTGTACCTAAGAAAGTTAATATCATACAGTCTTGAAATCTGACAACAAAAAGTTCCATAGCTGACGGAGTACACATTCAATGAAGTATGGCTTTATTAGAGAATGTGGTCAAGACTGGAGCAATACGGACTGCAGACCTCGTCAAATTGTGACTGAAATAAAAGTATCTGGTCATGAGCCCCAGATGGGGCTCGACAGTAAGTCTTACTGACTGACTCACCGTCAGTCGCAAACCGACTTTGACTTTGACAGACAGACAGACAGACAGACTGATGAGTTCTAGAAGTTGCCGAGAATAGTTCAGTTTGCATTTGACTATAGCAGAAGCAGTAATTGTGATACTGAAATGTGAATTGTGAAAGTGTAGAGGAGATCGGCCAATAAACTTATACGCCAAATCCGAGACCTGCATGAATTTATTTGTCGCGTTACATAGGCAATACACGACAATATATTCAAGCAAATATTCTGGTGAGGATGAAGGACAGTAAACGGATCAATATGGAGGGATGAGAAGAGAGTTTTCAGAAAGCATGATATTACTACAAAGTCCTTCCCGAAGAAGAAACAACAGAAGCCACAGTCTATATGAGTTGGAAAATTTAATCATGAATTACATTGTGACCATCCAAGAGAAACTTTCTCATTAAGAACATAATTCAAGAGAGAGAGAGAGATATTATTTTGGACCAAGGAAGAATATTCAATTTCTAAGAAGAGGAAGGATAGCAAACAAATGAAGGAACAGACAAAATGAAGGGGAAAAATAAAATTGAGTGAAAAATATTATCGCAAAGCAACGTGTTAAAGCCCTGAGGATGTTAAGGATGAATAAGGGAGAATGTTCAGCTTCTGCTTTATCATTCAGGAAGAAGGAAGATTGAGAAGAATAAAATGATTCATCCATTACATGAAAACGGCGATGTTCATCGTGAGTCTGGAGAGATCTGAGGTCTTCAATAGTAGCATTAACGGAATATACTTTTTCATAGACTAATTCTTTCCTTACCATAATCCGTTGCAAAGAAACACAAACGTTCTTTTCCACTGCCAACTTGGCTCAAGCGGTATTGCTTCTGGCTTATATTTGGGAGATGCCCCGTTCGAATCTTGACCAAGACACTGACTGTTCTTACGGATATTATCCGTGTATTACTCAGTTCCTCCGTGCAAATACCGAATCGGTAGATGAAATTAGTCCACGATCGCTTCCTTTCAAATCCATTTCAATTCATTATTCACTCGAATTCTATCGTGCGATGCTATAGAGTGTGATTTAGCTGACTGAGAGCTTCGTTGCAGAAGTACCAGTGCAGTCTCACGCACAGACGGAACACAATAGCTGCAGTCTCACGCACAGACGGAACACAATAGCACTGCGAATGATGTAAACTTTCAGTCGGATCGTGATAGGCTACAAAACAAAGTGAACGAATAATAAACTACAGCAGCTTGTTTGTCCATGAATTATTTACCATATCCTTTCGGTGAAGCAGGTGAGAGGTTGTGTTCGTATCCCGGCGTGTTGATGAAGCCGATCGATAGCTATTGGCGGAGAGAAAATTATTTACGATGTCGTTTCCCGAAATTGGAGGCTCGGTTCAAAAGGGAGCCACGAATCGTTAAGGAAATGCTAAAAGAAATGAAAATAACAGGAACGATGAATTTATTTTATTCCTAAAAGATCATGCTGAGTTCCAAATATAAAATTCAACAGAAAAATTATTTCATAGGCGGCTTCAGAACTTTCTGTTCACATAGAATGAGAGAAAAAAAGGCTAGGTGCAATATTTGAAGAAATGACAAACTGATAGAGATAAAAGAACATTTGTGAGTTACCTAAAATAAGATAATGGACATTCGAGTTCTAGAAAGCTTCAGGATATCTTCAGTAGTTAAGTGATTCTCAGCTTCTCAAGAAATTTGTTATCACGTGGAATTTGGCTCTTCTGTTTACATTCAGATTGCAGAATTGAAGCAAACGACAGCACATAACACGACAGGAGTGTTGAAACAGACACGTGAACGTATGGTTGGAGGACTCAAACACATTCCCTCTGTAAGATTTGAGGTTTTCACGGCGGTGACTATAAAGGAAGCAGCCTTCTGAGATATGGCAGCTTATTGATGTGTTAACCGACGTTTCGGAGGAGCGTATAGTCTCCACCTTCAGGGTAGAAGGAAAAATAAGAAAATCTGCAAGCGAAGAGACCGTGAGAACCGGTACAAGCATGGAGGCGATACGTTCCTCCGAAACGTCGGTTAACATCACATCTACACGGTGCCATATCCCAGAAGACTATTTTCTTCATATTCCTTCTGTTTTTTCGACGGATAATAAATACCACCTTATTAATACAGATTTTAGACAGAAAAGAAGCAACACGAATCGCATTATACGATGGGGTACCCAAAAGAAACCGAACTTTTTTTTTTTATGGGAAGAGCTTTTGTAGTACCGCGTTTTGCCGCTATGAGCGCATAGAGCTAACATTCCTGAGTCGATAAGCCGACTACCGTTGCTTGAGAAGGTAAGGACTAGTTTCAGCAGAGTTTATAGTGACAACTGTTTTGTGTGATCGTCGTTTTTGCAATGGCCCGAACACATGAAAATGTTGAAAAAATTCGTGAAANCAAGCATCTCAAAAGATGAATTTAGACAATGTTTTGAAAAATGGAATAAAAGACTAGACAAGTGTATTAGTGTAAGTGGAGTGTACTTTGAAGGGGATTGAAGGTTTGTGCTTAAAATTTGAATAAATAAGTTTAAAAAAAAATAAGTCCGGTTTCTTTTGGGTACCCCCTGGTATACTACAGAGATCAGAGACGCATGTATAGAAGAAGAAAGCACTATATATTTCAGATATATGGGGAAAGTGGAACCTGATAAGTGCAGACCAAACGAAGTAGCCAACACGCGAAAAACTGAGGTGTGTAGTAGAAGAACAAAGTCTGTGTTACGATTAGCGTTTCAGCCAAATTATGCAATAATATTCAAAGAGCTTACTAGAAGAAAGATAATCAAGTCCTGCATAAGAATTTCGCAGATGAAATTGAGAATATACATAGAACTGGAGAGCCAGCAAATGAAGCAGCGACGTTAATAACCTCAGAAGAAATATTTTCAAGAATGAAAATTGGAGACGGAGTTTTCTGGAATATAAACTTCTGTCCTTCTGGATACATTCGATGAGACTTGTCGTCTTTATCTTTTACGTAATATCACAGAAATTCCGAACTGAAACAGAACAACTATAATAACGTGTTAATACAAACAATGAACCAAATAAAACTGAGAAAGGAAACGGTATTGCCGTTGGAAGAGCCGTGTTTGTTAAACGTATCTGAAACTTGATTGATTTTTTTTTCCAGATACGGAACACTCGAAGGATTGCTCACATTACAAGCGGAAAAGTCCTTAATTTGCTTAGTGGCTACACGTAAACCAACAGTATACATAGCACAATAACAACTGAATTCGTCTTTGAAAGTGTGAGCTACTGAAGTCTGGAATAGTGTGATATGAGATGTAAATGCTTTAAAATTGAATGATAATTAGGAGGAATGTCGAAGAGAATAAGTTTATTGAAACATAATATTACAAAGTTTTCTTATATATTTCATTTTATAATAATAATAGTAATAAGTATGACATAAATACTTGGCCACTCCCTATAAACCTTATTAAAGAACTAGAGAGCTTGAAAATGAAATACTGTCCACACCAACATAAAAAATGGTTTTTGACACATGCCAAACATCACGATGTTTTCTGAATGTCCTACAGTAATTGTAATATATTTGTTAATATTACTTAACTAATAGCTTCTGTCAATTTTGTGTAACAATGTGAGGAAATGATAGTAACAATAATAGCAACACTAACATCTAGGAATTTTGTTACTTATATGATATTTAATTTTGTCATTTATATATTGAAAGCGCGATATTCTGTAATATTATTGTAATCAATGGAGCTGTAATGTGACGGATAACGAGGAACTGAGAGTCCCTCCGCCCATATGCAAGCTGACTGACATGGATGGGGGAACAGAAATTTGTCATCTCCCCAGCGGGCAACAATTGAACAGATAACTTCACCTGAGAGAATCCTGCGACCAGCAAACCCAACACCGCTCCACGCGGATTGGTTCCGACTGAGCCCTGCGTACAACAGCACAGTTGGCAGTTTGCTGGCCTTTCACTGGGCTTTGCTCATTGCAGGGGTGTGTAAGTTACAGCTGGCGATGGAAACTGGAGAGGTGCTGACATGTGTTACTTAGATATCCTGCCATTTATAAAGGAAGAAAGAGTGACTAAAGAGAAAAGAAAGAAGAAATTAAGAAAAAATTATAATCCTTACAATAAACAATGGATGAAAATTTGTGGTTATTGTACTAACCGCTATGAACACAACATTTCATTTGTGTAATAATGTAATTTGAATGTCACAGAGAATTATACGACCGCCTCGGTGTTCTAGTGGTCAGATTTCCCGGGTTCGATTGGCGGCGTTACCAGATTTTCTGAGAAATAGTGGGTTTAGAACTGGACCCACTCAGCCTGGTGAGAATAATTGAGGAGCTATTTCAAATAAATAGCGGCTCCGGTCTATAAAACCGAGATTAACGGCCTTGGAGATCCGTTGCCTTGACCACGTAACACCCTATATCCACTAAAGTTGGCACTAACTTCGCCGAGAAGCGGCGGTCGCTCGGTCGGTATAGTTCGCTTGCGGACTACAGGCCACGGAGTTATTTTGTTTTTTGTTTTTCGTAGAAATACACAATGTACATATTTTTAAAACTATGTTCTTAATGAGGTTGATATTCAAATTAAACTAGCTAGATAAATTAAGATAATTTTAAAGAGAACCTGTATCAGTGTCAATACGGATGAATATTGTTCTGATACCTGTCTCACATGGACTGGTTCGAAACGAGGAGTTGCTTTGTCGCCAATAGTTTTCAGTGTCATTTAATATATACAGTTAGTAACATTGAAGGGACCCACAAGGAACGAAGCATTTGCTTCTGGCATATGCTCATGACATTCATTAATTGGACGAAAACATAAATGCTATTAAGAGAAATATAGAAGCTTTTAGACGCTAGGAATTTGCTTGGTCCAGAAGCGCACGCATATGTAGGCATCCTGTCACCAGAATGAGGACAAAATTACAACATTAAAACGGCTCGTAAATCTTTCTAAAATGTCGCAAATTTATAACTTTTGGTAAGGAGGGTAACAAATAATTTCATCCAATATGAAATTTTGAGCAGATTAAATTTCGGGAATGTTTGCCGAAGTTAATTCAAAATCTGTTCTATCTATCTGTTATTCACATGATTACAGATTAAGTAGGTCATATACAAGAATATAATTTGTCTGCTGTTTTGTATATGTGGGAAATTGATCTCTTGCACTGATTTGAATATAGACTAAGACTTTTGAGTAAGAGGTGTTGTAGAGTAGATTTTAATAAAAGAAACTGAAAGAAAAAGCATATTAGAGAAAATTATATAATACGGAGCTTCATAATTATATTTTATTTCCATATCATTATGATTATTAAACGGAGGAAGATGAGCTGGGCAGAGCTCATAGCACGTATTTGAGAAAGAGAAATGTGTACAATATTTTGGTAAGGAAACCTGAAACGAGGAGACGCTTTAGAACACGTAGGAATAGACGGGAAGATAATACGAAAAGATATCTAAAGGAAGAAGAATGGAAGATTGTGAACTGAATTCATTTGATTCAGAACACCGAACATCGGCGGACACATGCGAACAGGAAATTAACATTCAGCTTCCATATAATGCGAAGGGTGTCTTGCCTAACTGAACAGCTATTTGCTCTTTGGAGACGACTCTTCTCTGTGGAGTTAGTTATAACATGGGTGTAGGCACTACAACAATTACTTTATCATACCCAAAATACAGAGAGTTATGTAGGATTTGCAGACGGTGGTTAAGAAGAGGACAATCTTCTCGGATATAACGTAGTGTTTGATGTCTGCTTCATGCTAGTTATTTACCTGGCTTATTCTTCAAACGTCAAGACGGAAACAAAATATTTTTCTGAAACGACTCTTAATTGTCAACTTACTATACGGCGTTATATCCAAGGAAGTAGAATAACTCACAAGGAGAGAGAGTTTCAGTTTGTGGTCTTCTGGATTCTGATACCGTGTAGCCTTGTAGGAACATACGGACGTTCCGGAAGAACGCGCTTGCTCAGTCTGCAGGATTTAAGTGAGAGAGTCGTAATATGTATTTCTGTAGTGGTGAAGAGTTATAAATTCCACGGTTTTGGTTATATATAGAAGGAGTTTAGTCGACATAGTTCTGCGGAAGCGATATGTGAATACATGAATGGATAAAATACAGACTTAATATTTTAATGCTTGTCTCATCAAGATTTAAACTGTTAATTTTCAAACTGACGAAACGAGAAATTTATTACACAAAGAAATAGATCCTCAAAATTGTACTCTTCCTATAAAACGTGTACAAATCATTCTACTATTTGACAGAAAATTGTAAGCATCTTCTTGAAATCATCTCATTCGCGTGGGTCTACATATCTGAGTAATATACACGTAGTTGGCCTTAGACTATCCTGAATCCTGGATAGTCCATTTATAGTAGCTGAAGGTGAGTTTTATATTCGATACATATCGTTGTGCCTGGCCACCACGTGACTTTGTACGCAGTTGCACTTCTTGTTGTTGCGCCTATTTACGAGCAAAGTTCCCAAAGAATTTTGTGTCTTATTACTACTTAGTATCTCAGCTTGCTGGCAGTATACATACACTGGACAGTATGACATATTTTTATGATTATGTTCAGTGTGTAACCACATAAGAGAACATTACGTTGCCCTCACCTGCCATGAAGGAAGAGACAGAAATGTCTCTCTTCAATCTTACGCCGCGATGTATGAAAGAATAGAGGTACCGCGTGGAGCCGGGTTCGAATACCTCCACCATAGTTCTGCGGGTCAGTAGTAAGACGCAAGGAAAAGGCGCCAGTGCCTGGGGATAAAACTAGGCCACTCTCTTCCTGGGGGATATACTAAGAGGACCTGGTCCTCCAGGTTGGGGGAGTGTCGAATCTGAGACAATAAAACATGGCCATAGTCCCACGATACTCGGACCCAAGAATGACTGTACTGGCGAGGACAAGCAGCAAATGTAAACGACAGACCCGTCCTCTCGTCAGAGAAGGGGCCACACATCAACAAACCTGCAATTGTCTGACAGTAATAAAAACGTGGTCTCGGGCTCCAGATGAGTGCTTAACACCAAGACAGGCCGACTGACCATAGGTAGTAACATAAATTTCACTTCGAGTTTCAGTTTTTTTTATTGCTAGTGGGGTGGGACTAAGTCCCTTGTACTGCGGCCACTTCTGGCCTATTGTACCAGCCCCAGATGATAGGTGAGGGTGATTGTGGAGCAATTGGTGGAATGAAGATTGGCAGGGGAAACCGAAGTATTCGGGAAAAAAACCTACCCCAGGGCCACTTCGTCCACCACAATTCCCACTTGATCAGACCCGGGATCGAACCCGGGCCGTCGCGGTGGGAAGCCAGCGACTAACCGCTTGACCTAAGGCGCGGTCTTAGAGTTTCAGTTAGTTACAGAACTGCTGGGGTTCAGTTGTTAGAAGCTGGTATCTAAGACCGGGGTCAGTTCCGGAACCCAGAGGAAGAGGAACGTCCGCCGTTTTTAGCCGCTACCAAGCAACGGCTGTGAAGACGTAACTGTGGACACTAACGTGTGTGTAATAGTGAAATGTAAATTGTGGTCACGCGCAATAAATCGAGCCTTAAATCCAAAACCCCGTCTATAGTCACTCTATCAAGTGAAAATATTTTATACTCAGATTCCGAAAAATTGTTAAAGCAATCCGCATTCTTATAAATATGAAGTTCTCGAATGTAAATTATTCGAATAAGGAAAGTTATAAAGAAATTAAAATACGAAAATATTTGCGACAAAATTAAAATAATTTATAAGGAATAAATCTTTTTATTGTGAAAAGTATATCTTAAAAATAAAATTCTTTTGCGGCTACAGCAACGTCTTCAAAATACTGTACACTTCGAAAAGCGTTGCACCAACGGTTAACAACTGGCAACCCAAAGGGGCATGATATTCAGCCATCGCCATCAACACATTCACGCGATGATTGACAAAGAGGTAAAACTAAAATTGAATTTGAAGTGGCTACGGCCTAAATACCCATTCCTTAAAAGAGCAAAGAAGATGATGGAAAACGCAAACGATCTTACATTTCCTCTACAATTTGTAAAGTGCACAGGCAGAAGCTTCAGTATTTTCCGAGAACAGGATCGCTCCAATGGCCAATGGCTCTCGCGTCAGAAGCAAGATAGAAAGAGAACGGCTCATTGATCGTCAGGAATCGACGACCCATCAAGCAGCGATTGAAATAACAGAGGCAGCACGGTTGCTGGCACAAGAGTCTGACATATGCGTGGGCGAAGTTTCTCAAACACGATCGAGTAAATGCGGCGAAACACAAAGGCTATATGTATACGTGTGTACAACAGAAACAGCTACAGCTACGTCACGGACAGAATGCTCAATAGCAGCACTGCGAGCGCAATCCATACAGTTCCAACTCAGTATCAATAACCGCGATAATGGTCCTAATGACCTTCATCCACATGGTTCAATTCTACGCTACTGACGAGCAGACTGACACTGGAAGCGGATGGAGGCTGAAGTTGGACCTGATTTGATAGCAGCCTAATGCTGATATCGTCGATCACATTTAGCAATCGATTCGGTCCTTAAAGTAATGACTGAATTGAAAAAAAATAGTTGAACAAAATAACTCCGTGGCCTGTAGTCCGCAAGCGAACTATACCGACCGAGCGACAGCCGCTTGTCGGCGAAGTTAGTGCCAACTGTGGTCTAGTGGTCAGAGTTCCTGACTACAGATCCATAGGTCCCGAGTTCGATCCCTGGGGCTACCAGACTTTTTTAGAAGTATTGGGTCTGGAACGGGATCTACTTAGCCTCGTGAGGATAACTGAGGAATTATTTCAAGGAAATAGCGGCTTCGGTCTAGAAAACCGAGATTATCGGCTGTGAGGATCCGTTGCGCTGACAACGGGACACTATCCCCTAAAGTTGGCAAAGTGGTTGAACTGTGTTGCTAATTTAGCAAAGGTATTTCTGCACAGATCCACCAACACTGACAGCTTTCAACTTTTCTAGAAGTGCCGAGATTTAACTGGATATCTCGAAGTAGGTTAGCTAAGCGTGTGTGAAATGTGACTCTCACCTCTGCGTGCAACTTATTTGGAAGCAATCATGTTTCGATATATCTGGCTGATTCAACCAACAAAGAGCCGATCATAATGGTTGCGTAGTTTAGGACATGAAATGCCTTCGCCCGTTCAAACACTAGGCTCATTGGTTCGAATCTCACTTGAAGCATGGAAGTTTGTCCGCTTTTCTCTGCTTGTGATATAATGTATAGGCAGATGATTTGCGACAGGGCTGATCCCTCATCCAAGGACTGCTACCAACTGTTTGTAAAGATATGTAGTTACAGAACAATTCTGATAGGTACACGTANATTATAAAAATATAATAAATATAATAAAAATATTGGCTCCATCATCACAGCAAGTTACATGAAAGGGACTGATGACAGACATTGCATGTTATTGCAAAAGATTATACTGATATTTTCCGACATATTTACTACGAGAAAAAATGTTATGTCATTAGTAACAGCCCCTCTACTTGGTGGTAAGGAAGACATATTGGCAATATCAACAGTGACGAAAATGTCATCTGAAAATGGATAGCAAGGATCACAGAACGGAAATAATCATCGCAATGTATCACGTCGCTGTATTACAACTGGAAGATGTTTGTGGTGTCCTGTCGGATATATGTTATGGCATCACTCGTAAACTTACTGAATGTACTGAGCGAGTTAATAAGTTTCAAGGCCCCCCCCCCGGCAGCTTCAACTTCCCGAAAAAAAATTGACTGTGCAAGTTGTTCATTGGCTGAATTGATTTTCCGCCAAACCGCTGCTGCTGAAATGCACCTGACAAGGAAGTAGCAAAAGTAAGCTTTATGGCTTATGGGAAGAAAAGTTGTAAAGTTGTAACAATTCGGGAAGGCTCTTATTTGTTACAGAAAAACTTTGTTCCATTTTTATGAAGTCTCCCTTCTCAGTGACCAGAGATAAGGTCATTTTCTAGTATAACTCGATGAAATGACATCACTGAATTTTTATCATAGAGAAATCTATGAACCCAAAATTGATTGCATCGTTGACTGTTGTAGGAAGAGCAAATTACGACCTTCTTCCATTTCATCTCGTTTTTTTAAATTTCTTTTACAGACACTGATTGAGTCGAACATCACAAGTGTATATACAAGGATTGGAAAAATATCTGTAATCAACTAAACGAATGAAATTATTTACCGTATTTACGCATGTATAGGCCGCGTGCGTGTATAGGCCGCAGCACAATTTTCAGACAGAAATTATAGAAAAAATAATTTTCTTGGAATATTATTTCAGAAGTAGAAAATATTCCGAATATATATTTTTTTTAAATGAAGTGTGATTTCGAATATAAGCCGCACCCCAGTTTGCCTCTTGAATTTTTGGCAAAAAAATGTGCGGCCTATACATGCGTAAATACGGTATATCCGACAATTTCAAAGCACTAAGGATCGGCATCGATTGATATTTTACATAGAAATCAATATCTCAATTATAAAAAGTTTTACGTTATAATCCGTCCTGGTCCGAGGCTTCTTGTGATTTTTCATAACAAGATTATTTTTAAGGTTAGTAGTTTAAGCCCCACGCCCAAACCCAAACTGGAGGACCACCACTTGTCGATTGTCCGTTGCTACTTATGCAATATATTTGCATCTACACTTCGTACCTGGAGGCCGTCTCCTTCACCCGCAAACTTGAGGATGCGCCGTGCCGTTGTGACAAGGGACCCGCCTAACATAGGTGGACAATATTAAAATGGATCTAAGGGAGATAGAATGAGATGCTATGGACTGATCTGCCACAGGCTGTAGACCCGTGAAGAGTTCTTGTGAACACAGTAATGAACCTTCAGGATCCATAAAATGGTGGGAAATTCTTGAACATTTGCACAGTTGGCGGCTTCTCAAGAAGGGCTCAGCTCCGTGAGTGAGTGAATGTTACGTTATAATTCTTACTATTCTCAATATACGAACTTAAGTAATATTAGAATATGTATTGTCTTTGTAAACTGTAATTTTTACAGAGTATATTTACAATTATTTACAAACTAAGTTATGTTATAAGACATTTCAAATCAGTTGTATAAAGTGATTCTATTCCTTAAAAATTGTATCTGCTCATATTGAAACTTACAGTTTATAAATACTGAAACACGATCCAGAGATGTGCAATTTAGTCTGTAGAAGTTACACAAGACGGAAGAGGCAGAAGTAACACAGCGATTTAAGTAACAAGTTCTTTAAGAAGGACGAACAAATAATTTCCTGGAGTCCCTAATTAAGACTGCTGCGTGGAGCTGCTCCTGTCAGTGCACGGAATCAGTTACAAAAGCAGGCCCAGTTTGAATATCTGCATGACTTTTCGGAAGTAGCAATAACTTGCGACTGAAAGGAAGGACCTAGCTGTAGTCCTGAGCGTCTTATCTGACTGGTTTCCGAGAGACATCGCTACCAATTAAGATAAGAGCTCTTTGCTCCCTCCGAACGGATTCGGGACAGGAAGAAAACTAGAACATTTCACTAGACGATAGTTTCGGAGTAGTAATGAGAGCGTGTCAACAGAACAACATAATTAATATCATTCATGAAATTAAACTTTAATTTTAGAAAATCCCACGCTAAATGCAAGTCACGGCGAATAGGCCTCTTGTGGCCACAACATGGAGCTACATCATCTTATGTACGGACTGAAGCTATGAGGGAGGGTCAGTAGATAGATCAACAAATGGAAGTAAATCAGCTGTAATGGATGTAATAGATTTTAGATGTGAATCACTAGGTAGCAGCACAGTCCAGCTTCTTGACAGGCTAGATAGCAGACATGCATACGTATATTCACAAACTGGTTTCAGTAGTCAAGATGGCGGCCGTGCTAGAGGATGTACAAAATAAGAGTAGCGTTCTGTTGTGCGGTTTATTGTGGGAAAAAGGGCTCAATGCAAAGGATATTCACTATAAAATTTTTCCTGTTTATATTGGGAAATGTTTGTCGCGTAAAGCAGTCCCACCTTAGTGGCAAACGTTTTTCTGTTGATGAAGAAGAAGTTGATGAAGAAGATGCGGAAGTGGCAGTGACAACCGTCAAAAGACTTCTATAAGCTGCGGATTTCGACGACTGGTAAAGAGATGGGACAAGTGTATCAATGTTGTTGTAGGATATGTCGAGAAACAAATGTTAATTCCAGGTTCAAATACCACAAGTTTTAAGTTTTATATCAATTTGTAACCTATTTACTGACTCTCCCTCTTATAGTGTGTAACGGCAGAAATGCCTAACACTCAGCCACAGTTGATTGTCGTCCATTTGTCCGGGTCCGACACGGATTCAAAAGACTCCATCATGAGAAATCGCAATGGACCTGTTTTTTTTTTGGCACCATGGCATTATGCAAGGACTGTTGAGCCACAGAAACAGCCGTTGCTAAGTAATATATGTGCCGGTCACGGTAGCCGAGCGGTCTAAGTCTCTAAGGCATGCACTCTCTTCGCTTGCTTGGAAACCGGGATCGTGTGTTCGAATCCTACTGAGGGCATGGATGTTTGTGTGCGTTTTTCTGTGTTTGTCTACAGGTAGAGGCCTTGCGACGAGCTGATCACCCGCCCAAGGAGTCCTACCGAACGTGTAAGATCTAGAAAAACCGAAGTGAACGGAGAAGTTCATGGAGGTAGGCCTAGGCCCACTGGGGCTGTAGTGCCAAGAAAAAAAAGTAATAATGTACATGCACGCAACAATAGAACAAGGGGTTTAAGCAAATCGTTTCTAGGCAACGGCTAAATAAACATGTTCTCGCGAACACGCAACAATGGGAACTTTGTTCTCTGTGGGCTATGCTACAACTAGTTGCTAGATTACACAATAATTGTAACAGTGGAGGGTGTTTTCTATGTGGTCCATGCCGATGAACTGTGAAAAGTTATTTGGTTTACTCAACCACTATGACATGTTGACATATTGTGGAATGCAGGTATAGCTCCACCATTCTTGACTTTGGCACTAGATGGACGTGAGTGGCCAGCTTCACGTTCCTGTCGCTTTAAATCCGGGGAAAGAGCCCCCATTACCCATTGGATAGGCGGCTGGGTGGGGCCCAGATTCGGTCTGAACGCCGTGGAGAACAGAAAATTCTTAAACTGCTACGAATCGAACATGGACCATCCAGCCTGTAACCCGTTGCTATACCGACTGAGCTATGCCGACTCAGCATAAATGACGAAATAAAACAGAAAATAAGATCATCTTAGGAAGTCCCTTCTAACACACATTGCGAACTCCATCAGCATCAAGAATTGGGTATGAAATGTTACGGCGAGTAGAGTTTGTAGCTCTTGCACGTTATTTATTCATAAGGAGAACCGTCTTCTCTCTGTTCCTGCAGCTCATTTTCACCTGAAAGCACCTTGCGCAGAGCAGCCTCAAGCCGGCAGTTTGTCTCTGTGTAAAGGTAGCAGCGGCCTGGCCTCTGGACCGAAACCATGCAGACCGCAACAAGCGTCAGTTGTTCTGCAGTTGTAACTTTATTACCCAGTTTGTGCCATAGGATTTCATGTTTAATAAAATTACCAGATCACTCAACACTGAACACGAAAGGAGTGACTGAAACACAAGCAACGTATGGACGTAGCTGAATTAGTGACTGCACACCGTGGTTACTGGTTCTCTCGCTTTCTCTGGTAAATAATGTCAAGTATGAGGTGTCTGAGTGACTAATAACAACGGGTTCTGCAATGGATAATTGGATTCATTGGCACTTCTATTACAATTACAACCAATTATAAAGGCTCACAAGCAATGGCAGCCTAAGTCTCGTCCCATTCCTCACTGGACAACGAGTGCCTTCTCTTCTCCGTTCTGAATGTTGAACTGAACCCTTCTTTTATAACTTCAATGAGAACCGAAGAGGGACTACCACCTCGATCATTTCGACTATTAATGTGTCTATTCTTTACCGCGGGAACGTGTATTACCGAACCGTTGCCTAGCAATGGTCATATTCGTCAAAATAATTATTCAGATATAAAATATGTGTGCAGTGGTGGGGATTAAATCCCGTAAGCGTCAAATGCTACATTCTACAGCACTAAAAGTAAAATACAAATATGAATATGAAATCTATGCACTTTGTGTATACTTCACATCACGGTATTCAGGAGTTCAGACGCTATCGAATTTCATGTTTAGCCCAGCATAGGTTTTAATTACTCATGAAACTGAACTACGAGGAATAATTATTGTAAACAAACGCGTTACTATATAAGCTGTCAACGGAAGCCTGTCCCATGAAGTGAGAAATAATTTTTTGGCTCAAACGTTTTAACTGTGAATCCTTACATAAAAATAATTCAAATGTACGTACTTTGCAAACGAATGTTTTGCAATTTTGGGGTTATCGTATTCAGCTTTATGTCCTCTTAGTACTGATAATCTATTGTTCTACTAACACTTGCACTCATATATCAGAGAATAAACAGCAATAAAATTGTTTTCTGTATACTTTAATACTTGTACATATTAACGATTTAGAAAATTGTTTCAAATAGAACTGAACAAAGCTCATTGTGATAAACATCTCGTGATGTACTTTTTCTCTAAAAGTTTTTGGCAATATTTGTTCATTACATCAATATAATTTTGGACGTCGTCCAGTTTTGATGTATGTGTTATGCACGACAGTCTCGGAGTTGGTTCATGCCCGTTATCATGTGACTGGATGCTGAACCTGTCAGCTCTGTCTGTAAAATAAAATAAATAACACCAATCCTCTCAGTGGATGTTTTCCACGAGGCTTCTTGACCAGAATTCTCAACGCATTTTCTAATTCACTGGAGTCCAGCTTTCTTGAGTGTTTTTCTAACGAACTCGATTGAATAGAATCCTTTTACCATTAGCATTTGATGATAGAAATGGATACAGTACCCGAAAACATTGTCTATATTTAATGTGCCTAAGATAATCGACAAATTGCAGCATGATATGCTTATCCGGATTATGTGCGAAACTTAGTATTAAGCACAAGTTCAGAGTTTCATTTCTGAGAATATTAATAATAACTGCCTAAACTGTTCTTGAAAACGACCACATTAGCATTAATTTATTCTAACTACTATAATCTAAAATCATCTTCCAGGCTTGAAATTCGTAACAAAATTCAGTCGATGTATATACTCTCAAACCGTTTCTTGTCTTACATTGGTTACTTTGTCACACGCAATCTGGGACCAGCTAAAAGCTATAAAAATATTATATAGAAGTATTATGTGTAATTAAACTAACTCCACCGAACTAAGTCCTTCTTCAGGAACGAAATGTCACCCAGCTACTGAGAATTTTCTATCATTTTATGGAAGCTGAGTGTTCGTAACCGCGTTCACAAGAACCCGCCACTGTTCACATCCTGAGCCAGATGAACTCAGTCGAAATTTCATTCATTGTTTCGTTCATCAATGGCTCTACAGCCTTTTGCTGGGCCCTGGCCACCTTTTTTGTTTCGTAATCCTATACGCAGTCGGTAGGACTCCTTGGACGGGGGATCAGGCTGTCGAAGATCCGCTACATACACACAAAACAACACAAAACAGAATAAACGCACACAGATATTCATACTTTGATTGGGATTCGAACCCACGATCCCAGTGTTCAAGCGGGCGAAGGAAGTTGATGCCTTAGGAAGAGCGGCCACTGTGATCGACATTCAGTCCATGTAACCCCATCGTGTTCCTCTAAGATCCATTTTAATACAATTTTCCAAATGTGCAGGCCTTCCTATTGGCCTGTTTCCTTATGGTTCTCCAACCACACTCCTATATACGTCATTTTTCTCTCCCACGCATGCTCACTGAATTGAGCTTTCTAATTATATTCGGTGCGGAGTGCAAGTTTTGAAGTTCTTCTTGTGTTTACATAATTCAGGCCGTACTGACCTCTGTTCTCTAGACAATCGCATCTATGTGTCTATTACGATTCCTTCTAAGCGTTTCCACAATCGCAACTACTCCAAACTTCAGTTCGGCTCTTTCGACGCTCGTCGGGTTGGTACAAAAGAAAATTCTTCCGAACGTCTCGTGTCATGAAACTTCTTTCCTCTGTAGGATATGACGTCGCAGTTGTAAGTTTGTGCTGTTACTGTCGGGAAGTTTAGTTTCACCACAAGACTTTCGAAGCATTCTGCCCCACTTGTCTTCAGGAGATTCTCTTTCAATAAGTCACACGATTATGCATGCTCATCGCTATTGAGCCACAAAGGAATTTAAATTTAAAAGTCATATATCTCGTTTTTTTACTGATAAAATATATTAATGTATCGTTAAGGTAATGAACTAAATTAAATTTGAAGAAAGCCGTCTTCTGGGATGTGGCGCAGAGTAGAAATTGTGTAACAGACGTTTCGGAGGAACGTATTGCCTCCATCTTCAGGGCAGAAGACAAGAATAAATCTGCCAGCGAACTAGCTTCAGCAGGTGCAACAGACTGAGTCCAGTAGAGTAAACACAGCTGTAATTGATTGTGATTACGAGTGATTGTACTAGAAGATTTTAATAAATCATCAAATCCAGAATCCGTTATTTTTAGTCACGGAATACCAGACTCATGAGAATAACATCACTATTGAAAAAGCAATGATCTCAAACTAGATTCAAACAAGGTAAGATTCATATCTTTAGTGTTAAAGACGTCACCTCCGAGGTAACCTAAAATTACGTGTATTTTCCCCCATGCAATAGTGCAGTAGAGTATCTGTACACAAGCCTATACAGTCACTCGCTCAATCAGCCAATTACGCACCAGGAACCACGCATGGCACTTAACATACAATCGATTTTCTCTAAGGGCACATTTGTGCTTCTCTAGAGTTACACAGAGTAAGGGTCGAAATAGCTGACATTTCACGTATCCCGCCAAATCAGACAAGAGTACACCCGCATGTTCAGTTTTTCCCCTTACCATGTCATACTAAGGCATAAATAAAAAAAATTATGAAAATATTTTCAAGACTAAATTCAAAATTTATAATCTCTTTTTCCACCGTGCGACTTAAGTGATTAATCGCTTATTTCATTTCATTTGTTTTCCAACTGTCTGTGTTATAGGATGGAGTAAAGCGGATGACGTCATTTGGTACACAAAATTCTAGGTAGTACGAGTACTTTCCGACTCACGTCAGAAAAGTTTAGAAGTTGTGGCACGTAGTTCAGATCCTACATGTTTAATTATGCAAATTGTATGGTCTGCTTGTATAAGGAAAACTTTGTGAATATGACACGACACAGCACAAGTTCACATCCATCGAAGAACGGTATTTAAATGTTAAATTTAAATGTTATTTATTGACCACTCACGACTCGTGACTACAATTTAGACACGACTGGCACACACGGACTAGTGTTCTCATCCTATTACAGTATCTTATAGCAGTTTCCTAGCAACGGCTTTTAACAACAGAACTACAACAGTCACACTGAATTATACATGCTGCATGATACAATATTGTTTGTTTCCAAAAACATAGGAAGGTAATCAAACAAATCAGAATAAAATGGGCTGCATCATGTAGTACGCAAGGGAGAGATAAGAAACATATACACATTACATAGCTGAAAAACTGAAGGGGAGAAACCATTTGGGAGAATTTAGCGCAGATGTGACTAAAATACTGAAACCTAACTTGCCTGATATAAAAGAGGTTTGAGAACGTGAACTGGATTCAGCTGGCATAGCTGGGACATATTAGCGATCTTGTAAACACAGCTTAAAATAATGTCATAAATGAATGCCTGAAAGTAACGTAGGAAGGTTTATCTGTGCCTTGTAATTAGATAATGTCTATACAAGATTTGGAGAATGAAACGGCACCAAAGAAGATGTAAAGAATCATTTGATGCACTGTAGCTTTACAGTCAGGGGAAAAACAATGGCGTCACGGGTGTAGTGCAGATTTTCAGATGATAATTACCGAATTCTCTCTTTTTTGCCTCTGGTTTGGTGAAATGAAAGTACACAACGTAGATAAAATTAGCTACATCCAAGTTACCTTAACTGCAAATATTGTCATAACAAGCGGTTACGGGTTGGCTTTTTATGTCATTACATTCAATGCATCCTGGTAAAATTTCCGTACCTCACCTTTAATATTAACTAGAGTAACAACGTTGAAATTTTAATTGGAACATTAAAAGGACCTTCATAAAACATACCTAAAAGCTTGAAAAAAGTCGTATGTATTTAAAGTCAAATGTACACTAACAATGTGAATTAACCGGTGCAGTTGTTTGTTTTCGGAAAAGGCTGTAATGAAATGAAAATTTATCAATAACATCAAACGTCTTTTTTTTTCCAGCTGGCAACAGTACTCATATATCATCATCATTGCCTAGTTCACCATTAAAAAGACAAAAATATATTTCTCTCACAACCTGATCAACTACAACAGTCAAAATTTAAGTAGTTTCGCATTCACATACAAAATAGACACTGACAGATGTTATGAATTTCAGTAATGTCTATTGTATCTACATTACCACCACATATTACATTTTCGTACCACATACAGTTCATAATCTACCCTTCCATTAATATGTAGTCACTTATTTTCTGAATGGCGTCAGTTGTTAAGGTGGACAGAAATTTCGAAATAAAAAATTCCCATCTTTAGCCAGATTTTCCACAGACAACTCTCCAATGATTTATATATCNTATTCTGTAGGTAGGCTAAACCCTTTTTTCTCCTGGAGGCCGGATGTCCTCTTTCTTACTGAACCTTTACCTTCTATTAATAATATTAATACTAACGATGCATGTCAATAGTGTGTTGGCCGGGACTCGATCCTAGGGTTGGAAGCCCTTGGACGGCCATACTGGATTGCAATGACCACCCAGGCATCACCACTCCTCACTGCCTATCCGTAACTACTAACAACTATCACAGAATAGCAAGCCATGAGATTTTATTTAGAGCCTATAGGGACACCTGTCACTGCACATGGGCCCGTGCAGGAAGTCTGGCATTTGCTCATAATCACAATCGCCCACGCAGCGCACATCAATATGTTGTTATGAGCAGCAGGAACTTCTGAGATTGTAGTTGCTTGTTCTAAGAAAGGTGAGAATTGAACGTTTTGAAATATAACTGAATATATTTCGTCAGTGTAGCTCAGAAAATAAAACCACAACATGTATTTCCGTTTGTTACACCCAAACAGCGACCTTCTAAAGAAGTGGTTTTTAACTTAACTATCTCCGCGTACTCCCGTTTTCAACTTTTGAGCGAACTGTTCAATTTTCACCAAATTCGATGTGGCCTGTATGCCGTTAGAGACCAGTGCCAACCTCGTAAATTTTAATTTCTTAAAATCAATAAAGATAACATGGCGGACGTACAGACTTGTGTGGTATAACAACAACAGCGCGCACAAAACAACTATGAAAATTGGCAAGGAGATTGTGAAACACATAGTTGTTTTGGAGTTAATAATTACAAATATAAAAATGTTGCGAACCACCAAAACTGGAATCATCTGACAATGTAACACTCGGAAGCAATGCCGTTCCCGAAATTCAATTGTGTCCATTTTTAAAGTGACTGGCAACATATAAAAGCAAATTAAAGAAATTTGTGGGGGGGGGGAATAGACCAATTCCGAAGAAGTATGAAGGAATGGGCAAATAAAAAGAGAAATTACACGAAGAACAGAAAGCTAAACGCCAAAGAACATAAATAGCCCTAGGGGTCAGAACGAAATACTTAAAATATTATTACCTATATTAGTAAGAAATTATATAGCATAAGTTAAATAAAATAATCATTTAAAATGTTGACACATCTGCGGAAAGCATTTGTAGGAGAAATATTAGTATATTTAGGTGAATTACAAAGCTTCATTCGGTGACGAGTACTGTCCCTTAATGCTTTATCTCTCAGTAGTGTCTTAAGAACAGAATCTGGCCCTCATCTAATTCTTGGCATGTGTAGGTTCACCTACTGGGTCAGTCAGAGACGTTTCGACTGCTGGTTTATTATCATAAAAGTTAAGTGCAGACAAGAAATCTGGCATAAGGTAAGGCTGCAAATTTTCTTTGCAAATCAATTAATGCGATGGAGTTCAGGGTTACAGGAGTGTACTTTAATTTAGATGAGGCTAAAGCGCGACGAAAATTCGTAGGACTGTGAAGGTAGAAAAGGAAAATATAATGAAAGAAAAGCAACATTTTTAGCCTCGCGAATCTCTAATCAATATGACTGTGGAAGTAAAACGTACAGTCTAAAAATTTTCCAATATTTTAAACACATTAGGAACTTGCTACTAATTTGTTATACAATTTTTAACTAACTGTTAGTCTGCGGTTATATTGGATGAGTAGTTTCATTCTTGAGNAAAAAAAAAAAAAAAGTAAAAAAAGTAAAATAAAACTATCCCTATAGCAGACCGTGAAGGTCCATAGGGTTGTGAGACATTGAGGGTCCCACATTTCCTAGACAATCGGCTCAAAGATGGTGGTAAGGTTGTCAGCCTTACGCGTCGGCCGCCCTTTACCCCCCAGGAGAATTGTTTAATTCATTCCTGGTACTCATTTCTGTTAGAGGCTGAATCGACCCCAGGGCCATAGTGCGGCTGGAAGGATTAAGTCAATTGAAAAAAAAATCAAATGACCTTATCGGGACTTGAACCCGCTATCTTCTGGCTTGTGGCACGAATAATAAGGTTTAAAACTTGCATGTACGCTACAGCACAACATCCGACCTGCTGGCGCAAAGCTTAACAAATCTTCAGACTAGTCTGACAAGTTCATACTAACAGGTGTGTAGTCGTCGTGTTGTACTACCTTCTATTCCCGTATTTTCAAAGAACATTAAAAAATTTATGAACTGCCTGCAGAGTAGAGGACACCTGCGACATTTCAGTAGCGGCTGCAGTCACCTGATCACGCTGGTTCCTCGCTTGCCGATTTTTCTACCCTGAAGATGGAGGCGATACGTTCACCCGAAACGTCGGTTCACACAAGATCTACAAGGCGCAACATCCCAGAAGACAGCATTCTTCATAGTCACCGTCGTGGAGACCTCACATTTTACTTAATTTTTATATTTATTCGACCAATGAAATTCAAAGACAGTGCTCGAATGGCTGGAGCTGCAACTGCAGCTTATGTTTTCACTCGATGGATAAGAATTTCAGATAGCGACTGATAACAACTGTGCATCCCTGCATAGATTAGCTTGGTTAGCTTCCAGGCCTCACTGTCCAGTGGCAGTATCGTGAGCTGAATATTGGTAGCAAGAAGGGGCTCAACGAGACACAACCGCAGGTAGCCACATATTTCAAACAGTATATAAGGGCAGATGTTACAGTTTAGAACAAGAGGAGTTCGTTATAATAAAATTGAATTTACATTTATTGAATATTTCCTTCATCTTTTAACACTGATTGATTTTAGGCGACCCCTATGAATAGATTTTTTCAGACTTCAAGTTCCGGAAATGAATGCAACAAGCGTTATGCCTGAAAGAAATAAGAAGGGAATTTGAAAATGTTCGTATATAATTATCTATGATGAATAAATTCCGAGCTCAAGATAAAGCAGTTGCTAACCCACTCTCTTGAAGTCGCGAAGGGACCGGAAACGGAGTGACGAACATAAACAGGAATCAAATAGCAACAACATTATAATCATAACTTTATGGGTAGATATATTTAAGGTGTTTAAGAACAGGGGTATGAAGAGAATATTTCGATTTAAGAGGAAAAGTAATGAAATAATTGAGGAAACTGCATAGTGAAGAGCTTCAGGACTCCTGTTCTCCAAATATTATTAGGATGGTGAAGTGAACTAACATGAGATGGAGCAGCATGTAGCACGCACTGGAAGGATGAGGGAAACCTGAAAAGGAAAGGCCAGTTCTGAGACGCAAGCGAAATGTGACTCCAGGCAAGGAATGTAGCAGGCTCTTGAAAATAAGGCAGTAAGGGGATAATAATAGGACATACCTTAAATAAAGATTGGTAATTTGGCTCGCCATTGGGATTGGTGGTTGGCTGTTGGAAACAAAGTACTGAAAACCTATAACCCTTAAACGAAGGACAATATTTAGATTAGCTAAGGGAAAGTTAGCTATGGAAGGTTGAATCCTATCTGTTTAGCTGGGCATATTTCAAATCTCATCATGGTAAAATTTAACTACAGCCTACAGGTACCTACAACGGTTGATCTGTTACAGTTACCAAATCAGGATGCATATCTGCATTGTCTCACAGCACATGCTAAATTTCAGTGTAATACAACCTTAATATTTGGATATTTAAAATGTTAATTTGATGAAATTTCAGATTCATGTTTAAAGCAACTATACGCTCCACGGTTATGAATTATGGCCTACAGACTGTGGAGGGATTTTTATATCTACTGACTTTTGTCTACACTGATTAATTGTAAACATGTTTTAATAGTAAGTCAACAGATACTGAGGACACAATATTACACATCTGCCATGTTTCATGTGTAGAGCTTGTAGATGCTTATAAAATCAATATAAATTTGATAAAATTAACACAGCATAGATACTACGTACAGCTTTCCCTCAGTGTACCAAAACTTACGGTAACTCGCTTTGGAGTAAATTTTTTTTTAGGAAGACCCAAAAGCTACACTTTCACTCAACAAATTTATATCATGTGAGGTTATATACTGTTACTTTGTAACTTGTGCTTTGTGGTGTAAAATTTTATCGTCTAAATACGGCTTTTGGGCTCTGAGATTCTCTGTCCCTCTCTGAGCCAGTAGGAGGGAGGACACGGTAGTGGCCACACTGGAACGAAGGGTTGTTCTCCCTTTCAGCTCCGTTGACCACAATTTGTATTTCTTAAGGCGAGGCCATTATCCGGAAGGAAAGCAAGGCAGGGTCTCAGTGCAATGCTCTTCCTGTTGCAACTGCTCAGGTATTTGCACATATCACGGGTTCAGTTTCATTAATAACTCCAAGCTAAATCATTTTTGAGGCCGGCACGATTTTTCGGAATTATATAATGTCTCCGTTTTCAAGGTCGTACAGTAAACAAAAAGAGTGCCGGGACGACTTAAAACTTCTACTGCACTTCGTGGTTCATTACACAGAAAATAATACCCCTCTTGGTCACTGTCACGAGAAAAATAAGTCTAACGGATTGTAAATTGTTCTTCAGAGGNGATTCTGACGATGGTGTATAACATACAGAGATACTGGGTTTTCGGACTTTATCAATCATCCTGGTTTTTAAGATAACTAAGAAAAAACACGACGTTTCGGAAAATGGATCTCTTTCCGTCCTCAAGTGAGGGAAAACACCTATTCTGTTGGGTCCCTTAAAAAGAGCTACCATCAATCACTGGACGTCCAGTCTTTCTAAGGGACCCAACAGAATAGGTGTTTTCCCTCACCTGAAGACGGAAACAGATCCAGTTTCCGAAACGTCGTGTTTTTTCTTAGTTATCTTAAAAACCAGGATGATTGATAAAGTCCGAAAACCCAGTATCTCTGTATGTTATACACCATCGTCAGAATCCTATAGTAACTTCTTCAGAGGTTGTTTAACGACATTTCCAATAACGAAATTATGCAGCATCCGAAGGTAGGAATTAACCAGAGTAGGAAATATGAATGATGGATAATTGGAAAGGATTTGAAAAGAAGCGGTCGTTTCATAATGTAGGTAATACCCAGGAACTGAGGGAAACAAAGGAAATTCTGCCAGAATAATCGGTGGCCATACCTAGAGTCGGAACATCTCCAGAATACAGGCCTGTGACGTTACTATGTAACCAACCTGTTCGGTAAATTTTGTGTTGGTATTAAATTCTTGGCTGGAGGAACTTAAATTAGCCGATCATAATGGCCGCGTGGTCTAAGTTATGAACTGTCTTCTTCATCTTGAACACTGGGACTGTGGGTTCGAAGCCCTCTCGAGGCATGGATGCCTTTGTGCTTTTATTCTGTGTGAGTTTTACTGTATATATGCAGCGACCTTGTGACAAGCTGATCCCTCGTCCAAGGAGTCCTACCTACTCTGTATAGATTAAGAAACTCAAAAAGCGTCCAAGGCCCAACAAAGGGCTGTAGAGCCATAGAAAGAGACAGAGAGGAACGTAAATAAGCAGCAACTTCATAATTCGTACCTTGACAAATATTATTGGTGTAATCAAATTGAGGATGATGAAACTTAGAGGAGAAGTAAGTTGCATGTATGAGAGAGAAAGGAGAATTGAATACAGAATTTTTATGGGATAATCTAAAGGAAAGAGGACATTTTGGGGGGATATCGAGTTTAANGGTGGCCATACCTAGAGTCGGAACATCTCCAGAATACAGGCCTGTGACGTTACTATGTAACCAACCTGTTCGGTAAATTTTGTGTTGGTATTAAATTCTTGGCTGGAGGAACTTAAATTAGCCGATCATAATGGCCGCGTGGTCTAAGTTATGAACTGTCTTCTTCATCTTGAACACTGGGACTGTGGGTTCGAAGCCCTCTCGAGGCATGGATGCCTTTGTGCTTTTATTCTGTGTGAGTTTTACTGTATATATGCAGCGACCTTGTGACAAGCTGATCCCTCGTCCAAGGAGTCCTACCTACTCTGTATAGATTAAGAAACTCAAAAAGCGTCCAAGGCCCAACAAAGGGCTGTAGAGCCATAGAAAGAGACAGAGAGGAACTTAAATAAGCAGCAACTTCATAATTCGTACCTTGACAAATATTATTGGTGTAATCAAATTGAGGATGATGAAACTTAGAGGAGAAGTAAGTTGCATGTATGAGAGAGAAAGGAGAATTGAATACAGAATTTTTATGGGATAATCTAAAGGAAAGAGGACATTTTGGGGGGATATCGAGGATAATATTTAAATTGACTGAGAGAAATTTGTTGTGGGAATGTGAGCTAGATTTGAAGACTACTGTCTTATGATATGAGATGCTGTGAAGTCTACTAGAGGGTTACCAACATTTTGGAGAATATGATGACACCATCTTCAGCGTAGAAATGAGACTCTTCTACATAAAAATGGATGCTTATCCAAGACATTGGTAAAGATCTACCAGCCTACAAGACATTGCCTCTCAGAAGACCGTAACATTCAGCCCCACCGACGTGTGAACCTCAAATCTCACATAGAATGGATTCATCTGGCACATTATAAGAGTTCTAACGGTGGGCTCTTGTCATATGGTGATAAAATTTCCAGTTCCGTGAAAAGAAGGGATTTTTTTAAATTTCTGAGGAACTATAAACTTCTCGTGTCTTAGGACTATTACTACTTTACAGAACTTTGAACAAGAAGAAATACGGCCTCTTTCATTAAGGTAGTATTGAAATTTACAAGGATCTGAAAATAAAGGAAATTATTTGGAGGTAACAGGCATGAAATTCATGGAAGATTTAGGATGCTCCATAATGACGACTTCGTGATCTGTTCAGTTCATTCAATATGGCTAGAACAGAGGTGTGTAGGAGAAGTGGAGGAATGCGTTTGGAATTGTGACTGAGAAATCTCTTGGAATTCCATCACTTGAATGATGTAGATTTAGACGGGAGAATAACATTATGATGAATCTTAGAAAAGTGGGTTGTGAGGACGGAATGTAGATGGAAATATTCCAGAATCGTGTATTATTGTGAGCTCTGGTTTGAGCGCTATTCCTTCGGGTTTTAGTACCAGAGCGCTAGTAGTAAACTGAAATAGTTCTCCGCTTTTTGTGGTGATATATTTCGCTATCCATCAGGGCCATAGTGTAGAAACTCGTATGTTGTCACTTTTTCTGTCCATGCTGGTCTATGAGATTTATATTTTTTATTTTATGGAAGGGTCATTAATGTTGTTACTGTGCTGAAAGTTCAAAGCAAAAATTGTGCCTGAAACAAGGCAGTCTCAGGTTACCATAGCATCTACTTGTCGAGAGTTAACACGTTGCATATACACAAGCTTACTTTTAGGTCACAACGGGCGAGCAAGCATTTGTTTCACTGTTTCGTGAACATTCGGAAAAAATTAAGAATATGTAGTATGGGTAAGTGAAGTGTATATAATATAATATACAAAGAAGACGGCTTAGGATTAATTTATTAGTGTTTTTTGTGAAAGAAGCGTTTAAGCGCCCGTCTCGATTTTTCGTACTATAATATACTGGAATAGAAAGGAATACAGGAGAAAACAGGGGAAGTTATTAGTAAGAAATGTTATATAATATATAATTAAATTTCCCGTTGAGGCCTTAACGGGCGCTGACAAGTGTTATTTAAGTTGTTGAGCTTGTAGCATGGCAGTTCCACTTCCCACCTCACGTAACAGATTCCTTCTTCGGCAGCTAACAGTCGTACAGCTGATAGAGAATTGTCACGTCTTCGGTTTACACGATGGTTATTACAGTGGATTATATAGTAAGCCAGATGAATCCATTCATCATCCTGGGGCCATATTACCTTAGATCCATCTTAATATACCCTTATATTAAGTATACAACTAGCAGCTTGATCCCTCCCTTTAGGATTTTCCGACATAATTTGTTAAGCATTCATTTCAATGTACTAAACGCCTTGTTCATATGATACTATGTGATCTGATAAATGTAATAATAACTCCCTTGTAAAGAGTAAATCTATGACTCTCCTCATCACGCAGTTTTCTTCAGCACACTGTTCCACCCACATCCCAAATCCAAGCCCTTCCCTCAGCACCGCATTCCAAAATAACCTCAGTGCGTGTTCATATTTTCCATTTTCTTGAGAAGCCATGTTTCAGACTCATACATACAAATGTGTAAAGTTAAATGTGAATTAAATATTTTAAACTTTATATATTAGGTAGGAGACAAAAGAGGAAAAGCTTCAGAAAAGCTGTCTTTCATTGTTTCAGTCACATCACCCTAATGCGACATGAGGTGTCCAATAACCCACAAAAATATATTTAAATTTCTGAGTTTCTGTAGAAGGAGCCATCGGATCTTCAATCTTAACAAGATTAAGAATCGAACGGTATTCTGAAATTTTTGAGGGTTAAACAAGAAAGGGCTGTTAGAAAGGACAACTACTCTTGCAAAATAATTTATAGTTTCCTTGTCTCTGAGTTCCTTTCGTTACATCTCTGCTTTCACAACCTCTCATATCATACAGCAAAACGAAGAAATATGGAACGACAGACACTACTTTCTAACTGTGAGTCCCTTTACATAACATAAATATAGCTTGCTCTTCTGGAAGGGCCGCGGGTAGTCGCTGCCTTCCCACCGTGACGGCCCAGGTTCGAACCCAGGTCTACTCATGTGGATTTGTGCTGGACAAAGCGGCGCTGGAGCAGGTTGTCTTCGAGTACCTTGGTTCCCCTGCCAATCTTCATTCCATCATATAATACCTGGGGCTTGTACAATAGGCCAGTAATAGCCTCTGTACCAAGTGGACTCAGTCTCAGCTCATTAATACTCTTCTGGATTTGAGGTTGTCATGACAGTTGCTATGTGGGTGTAAGCTGGGCTTGCCGCCGGCTTCTACCGATGTCTTGCTTGCCTGATCTTTTATCCTGAATATCGAGGATGTATAATCCTTCGAAAAGTAGGGCTCTCTCCGAAGTACACTGCTTCATAAACCAGAAGGCCACACTCTTACTAACCCAGTGATAGTTATAGACCTCACCCGTTATAGCTGAAAGGCTGTTACGGTTCGCAAGCACGGCAACTTCTGACATCAGTTGTCACGTGATATGTGTGTCTATTGAAGGGGTTTGGATTGGTGAATTGGTTTATTGACCACTTGTAAATTCGACTCGGAAATACAAGTAATTACAACGCCACCGCTTATCTCCATAATTCAGAAATCACCACAGCACCCTCTAAGTATCTTCCAGCTTGCTGTGTCTTCAAAAGCCGTTCCCTGGCAACATCTTCTAACAGTGGAGATTCTTCGGCTTAACGCTCTCAAGTCCTTCTTTCACAGACTCCCGTACAGAACTGACTTGCTCACTCCAATTATCTTCAAGATAGCTCCTAGGCACTGATATTGTAAAAACACCTCGTTTCAAACAATACCTCTATTGTTGCGCGTCGATTCGTTGCTGCGGGGACATGTTTACCGAGCCGTTGTCTGGAAATGTCTCTGGTATATTCGCTTATCTCACGTTCGTCGCATAGTAGCGGCTCTACACACTATATTGTTACACCACATATTATCCATATTATATTTATATATTTCTCTCATAATAAATGTTCCGCAATTCTTTACCCCTTGATATGTGGTTCCATCCCCTTTAAGGGGCATCGTCTCTCTCTAGCCCTCTTGCAGTCCCAATTCCTTTTCTCCCTTCCGCACATCTGCACCATCGCTTTCATGCGAGGCTTAATTTTATGCGCTGCAGATAGAAGAAGTATTCTCCTCTAAAATGCCGGTAACAGTCTACCAGACTACACAGCGTCCTCACAGTCTAGAAGACAGCATTATTCATACTCAGCTGTTTTGAATAAAACTTATAAGTCTAAAAATATATTTTAATTTTGTACAAAATTTGAAGAATGCTTTCCTTGTTATTTGTCATACCTGAATCTTCTGGGCCTGTGATATTTCAAATATTGACAAAGCACTAGGAAAAGTCTCTATTGACGTCTTACTCAACCGTGGGCTATATTGTATGCTTTTCATGTTTGGACATTTGTTCGATAACGGATTTGACACCAACTGAAACTAATCGAAATGGAACTTCTGTGACATAACGCTGTTTAGACCGTTCTGCTTGCCACCTGCTTTCACTCTGGTCTCTTGTTCGGCTTATTACTCGGCCCTGAAGATGGACGCGTTATGTTTCTCGGAAATACCGGTTGACTTTCAACGGACTGCACGGCGTTATAATCCAGAGGATAAAACTCTTCATAATCACCGCTGTGAGAACCTCAAGTCCCACAGGTTATGTAATCGTCTTAGTACTGCTTAGTTTTGCGTGATGGCAGTGAGCAGAAGATTAAAACAATATACAATGTACTTGGCCCTGGGGTTCACTCAACCTCTAACAGAAATGAGTACCAGGAATTAAATAAATAAACTTCCTGGGGAGTAAAGCGCGGCCGGCGCGTAAGGCTGACAATCTTAACGCCACCTTTGAGCCTATTGTCTAGATAATGTGGGACTCTCAACGTCTCACAGCCCTATGGGCCTTCATGGCCTGTTACAGGGATAGCTTTACTTTACTTACTTCGTCGGGCACAGATAAATTTATATATTCACATCGCAATACGTATGAAAGTATAATTTACTTGACTACTTTTTCAAATCCCTGTTACAGGCCGTGGAGGCCCGTAGGGTTGTGAGACGTCGAGGTTTACACATTTTATAGACAATCAATTCACAGATGGCGGTGAAGTTGCCAGGTTTATGCGCCGGTCGCCCTTTACCCCCAGGAAGATTCCTGGTACTCATTTATGTTAGAGGCTGAGTCGAGCCGAGGGCCATAGTGCGGCTGAAAAGATTAGGTAAATTAAAAAAATCAATAACATCGGGAATCAAATCCGCGACCTCCTGACTTGCTGGATCTATACAGCCACTCCCTCATACGCTTTCATGGAATATTGTTAAGCACAGGGAAAACTTTACGTGTTCAAGTCCTTTTCTTTTGAGACCTATTTTCAGTATTTACCTAGGTAATGTCAAGTTGCTAGAAGTTGTGTGATACAAACGACTTTTACAGTGTGACCACAACAAGAAATGTTTGAAATATATACACCTTAATATTCTCTACACACCTGTGATACGCTTTCTTAATACTATTATTGTACGTTGCTTTATTCACTATTCATTTTCTGTTCTGTAACGTTCAATATCATTGTTGCTTATGGCTCTTCCCTTTCATCGGCATCTTTCGGTTTTACAGTTATCTTTCTATTTGCAATCCAGAGGCTTTCTCTCTGTGTTCCTTATATTTTTACCTGGTCCCTGTTCACGTTCCCGTTTATAAGGGCCAGGAGAAGGAAAACCTTTATGAGTGTATCGAATTTTGTCTTGGTTTTGTTTTTACTTTGAGGCTGTTTAATGTCGGTAGCGAGATCATTTCTCGGGTTTTGGTCCTATTCATTATGTGGCTACAGAAAATGGAAGCTGCCTTAAGCACTAGCAGCAAGCTGCATGAATAGGGAGCGCAACGCAAAGTGAGGCCCGTACTTAAAATTTAGAGATAACAGAGTTGATGTAAATTAAAACATTAATCCAGGAAGGATATGAAATTAACTGTAAGATCTAGGTATATAAATGATTAGATATAATTTAAATTTTAATCAATTTATAAAGAGGTTACATGTCTAAAACACATCCAATTACATATGTCCAAATATCCATTTCCTACAGAATTATTTATATAGAACATAGAAGAAGAATGAGTTTTGAACCGTCAAATTTTGCCACGAAACTTCGCCTGAAGATGACATGAGTATATCATAATGTGTTTTGATGGGAAGAGAAAATATAAAAAAAAGTAAAGCTATCCCTGTACTAGGCCGTGAAGGCCCATAGGGTTGTGAGACGTTGAGGGTCCCACATTATCTAGACAATCGGCTCAAAGGTGGCGGTAAGTGTGTCAGCCTTACGCGCCGGCCGCGCTTTACTCCCCAGGAAAATTATTTAATTAATTCCTGGTACTCATTTCTGTTAGAGGCTGAGTAAACCTCAGGGCCTAGTGTGGCCGGAAGAATTAGATAAACTGAAAAAAATTCAATATCCTCATCGGGACTTGAACCCGCGACCTTCCGGCTTGTAGCATAGCCCCTCAACCAACTACACTACAAATGTAAGCATTTAACTCTTTATGTTTGTGTATGTGTATGTGTGTGTGTGGGGGGGACGTAGACTGGGTGACGATGTTTCTGATCTAATTTCTATACGTTGCCGTCGATCATGTTTACTCTGTATTTGTTGTGATTTTATTTTAAGTTTTGATCTTACATGTTGTTCCTATATTTACTCTGATGTTATATAACTTTATACTGCTCGTTGCAATTTCATTTCTTCGGCTCCCTTCCAAAATTGTATTTTTTCCAAAACCTAAGCTGTCATTTAAATTAATAAAGTTCTTACAAACTTGAGGAAAACCCTTGTCCCAATATGACATCTTACTGATACATACATAACAATGCTGCCAACTTCGACAACAAAACATATCACAGAAGGATGCAAACATCTCTACAACTTCGATATCCAGCTATGTTAACGAAACGATGAAAATATCTCACTTCGACGTCCAAACATATAGAGAAACCCGTTTCAATATCCAACCGTATTCACTAACGGATGAAAATTTCTCTCCCATTTTGACACCCAACCGCATTGACATAAGGACCAAAATATCTTCCTCGCTTCGACATCCAAACGCATTCACGAAAGGACGAAAATATCTTACCCACTCTGATATACAGTCGCATTCACGACTGAACGAAAACATCTCTGCCTCTGTTGGCGGTTCCACTCCGCCTGGCGTTAGCGTTAAAAGCAGGGCGGAATAATTTATAATATGGTGTCATCACAACCTGACAAGTGTTACGGACTTCGCATATGAAAAGAGACAGGGATATAATTGCAGTCATACTGTAAGTCTGTGCTTTCTGAAATCTCATTTGTAGCACATCTGTCGAGCATGTTAGCTCAGGGCGCGGAGCTTTTGCTCACACTGAGGGGCTTACTATTCTGAAGATAGGACGCCCATTTCAATTATCTCAAAAGCTACACATCATACAAGAAATTATTACGTAATATAATATATCGATCATACAAGTTCGTAAGAAATACATTGGGAAAATTTTTCGGTGCGGTAAATATTGAAGCAGATGCAATAGATGAACAAATCTGACTGATACAACAATTGAATCAATACACTTACATCAATAAGGTGTGAATACCAAGGCAAATGGGACTATGTGTTTTAAAATAAATGATACAGGAAGGCAGAATGTAGTTACGAGATCAGAATATATTAGGAGGTGTGTCTGTAAAAATCTTTTGGAAATTTTTGGATATGTGCCGAATTTATAATCCGGACAAATAATTGTAAGAAAAATTTGCTGATTAGCAGACTCCAAATCCCCACCATCTAATCCTAAGCTTATGATTTATAAGATCAAAGATTTTGTAATAAATTCGCCAATCACCATCTGCACCCCTGGCAATTTGAAATGTTTAACGAAGTCCTATCTTAGTACCACAGGTCTCGTGAACAACGAGAAAACTGGTAATGCCAGTTTTGGTACGATGAAGACGGTTCCTCTGCGAAAATATGTCATTTAACTTTCTAAATAGAGGTTCAAGGAGACAATCAGTAATTAGAATTCGGAAGAGAGAGCCGGGGTGGAGGGTAATTAGTCTGTGGGGAGGATCAGGTTAAAGGCAGTCCAGGAAACGTTACTGTCTGTATATCTAGAAAACTCGAGTAATGATCTTTAGAATAACAGAGAAGGGTGCCATTGTACGAAGTATTGTAGTCGAAGGGAGATACTTACGACAAGAAGACAACATATGCCACATAAGTGACATCTACCTGTAACTAAGTGAAAATGTAGAAGTGTATGCATTTCAGTAATTAAGTAAAAGCATTTATCTTACCATTATTTGGAAGGTGACATGATGGTCTTGTAATACTCTTGGCTATATCCTAACCTGTTTTGCTTCGCTATTATGAGCATCCATCATCTACCAACTAACGTGCCCCCACAATGGAGGTTTTCTGTTCCGGTTATCAGAGCTGCGGTGCTTATCCCTGAGATCGACGAACTCACCATTCTTAGCCTAGTAAAAAAGTACATGAGCTCCTGTAACAGGCCATGGAGGCCCTTAAGGGTTTGAGATGTTGAGGTTCCCACATTTTTTAGAAAATCGGCTCAAAGATGGCGGTGAGGTTGTCAGCCTTACGCGCCGGTCGCCCATTACCCCCTCAAGTTTATTCCTGATACTCATTTATGTTAGAGGCTGAGTCGAGCCTAGGGCCATAGTGCGGCTGGAAGGATTAGGTAAATTGAAATAATCCACCTCATCGGGATTCGATCCGCCATCTTCTGGCTTGTAGCGTAGGGCCTCAACCAACTACGCTACCTCGTGCCCCCTTCTTAGCCTAGTCAAGGACCAACGTATCGATCTACCCTCAACACAGTTTCACGACCTACCTTAAACCGTGATAAGAAGGAGACTTTCTGGCCAGCGTCCCTCCAGACAGCAATGGAGAAGATATTGCCCTGAGTGAGCCCCTCACAGTCGCATTGTTTCTTTGTGGGCCACAATTACGCGTATTTATTCTTTAGCAGTTATTATCCTACTTCGCACGGTGCAGGAAATTTCGGAATAAATGTTTATTGTTATTAGGAAGAAAGAAACGTGGTAACGAAAACAATAACAATAGGACAAACAAAGTCTGAGGCCGGAGTGAATTAGGCAGAAACTACTTGATAATATTCAAAGACACTAAACCGAAAATAAAATAAACCATTTTCACGATATAGACCTACTAGGCAGCTGCTCAGTTTCTATTTAAATACACTGTAAGAATCTTATATCATTCCATAAAATCCATCTACTCTAATAATCAGAGCTTGTCACGCCTTACGTAGGAAATTTTATGGAAGAAAATCCTCCGTAATTATTCTTGAAATCTAGTCATTAGGATTTTTTATACATGAAGAGATGCAAAAGACCTACCAATAACTATGCAAAAGTTATTAACCCTGAAGATGGGCATTGCAGATTTTGCCAAAGCGTAAACTGCCCCTCAATACTCGACACGGACTAGTCCTGGAAGCCGAAGTCACACGTTATGTTCGGATCTCCAACCGGACTGTACCTAGCTGAAGTGGTACAAATTGCAATAACCGCGTACCAACGACGCAACTGTCAGTGTTACTGAGGACGGCATTCACTCGTTCCCATAATACATGGAGTAAAAGATAGCTCTGAGTAACGAACTGGATATGGGCTGGAAAGAAGTGACTTGGGACTAATTTAAGATATCATCCGGAAGTAGGCGACAGAGAATAAGCGCAGAAACTTCGGCCAGATGGCCTATCTTCCCGAATAAAACTCGCAAACGCTGCAGCTATAGCCACGCTGTAACGCAGTTGGCTGAGTCACTATACTACAAGCCGGAAGGTCGCGGGTTCAATTCCCTGCGAGTTCATTAGATTTTTCAATTGACCTCACACTCCTAGCCGCACTATGGTCCTGGAATCAGCGCAGTCTCTAATAGAAATGAGTACCAGGCATCTTCTTGGGGTAAAGAGCGGCCGGTGCGTGATGCTGACAACCTCACCGCCATCTGTTAGCCAATTGTCTAGAACATGTGGCAGCCTCGACGTCTCACATCCCTATGGCTTCCCACGGTCTTTCTTAGCGGTTTAGCAAAGTCGCCCGTTTCTCCGACACCGCTCGGCATCCTGGGTGAGCATGAGCCGAGCTTCTGCCGGTGCTGAGTAGCCGAGCTACTCAGAGTATCGACCATGAGAAGCGCCCCACGGTGCGCGTTGAGAACGGCACTGTAGTTACATCAACTTAGAGCTCCCCCGTGACTCCAGGGGAGAGTTAACTAAGTCCTATCCCCTCTCAGAAGAGGGAGGACTTGCTGCAATTGGATTAGCGGAACCGTACGGAATGCGTACACAAAAGAAAGTATGGAAAGGCAAGACAACTATAGATAAGATTCATATAACCTCTTCTTAACAATGCATATCTACGGAAGTGTGTGCAAAGCATCTGTGTTTCGGCTAAAAGTCGCTTTACAGGGCAGGAAAAATTTATGGAATTTACTTCGAGCTGATTTAAGCTGATTAATCATTTGAAGTGTAATGCAGGTCTACAATGCATTCTGATGACAAACAAAAACGTACATTCTGTGCAGAGATTGTGTTTGTTTCCTGTGATTCCAAGAAAATTTGTAATTATTCCCCTAAACAGCGTTCTCGCATTGATCTTTGCAAGAAAAAAAAAGTGTGTTTGTATAAGCTGATGCTGAAATGTGAACATTATCTAAATGAACTTAACATTTATAACGGTTTCAAATATGTATGAAGCAATTCCAAGATTTTATTCGGAGAGGTAACAGTGAAATATAACACACTAGATATGTTATTTATTCCTACTGCTGACATTGCAAATATTAGTAATTTTAGATGAGTGGACAATGAATGCAGAATTATCCTAACGAAGGCCACCTAGGCCACTCTTCATTCACCGATCTTCCTACAATTCGACGCGTTGTAGTCTGAGATAACGACAATGAATCTTAAGAAAGTGAGGTCCTTGATAAGCTAATATTCCCTCCGCTGTGTAAGTCCGAAACTCTCGGTAACATTTCGTAACTTTCAATTCTTAGTGACGAATTTTCAGATTACGGATATTAGGACGATCACGCAAATTTTAAGATATTAATCTAATCTGACAGAAGAACGGAAAATGAACATGCACATTGTAGATTTAAGTGACTGTGAGAAACATTTTATCGATTATCCACATGTAAGTCAGGCGCGAAAATATCTCTGAACATGTTATGTGAAAATCGCTGGTCAGGCTGGGATAGCTAGACTTTTTTTCGTTTAAGAAGCCATTACATATTAGAAGTGAACTTGGCCATTGTGAAAATTTTCGGATGATTTCACAGAAGTCTTCTGTGCCGTCTCCAGGCTCTTATTCTGAAGTTCCTGCAGATGAAAGCTTTCCACATTCCATTTCCTGCCGTACGGTACACGAAAGAGCAAGAAATCCAAAATTTCACGTCCCTCTGCACCACTTACCGCATACACTTCAGTATCTTACCTGAGGATGTTAATCCATATAGAGGAAACTAGAGTAAAGCAGAAGCTCATTCTATATTTCTTCGTTTATTTTCCATCAGAGTTTATCAAATAGCAGCCAAGCTTATCACAGTATTTTACTTCACATGACATACACTCAGTCGATTGGTTATCATGAAGATATATAAATAAACTGACAAATAACTTGTCGGATTTAAGATTTGAGGTTTTCACGGAGGTGACTATGAAGCAAGCAGTCTTCTGGGATGTAGCGACGTGTACATATTGTGTTAACCGACGTTTCGGAGGATAATATCGCCTCCATTTTCAGTGTATAAGGGAAGAGAGTCGAGCCTAGGGCCATAGTTTCTTTTTTCCTCTACCCTGAAGATGGAGGCGATACGATCCACCGAAACGTGGGTTAACACAATATCCACAGGGCGCCACATCCAGGAAGACTGCTTTCTTCAACTTGTAGGATTTTTGGGTTCTCACAGCGGTGGTCATAGCCCCGTGTTTTTTGTTGAAAGTCGACCGATGTTGTCGACGAAAGTGTCACCTCCAGTTTCAACGTCGAAGAATATACCAGCTTCACGCTTGTTTCTTGCTCGACTCATTCTTGAACACTGAAAATGGGGACGATATATCCCTCCGAAATATCAGTTGAATTTCAAAGGATTACTTGACAAATAATTTTCTTTTTGGTGACAGAACCATAACTTTCCTGGGTCTGGTTACATCTCCATCATCAGGTGAAAGTATGAAACCTACTTTGTTCGGCTCATTAAATGCCAATATTGACATATATTTCGAACATTTCTCATCATCTGGTTTAGGTTAAAGAAATACAAATTTCCGGAAGCTGGCTAAAGGTTCGGCCACACAGCGCTAAGTACGCGACGCACGCTACGTATGCTATGTTCGCTATACGAACAGAAAAATATCTCGCTTGCCAATGTGACTGGCCACACGGACTTCCATACGCTACGTACGCTATGTTCTCTATGTTAGCTGCGTCTCAGGGCGTACACAGCGTACGTAGCGTTGCGCTCTGTGTGGCCGAACCTTTAGCCTCTATTATATGTTAAATATATGAAACCTATTTTACTGGGTTCATTAAATAAAATAATATCTATTCCATGGCAACAATAGTGTTAATAATCAAGGTATGTAAGGGGTCGCGCCACAACTCAAGTGGTTGGTCGCTGGCTTCCCACCGCGGCAGCCCGGGTTCGATCCCGGGTCTGGTCAAGTGGGATTTGTGGTGGACAAAGTGGCGCTGGGGCGGGTTTTCTGTGAGTACTTCGGTTTCTCCTGCCAATCTTCATTCCACTAATTGCTCCACAATCACCCTCACCTATCATCTGGGTCAGGTACAATAGGCCGGAAGTTGCCCCAGTACAGGGGACTTAGTTCCACCCCACTAGCAAAAAAAAAAGTATGTAACATTTAAATGCAGGAGATCAACATCGGGAGAAGGGAACAGGAAATATCTCGAAGATATAATAAAATTATTCATATGACCTCTAAACAACGACATTACTTTAGTTCAAACCAAACCCATAAACCGCATCATAATAGAACGTGAGAATGCGTGGTCTTGTACTTTCCCAAGAACGTTCGAAACGGCGAGTTTCTTGCAAAAAACGAGATGATGTAGATTGTAAAATATACTGCCATATGATATTAGTGACAATAGACGGGGTTTGGATCGGTAACTGGATTTATTGAACCCTTACAGATCCGTAACTACAAGCTGTCGCTAATTCGCACACTCTACTGTTCACTACAACACCTACTATGTTTTCTCAGCCTGATGTGCTTACACCAGTCTTCTGCTGACAGCTTCCAACGGCGGACTTCCCAATTGCTCTGGGTTCCTGAACCATCCCCGTGCCTCAGCTACTAGGTTCTCACAACAACGCCTCGCAACGACTGTATCGAAACAGTCCTCTAACTGCCTCACTAACTCAGTAACCAACTCAGTCACTCGCCAACCAACTCAACGGAAATCAGTCACTGCCTTGTTTATAACATCTCGGCATGGACCACAAAGAAAACATCATTCCATTATTTCTGTGCAATTGTTTCCCTGGAAACATTCTTCTTCTGAGAAGCCGTTACTTAGCAAAGGCTGTTGTATAGCTGTTTCTTTCGTGGTCTCTGCCTAGTAATGGTTCTGCATGCCACAATATTAATCAGTGTCGTATGACATACAGCGTTACTAAGACTCAAGTCTAATGAGCTATGCGATACAGTAAACGCTCTCCATATTCATTTTATACTTTTGCGGCTATGTGGTACCGGGCGATCAAACGTTTCTTCCTATTTCATGAAATCGAAATTACTTTTATAGATATTTAATGGCTACGACCCTAAAACTGTTTTCACTACACTCATAAAAAGAGACACATGCATAGGAGATGAGGTTACTTTGCAGTGAACTGTACGTGCTAGGACTGTAATATATTTTATGGTGAAAGAATTCGATTATCAATCAATCAATCAATCAATCCATCAATCAATGGCTGCGGCGACGTAAGTCCCTACGTTCTTCATGACTTAGGACATTATGCTTCCCCTCAGCCCCAAGAATACTTTCCCATTCTTCATTGATCAAAAGCCTTTTTTTTTTGCACTACAGCCCCCATTTGGGCCTAGGCCTACCTCCATGAAACTCTACGCTTCACTTCGGTTTTACTAGATCTTAGACATAAGGTAGGACTCCTTGGGGGGGGGGTGGATGATCAGCTCGTCGCAAGGCCTCTACCTGTACACGAACACAGAAAAACGCACACAAACATCCATGCCTTGAGTGGGATTCGAACCCACGATCTCGGCTTCCGAGCGAGCGAAGACAGTGCATGCCTTAGACGGCTCGGCTACCGTGATCGGCGATCAATCGCTTTACCATTCGGTAATATATATTCTAGAAAAATAAACCGTCGAACCCCTTGCCCCACATTTAAACAAAACAGATTTTATCACACAATATACTTGTATGTAGCTAAAGTTATAAATTATAAGACGTGCTACGAATCTTACCTATCACAAGTTCTGCAGTGTTTTAAAGACATTGGTTGTGAATTGAAATTTCCGTGAAATTAGAGGTTACCAGAGCGAAGAACTTCTGTATTTCCGCAAATGGTTCCCATATATATCCACTGTAGGGTGTAGTCACTACAAGACGTCAACTTGTCTGTTCATAATACAGGTTTGAATAACAGCGATCATTACACTTCGTAGTGCTTAATAAACTCCGTTCCCTGTGCTGAGAATTAGAACCTAACTTCTATAGGGCATAATGATGGAAACTATCCACAAAGTTTACAGCATTCCCTTGTAGAGGGGGAGGTCCCCGTGAGCTGCCGTAATTCAATTCTAGATGCCCTCTTCTTTCGTGAGACATGGGGTTAGTCATGTCAGACATAACAAAATGAAAACAAAGTACAGAGTGCTGTCTTCTGGGACGTAACGCGGGGTATTCTAATAGAAGTCTTTCGAGAGTTCGGAGGAGCGTATTTCTTCCATCTTCAGGTTCAGGAACAAGGCTTTCCACCAGACTAATGACCTTACAACCGAGGAGGTAGTACACTTCATATTCAGTGAGTTGAGGACTTTAAGCCCAAAGTATTTAATACACTAACTAACTAACTAACTACCTAATTCCATGGAGATTAGTCCTTCTTGGGAAGCCGCCAGTCGTTCAGCTACTTAAGAATTTTCCAATTTTTTCAAAATTTCCAATCGCAGGACCAGAATATTAAACTGATTTTTGGAAAATGACGGAGTGCTAGGGGCTTGCTCCATTTCTGTCACGGGTTGGCCCGGTATTGCAGTACCTCCGGGATCGGCCCACCAAAAATAAGAAAAAAACCCTCGTTGGTGTCTCCACCTTATCGTGGTGAGGGGGTTTGAGTAAGCCAAGAACCCTGAGAACTATACCAGCGGTAGCGTAGCTACTGGCAGGGCCTCCCTTGCTGGACAGGTCAAAGGGTAGGCATCAGACGAAGAGAGACACCGAAAACTGATGCCGGAAGCAGCGTCATCAGCAGTGACTTGAAGCACAGAGCAAATGATGCTCGAGATGGTTCAAGTTCGTATAGCAACAGGCGTGACCAGAGTGGTTTGAACGGCTGCTGTACTGCGATGTGGAAAGCAAATGGAAAAACTACCTCATTATCACTTTTCCTGGATAGTCTCTTTCCAAAAACAGAAGATCGCATTAAGTGGAGAAACTGTTTTGGAAGAGGCTGTGGACCTGTCGTCTGACAGATTACTGATGAATGAATGAACTATGGTCCCCAAGTTCATTACCGTGTTCAAACGGGCCCTTAGTTATACACTGTATATGTCAATCTTAATTTTCGTTTCTACAATAAAAAAATTTATCGAATATGGAAGAATTTTATGGGGCACGCTGTAACGTAGATGGTTGAGGAATTTTCCTACAAGCCAGAATGTAGCAGGTTCGATTCCCAATGAGTTCATCGAATTTTTCTAATTGACCTAATCCTTCCAGTCGCAATATTACCCCGGGGTCGACTCAGCTTCTAACAGAAATAAGTACCACGAGATTTCTTGGGGGTAAAGAACGGCCGGCGCGGAAGGATAATAAACTAACCGCCATTTTTTGAGCCGATTTTCTAGAAAAAAGTGGGAGCCTCGACGTCTTACAACCATATAGCCCTCCATGGCATGTTACAGGGATAGCTTTACCTCAAGTTGTTTTATGAAGTGTTTTTGTGCACCTTCATTACTGCACATCATTTAATATTAGACACTAATTACTGGCGCTTATATATTTCGCATACATGATGTTTCGGCCCTATTCCAGAACTGACGTTTATAATTAATACACCTCAAACAAAGGGACAATGACCGGTATGCGTGCAGTGTGATGACTCAACCTTTTTCAGTAACGTTTCGACGGTCACATATCATTTTTCTTCTCCTGAGTTAAATAAGGCTGCTTTGTCAAATTGAGAGTCCATGTAGCCTTGCATAGAAGACTGTGCAGATGGAGGAAAAAGCAGAAAGATAATCAGGAAGATTTCCTTTGATAGCCCTTAAAGCATGAAATTTATTTAAATAATAAAATTTATTTCCTTCGTCAAGGGGAAAAGTGATATATTTCCATTATATATGCCAAATTTTTAATTCGTTTTGGGAGTAAGCACATTTTTTAATCCTTGATTTTAGTCCGCAAGCGAACTATATCGACCAAGCTACCGACGGTTGTCGGCGAAGATAGTACCAACTTTAGCGGATAGAGGGTGCCGCGTGGTCAGCGCAATATACTCCTACATGCGCTTCTTCAGTAGGACTATAATTCCACTTAAGACTGAGACATGTAGCCAGGAATGCTAACTAAAACAAAGTTTATGTACTACATTGATTTTTGTGTAGGGACGGTGTAATGCAGAAAGTCTATGAGTTAAAATAATCCCACGTCACACCTAAACACAGTACTGTAATATAATATTAACATAATGGAGCAACTACTGACACATGTCTCTTAAAAGTCTTCATAAACTGAACTTCTGCGAATAATCTGCCTTAGGCCTAACATTTTGTGTCACATTTAAAATCCTAAGCTCAGTAAAATTCATTTTCAAGACCTTTATTAAAATTGCAATTTCTCCACCCGTGAACATATATATTAAATTTTACTTAAGACCCAATGTAAGTTTTCATAGAATGGTTTAAAAAAGAAAATTAAAGTCAATTGGCTTTCACAGAACGGCAATAAGAAACACGGACCGGAATGCGGCATGAATGCTAAAGCTGTAGAGACTCTAATATTATGCCAGAAATTATAGATTTTTTTTTATTTCGTTCGGTGCTGTATATACAAAGCAGATAACTTCATGGAGCTGAGTCCTTCTCGAGAAGCTGTCAGTTGTGCAGTTACTGAAGAACAGGGCACAATTTTACGGAACCCGAAGGTTCAATACCGTATTCACAAGATCCCTCAACTGGTACTTATCCTGAGCCAGATCAATCAAGTCCGTACCACCCCAGCCTATCTCTCTAAGATCCATTTTATTATTATCCACCCACCTACGTTTCAGTCTTCCTAGTGGTATCTTACCTTCTGGCATTCCCACCAATATTCTATATGCATTCCTCTTCTCCTGAATTCTTGCTTCAAGCCCTGCCTTTCTTATCCTCTTTGGGTTGATTAAGGAGTCGAGGACAGCAGACAAGGGGGGTGTCCTCCAGCTTAGGTGTTGAACATGAGACTAAAAACTCCTTACCGTAAAAATGAACTTATTACGAAACGCGACAAAGGGCCTCGGCCCTGGAAGAATACAATGCAGATACAACTTAATATTACTCTTCCATCTAGGTCCAGATCTTCCGTATTGCCTCTTTATTTCGCGTTTTCTGACAAAAAGTTCTATAATTTTCATACGTATTTAATACGTGCTACAGGCACCGCCCATCACATCCTATCAGGTCATGACTAGGAGCAGTAAAGTTGACTGCCATGACGTCACTGGAGAGAGAGAGCCGAGTCTATCGATCGCAATGCGAAGAGTGCAAGAAGAAAGAATGACGTCAGGAGCAAAGTTTGGAGAGTTTCATGATTTATTTTATAAAAAGGGAAGCAGACCTCTAGGCGAAGGATGGTATGATGTTACGTGCTTTGTCTGCTCCATATCTTCATCCTCGTGGTAACAAAGAACACTAGAATCTGGTACTGCATGTCGACATGGCGGGCCCTAATGCCCCGTGACACTGTTGGCCTGGATTTTCGAATTTCCTGGCCAAATTACCTTGAAGCAGTTATACCTCTGACCGCTTTTTTGTTGTTGTGTTTTCTCCCGGAATTCTGAAATCCGTTGAATCCTGAAAATCCCTCCCCAGCACCCCCATGCCGCAGGTGCCCAATGAATACTGCCTAGTCCACGATACATCCCCTCATTTTAGAGAATTGTAGGATATTATATGTTCACAAGCTTTGAAGAAAACTGACACATACGTGGGAGGACTCTGAATTCGCTATCTCGGTTTTTGGGCAGCCTAAGTCACCAATTCTCATCAGTTTTCAGTTGATGTTCACCTCGGTCTCGAAAGAAACCCACACGTGCGCATTCTGCACTTTACTTTTGCTTTAAACTATGTTCTGAACTTGACAAAACAAAGTCGCTTCTTTCCTTTCAAGGAAACTCTACTCCGTACACAGATATAATTCTAAAATGAAAGTTGTCAAAAATGTGTCTTATACCAGCTCCAATTATGTCTGACAATGCAGGTTCCCTTATGAGATTATTCGTACCACCTGCAGGTACATGGACTCTGATTCATTTTATGGAAAGACTTCATAATCACACCTAAAAATATTAAGTGAGCAGTGGAATCCTATGTCGGTCACGGTAGCCGAGCGGTCTAAGGCATGCACTGTCTTCGCTCTCGGAAGCCGGGATCGTGGGTTCGAATCCCACTTAGGGCATGGATGTTTGTGTGCGTTTTTCTGTGTTTGTGTACAGGTAGAGGCCTTGCGACGAGCTGATCACCCACCCAAAGAGTCCTACTGAATGTGTAAGATCTAGAAAAACCGAAGTGAACGGAGAAGTTCATGGAGGTAGGCCTAGGCCCACTGGGGCTGTAGTGCCGGGGGGGGGGAAGTGGAGTCCTATAGGGTTATGATACGTAGATGTTCCCACCAGCGACTTTCCGGAAGCGTAGTTTGTTGAGGCACTGTATTACAAGCCGGAAGATCGAGGGTTCGACCCCCGATGAAGTCATTGGAATTTTTTCAATTGACCTAATCATTCCAGCCGCACTATGGCCCTGGCGTCGACTCAGACTCTAAGAGAAATGAGGGCCAAGAAACTTGCTGGGAGTAAATGGCGGCCGGCGTGTTAGGCTGAGGAGCTCACCATCATCCGTTAGGCAATTGTCTAGAAAATGTGGAAGCCTCGACGCCTTTCAACACTATGGGCCTCCATAGTCTCTTACAGGGATCTAAACTGTTGCATGAAATATTTTGATAGATTAATTTTTATTGTCTGCTTTAATTAATGTCTCTAAACTCAGGATTTTGATTTGCTTATTTATTTTTTAGCTTTACATAAATTTAAAACATGCTAATCAGCTAAAACATCTTTAATTAAAAGAAGAGATAGTGAAAGATGGATTAAAAAATTTCAACACAGTGGTTAATTCTTGGCAACTAATAAGCACAGACATGAATCAATCATTAGGATCATCATAATTATCTCCTTCCTGTCATAAATCGAGACATTTGGTCTGAATAATTTGAAAAAAGCCTCACATTCTAATTATTTTCTTGTACGAAGTCCTAAATAGAAAATTCAACAAATTTAAAATTAATACTCGTCCTCCATTTGTGTGTTGATACTCTGTGGAAATGAGTTGTGTTTCCGACGTTTCGGATGAAGATTTCACCTCCGTCTCCTGACACCAAGCGAGTAAGGCGACTGAGTGTTATTCTGTAGGTGCTACAGGTCCAGGGGGGGGGGGTTGTGGAACTGCCATCCGGTCCTGCTCAGTCCCTGCTTGCAGTCCCCATCGGTGCAGACAGAAGACTAGCCCCTATTCTTCTCCCCCTTCCTTGTTTCTTTTGGACCGCCGGCCTATAATAACATTGCACTCCCTCACTATTTTTTATTGCTAGTGGGGTGGGACTAAGTCCCTTGTACTGCGGCCACTTCTGGCCTAGTGTACCAGCCCCAGATGACAGGTGAAGGTGATTGTGGAGAAATTGGTGGAATGAAGATTGGCAGAGGAAACCGAAGTACTCAGAGAAAACCTGCCCCAGTGCCACTTTGTCCACCACAAATCCCACTTGAACATTTCCGGGATCGAACCCGGGCCGCCGCGGTGGGAAGTCAGCGACTAGCCGCCTGAGCTGTGGCGCGGCCCACTCCCTCACTAACTAACTTCGGTCTTGACGATGAAAATAGTATTTTCCTCCGAAACATCTGAAATACAGCTCCCGACATAAGGTACAATTACCCCACAGAACCATTTTAAAATTGAAACACAGTTGTAGGCTAAAATCTGTAGTTTAAGAATTAAAATTAAAGAGCAGGTGATCTGTCTTTTCTCATGAGAGAGAACCTTGAACACAGGCACAGATACGCTAAAGAACATCCACTGAAACGTCCAAAGCGTTCAGCAGCAACAGAATGAAGAACGTCATGAAGCCGTGTAATAAGCGACGTAAAGAATGGCAATTATGAAATATTTTGTTACATAAATCGATAAGTTCTTATTGCATTTTGCGTAATTAAATGAGTGTAGGTATACTGGCTGGAAGGATAATATTAAAATGGATCTTATAGAAATAGAATGGGGTCATATGGACTGCCCTTAACTGATTCAGGATATGGACCAGTAAAGGGCTCTTGAGAACACGGTAATGAGCCATGGGGTTCCATAAAATAATATGAAACAACTGAGTACCCGAGTGAATTGCTGTTACTCAAGGACTTGGCTCCATATAGTGAGCGAATTAGTTACCTAGTCAGTAAGTTTGTTTCTTTGTAAGTAGGATGGCGTGGATGATTGTGATACAATCAGGTAAGAGGGATAAATGACGCCACAAACTCAGTTAATCAGTCACAATTTTCCAGCTCTTTGTCAGAAGTAACCAAATCTTAATTTATTCAGAAACTAACAACCTTCATAATTTCAGAGACGTACAGTATTTTCTAATATTTTCATTCTTAATCTGAAAGGGAACGTGAATTAAAGAAAAGGCGGATTGAAATTTTTACTCCACAGACAGGATATTAAAGCCAGTCACATCGGAAGTTGTTTTACAGAAATAAAACTTATAAAGATGAAAATTTATTGAAGGAATATAAGTAGCAGAAGAACAATTATTTAAGCTCAAAGCTTCATATACTTTTCTTTACACAGAACCACTGAGAGAATTCAACTGCTTCCACTTCCACACGTGCAGACCGCTATTGTCACGGTTTCCCTTCTTTCTCCTCTATTAGCGCTATGATATCTTGCTGCGTTTTGCAGCCTGCAGTTTCTGATTACCAGAACTGCAAAAAAATCTAAGTTCTGTCTCATCCACACTGTATATTAAATGAGGTCGTTTGCGCAACTTCGTAGCGTCCATAGTTTGCTCAAGAGTCTGAGGAAATCATCTACTACACATTGTCAGTCGGCCTTAGATGAGATTTTCTGCTTTCTACAGAGTTAAGCCTTGGTTTCTTCACAAAGTTCAAACCAGCAATTTCCCATCATTCTGTCTTTCCATGGATTCTACACGCTGTGTTCCTTGCATATTTGAACAGCAAACCTACATATGTGATTTACTGTAAGTCCAAAATCAACTTGTTGTAAACGGACGATACTTTGGTGGAGCTGTTTGCAGAATCTGCAAGCAAGCTTCTTCATATGAGATACCTCTCAATTAATCCAGTCATGAAGTGAATGAAGCTGCAAGGAGATTCCCAGAATTTATAGCAGAAGCAGAGAACTTCAATTGTTTTTAAAAGTTTGTGACGGTGGTAAATTGTTACAATGAATATGTTGTTGGACAGTATCCATCATCTTGTCTATTCTTAAAAACACAGACCTGTTTCTTTCAAAAACACAACTTTTCGGGGATTGGATTCTTTCCCCGTCCTCAGGTAAAACCTACTCAGTTGGGTCCAATATACAGAGATAGCCCCTATCTCCGGAGAAACGTTGTGTCTTTTAAATGAAACAGGACGGTTTTTTAAGAATAGACAAGATGATGGATAATGTCCAATAACATATTAATTGTTTCAATTGTTTTGTTGATCACTGTGCCCTGACAACTTTGAATTTTTCATCGTGGTCTATAAAGAACACTGTCAGAGTTTTAGACCAAAACTCTAGAATATAAAAAAAAAACAATAGACGAATGATAGGCAAATGATGGAAAAGAACGCAACTTGAAAACATCAACATATGACAGATTATGTTATTATATAGAAGTGAATTTTTCTAATGGAAAATGTAGATTTAGCTTATTTTCACTTAAAACTTGATAAAACGTAAAATAAAACGCTTGGCGTTATTAGCCTAATTGACAGTGGCCGTATTACAGGAGTTGCAATGTTCTCGCTCATCTCTGAATAAAGTTAAAGAAACAAAATAAATGAGCTCCTAATACCATCCCCAGAAAGCACAATAGACATGGTATCCAGTCACGTAAATACTTTAATAATATCAATCGATTTTTGTAACACTGAGACTCTTAACCTGTGACCGCGCAAATATTCAGGTTGCCCAAAGTGGAGGTAGCAACGGACACGCGATAATTTTCGAGCTCTTGCAGCTTACTTAGAGAGACCTCAGTGGTTTTAAGGAGACACTGGTAGTTGGTGGACATGATACACTGCTCACAGTAATTAAACTCCGACCAACTCTACGATATTTTCAGATCTACTTGCTATAAATAATGGTGACGTCATAATACGCCTTGTGTCTACTGCCCTCTCCACCCTTTATAATTATAAGGGGATATAAACTATACTGTCTCCATTATCAGGCCGAAGAAACTTGGGCGAGGATGCTATCAATTTATACAGTACAGGCATGTTGCATAACATACTACAAAAGCTGCAATGAAGGGACACACATCTATCACAGTCATCAGTTCTTGCATCGTCTGTAGGAAGTCTGAAACATTTCCAATTGAAGTCATTTTCATTATACAATAGTAAAGATTCTTTATGCAACTGTTTAAGGAAATCTATTTGAAAACAATGAAAGAACATTGCCTTCTCACATCTGTAACCATGATATTCTGGCACATGGGTTACCTGATCGTTATTTCACAAGAGTTTCTCCTTTCAATTATTTTCACATCTGATGCTGGAATGCTTCCAGACATGGACGCCATACGTTTACAGTCTGGACAACATTTTCAGTTGTTTTAGATTTTTGTCTTATCCACTATTCCACAGCCGTTCAGTGCTTAGTAGACAGGAAGAATTGCAAAAATAAGGCGTATTGCGGGGAATACTCTGAACCTTATCATCAAGAAAGATGAGTTTTAATAAAAGTTCTCACTCTTAGATTGAAGTCGTAATATGTTCCTCCACCTTACACGTATAACGAACTAATGAATATAATTAGCGGTTATAAATCGATAAACCCATTATTAGTAACTGGAATATGCCTAACATTAGGCTTCATCAGAGAAAGTTTCTGTCTTCTGCTCCTCATCATTATCTTCCCTTCACCAGTTTCGCTAAAAATGTATTGGGACTTCAAGGCCAGTTTTCGAAGAGTCTTCGCGTGACCTTATGTCATTTTACGCGTAGATTGAATAGAAGGGGAAGTTTTTGGATCTGATAATGTCCCTTATGTTATATTTTGAAGGACAAAATTTCTATGAATGATATTTAAGAATTGAATTCCTATCGTGTAAGAAACACGTTGCTACCGCATCATAGAGATTATATGGTTAACAGAATTTAAGTAAACAATTGTTTATTTCGCTAATCATTTGAAACACTAATATACATTATGGGTGGCCAAGGTCATAAATACTTAAATTACTTTGAACAGAAAATTGAATGAGTAGTATTCTTTAGTTTTATATGGCTGTATTCTCAGATGTGACGTCATGTAGTCCTGTAGAAGTTCACTTGAGTTTCGGAGAAACGTAGAGCATCGATCTTCATGATTCAAGATATGATAAGTGAGCAACGAACAATAAAGCAATTTTCAAGTTAAGTTACTGGAATACACAGAGTCAAAACCGGTATGATAGTAATTTTCACTGTCACTACTGTGAAATCTCAAATTCAACATATCCTCGCATATTCATTTCAAATTTTTTTTACGTTATGCGGAATTACAGGTTACTTATGTAACATCGCTCTAACCCTCGTCCAACAGCGTTCACGAATTGCAGTCATAGAGCGGAAGTCACAACCGCGACTGCCAGTTCGTTATGTTTGTGCATTTTAATTGAATTTGTTCCCGCGGACTTCATTACAATTTCTTGCTGAATATAATTTCTGTCTTTATTAATAAACTACAGTTAAAAAAATTCCTGACAGTAATTGAAGAATATCAAATTTCTGGAAGACTACTCTTCATTCTGAAAATTGCATAAAATTATTATACTTATTATTATCATAAGAATATTATATTATAGAGCATCCATTTCGAGCAATAGAACATATTTAATATGGGCGTACGTTTACACAACGTTTCGGAAACTGAATCCGTTTCCAGCATCAGGCGTAAGGTTAGAATTACAATAAGCAGTCACGGCATCACAAGACTGTTCGAAAAGACAAGACTAAACGCCTACATTGAACATGCAGGAGAACCTCAAACAGTTTCCGATCAATCTTTGTCGAATATTCAAATTTTCTGAACAGACAGCGACATACAAGTGTAGAGCGGACAACACCGTACATATTTTCCTCTGCTCAATGCAGGTTCAACGCAGATGTCTTGTTTCTTTCGACTGGTGTGGACTGAGTCGTATTTCTTGACGTAAGTATGTGACGGTGAAAAGTTCGCAGCATCTCTGAGCTGCTTCGAGCATTCTTCTCGCTTGATGTGTTTTCAAACTAAGGGGTGGCTTCGTTGTATTTCGCCCACTTATCGAGAGAACTCTTCTAACGAACCCAATTTAGAAAGAGCTTCCCAACGCCCTTTAGGCTCGATAAAGGGCGGATATCTTTTTCCGTCATGTCCATTGTATGAAATATACTCGTGACAATTGTCAAAGCCCATCGTAATATTTCCATAATGAATTAATGACTATCACAAAATTTTAGAAAATCATTTATTGTTATTAATGTTATTTGTGCGAGACTGTGTCCACTTGGTACCGCGGCCACTACTGGCCTATGATACCAGCCCCAGATGATAGATGATTGTGATTGTGGAGCAATTGACGGAATGAAGTTTAGCAGGGTAAACCGAAGTACTGGAATAAAATCTTCCCGAACGCCACTTTGTCCATGTCAAATACTACATGACCAGACCCGGGCTTGACCCCGGGTCGCCGCGGTGGTAATCCAGCGACTATCAGCCTGGGATATGGCGCTGCCTAGAAAATTGTTTAATTAATGTTTTCAAAATTGGCCTCAAATATCATTAATGTTACATAAACCTTACTTCACGAAATATACATTTTTCAAGAAAGAATAGAGCCGCTTGGGAGAAATATTTTGTGAGGGTAGGAGATTGATTTAGCATTTGTTTCAGTGGCGGATTTATTAATAATTGTGTTGACCTTTTGAATTCTGATACCAGTGAGAACTGTGGTGCGTTTGCTGTTGATTAGCTCTCTTAACTATATTTCTCTACCTGCAAGTCCAAAAGAAAAAGAATGAATCTGAAAGCTTCAAAAAAAGAATTTATGAACTCCTTATTTTCAAAATTTGTCAGAATTAAATTAACACAAAAGTGCCGATCTGTTAGTAAGATTGTTATACGTATTATTCTGTTTACTGAGAACAGCGCTCTGTGATCATAAATGGGGCAGCTGACTGCAATTGCAGCGCCCATATTCTGTTTTGTGATACATTTTTACAAAATCGATACTCAACTGCAATTTTAGTGAATCTACAGGCAAATTATTTCCATTTCATTACTGGTGCTCACTGAATTTCATCATTCATGATCCCTCATGGGGCAGATAGCGGAATTAGTAATTATCTTCAAACCCAAGAAACACCAAGTTTCTGTTCGAGTGGCCTCTTCAAGTAGGAAAGGTACCTCAGTATCAAAACAGAGCTCTGTGGGTGAAATGAACTCAAGTGGAGAGCCACAGAAGGCACTGTCGCATACCGCTACTGTAAACACTACTTCATCTTCCAATCTTTTTCTTATTGACAGCCCTTCGAAACTGATGTAAAACATGTATAACCGAAAATCTCCCTATTGACAGACCAATAGTAAGCTACTGCAACGAATTTCCTGAACAATCTGGTAACCAAGAATCATCTAATATTTTGTCTGAAGCCGCTTCTGTTACCTCAGTGCGTTTGTATGTAATAAAAATCAGGTAAAACAAAGACAATTCCTGGTTAAATTATTTCACCTATGACAACTATCAAGACAGAATTAATTGGTTGAGGCACTATGCTACAAGCCTGAAAATTGCGGGTTCGGTTCCTTAGGAGATTGTTGGATTTTTCAATTGTCTTAATTCTTCGACCCACACTATGACCCTGAGGTCGACTCAGCCTCTAACAGATATGAGTACCAATTATTTTCCTGAGTGTAAAGAGCGGCCGGCGCTTAAGACTGACAAATTCCCCGCCATCTGTGAGCCGATTGTCTAGAAAATATGGGAGCCTCGATGTCTCACGTCTCCACCCCCTGTTATAGTGATAACTTTCCCTTACTTTAGACTTAATCATGAAAGAAACTCTTTAATTGTTGATGTTATTCAATGTTCAATTCCGAAGTATAAAATATGAGGAAAAGCTTCCGGGTTTTTTGGTGACAATACCAACTCCGTGCGGGGAGAAATCAGTAAGATTACGTAAGTGAAAGACAGAATTAAAAGGGGCGAAATTATGTAAGCTGTGGTGCACGACTATGTCTAACTAAATCAGCCGCGATACGCGTCCTATAGACTTTGACGCACCGGTGACCTAATTATAGAGGCCTATATATTTTAGCGTCTGCCCAGCCCGTGTTGCTGAACTATAACATATATGTGATCAGAAGCTGCTGCTGATCAGAAAACTGCGGAATGGCCACACTCGTTATAATACCGCCATTTTTCGTTATAAAAATGTGCGTGAGCTTTTGAAAGCCCATTTCATCAGTCAGCCAATGAGCCCGACATTTCTTTTGTTCCAAAATGAGAGAAACAGGTTCTGTTTGCTTTTTCTGTATAGCCGATCAGATAATTTTACGAAATCAACAAAGTGTCTAACTCCATGCTTGAAGCAGCTAACTAAAGAAGAAGAAGAAGAACAACAGCAGCCAAAGGAAGGGGATTACTGGTATGACTGAGCAGTGAGATATTTCTTGTTCTTTATTTTAAAGAAGAGCTGTGATCAGTTTCCAGCATATAAATGTGTCCCTCTCTACCGCCCTTCATTCCTCTTCTCACAACCTCGCTTTCTTCTTTTTACTGTCCCTGATTTTCTTTCTGAGAATATGGCCACCCTATGAATAAATCAAGGGCATCTGCTGGCATGCAGCGTGCAATGTGAAGATGAAACCTGCGCTTATACACAAGCTGGGATTTGACAAAATCGCGGCGGTGACTTTGAAAATTACTACATTCTTAGATATCAGGTCATGTGGTTCCTAAAAAATTTTTGGTATATTTCAGGGACTCATCTTCAGGGTGGAAAAGCAAGCCAAGCAATCAGCATAAATATAGTTATTTCTGCTCGGCTGGCTTAGTCTTCAACCTGTAATAGGATGCAATACGTTCGATAGAAATGTGGATATATTCTACCAGGCCACACGGCAAAACATCACGTTATATGTCACTCTTCACACGCAATCTGACTGAGAGATATCGACGTAGATGGGATATTAATTAAATCTCTATTCATCTCGTGGACTCCTACGTAATGTAACTGGCTGGCCAGAGCGTTTCTAGGCAACGACCTGTAAACAAACTTCAGTCGCGTAAGCGCACTCAATAATAGGATGAATGTTTATAGTTCGTTGTTAGACAGCAATCATAGTACCAATCGACTATCAAGGTAACTATCACGTGACTGTCCTTCTATGGAGTCCGTGCCGTGACCGTTGTTATGTAATTGTTCGTTAAACATGTTTCAGAAATATAGGTTGTTTTCTGTGCGTGGTCGGTGCGGAGGCTATAAAACGAGATTCCATACGGAACAGATTTCAGAATACGTGTGGAGGCGGGGTCAAATACCTCCACAGTGAGCCTGCGAGTCGTAGGAGGCGACGAAAAAGGAAGCCTCAAATCTGAGACAGTAAAATATGGTCGCGAGTCCCAAGGGACTCGGACCCAAGAAAGACTGCGCTGGCAAGAGCCAGCACCATATATAAAAGATAAACCCGTCCTCTCGTCAGAGAGTGCGCCCCACAAATACAGGACCGTAACAGTCAAATAGTAATAAATATCTGGCCATGAGCCCCATCAGTCGCAATGTGACTTTGATTTTGACAGATTTCAGTGTTTGTTTAAGAGTTAGTGTGTGTTTAAGTGTTGAAGTTCAGTCGAGTTCTCGGTAGAAGACAGCCACAGAAAGTTCGTCGTGTGTGGTTTGAAGACTTTAATTATGTGTAATACTTGGAGAGATTTGAAACGCCAATTCCTGTGTTGAAATACGAAATCGTACGTTACCCGGAGATGACTCGAGTGTGCGTGCAACAGTGAATTAAGAAATGTGTGAATCAGGGATAGCGCTGTAACTTACGTGTGATTAAGAGAGATTGTAATCAAAGTTACAAATCCAGTCGTCCGAACTAGATCCCGAAATTCTCGTCACGTGTACCACCTTACACGTGACAGTATTTTCCAGCAAGATTAACCGCTTTTATGAAAGTTAAAGTGTTATTTATACTTTATGTAAAGAAGAAATTACATGGGACCTATATAATGTTAATTCAAATTTGACTATCAATATTTGAAATCGAAATTAATTCAATAACTTTTGTTATGAAACATGCGGACGGACAGCCAAAATTCCATTAACACTTTATATATTCATTCTATACTTAGTGTAAAAACGTATGCATGTTTTATTATGCAGAGTGTAGCCTCATGACGTTGGCAGTTTCAGTGATTGACGTCATTGCGAGATTTCTTTTTTCTGGTTTAGAAGAATACTACCTAAAGTTTATTGAGTCTCATTCTCTCGTTTTCGAAATAAAGCTGGAAAACAGCAGCGAAAACTAGATTCCTAACTGACTGGTCGATTACATTAGCCAAGTTCTGAAAGTCTGTTCCAGGAGAGGGAGGGGGGATGAGTGAAAGATGCAACCAGAATGAAAAAGCAAGCGTCGTTGCTTAAAATGGAGCTGTATACTAGATGGTATAATGAGGAAGCCACATCCTATGTATGTATATACACATATACATACATACAAAAACGTACTTCTTTTGGACTTCATCCATCGTCTGGTATGTAAAAGACAAAAGACTACGACGTTCCAGAGTCTCCGAAACGTCGTGGTCTTTTGTCTTTTACATGCAAGACGATGGGTGAAGTCCAAAATAAACCAAAAGAAGTACAGTATGCACCATCGTCAGAATCCTTTCAAGTCTAACACAGAAAACTGCCTAAATTACTGTCCTTGCAAATAAAATTATGATATTATAGTCAAAGTACCTTCCCACTTGAGTAGCGTGTCAGTTGGAATTGCAGCTGTACCGTGGATATTGGATTGTGACGTTGACGTCGGGCAGTTTTTGTGGAAATAGGGTCTTCAAGATATACATTCAGTACTGCTGTCACCTGTGCTGCAGTACTTCTGTGATTGGTCGAAACAATCTTTCTCAGTATACGACGATCTCTTTCTGTCAATGTTGATTTACCCCCATTGTTCCTCTTCGCTGATGTTGCCTTCCCATGGTTCGTGTATGCTGACATAACCTCAGAAACTGTCGCTCTCGATACATCTAATAATATTTCAGTTCTGTCACAGATGCTCCAGCTAAACTCACGCCAACAATCTGTCCTCATATAAAATCGGACAAGTATCCTATTTTCCGACACTTTCACATGAACACTCACTGAACACAGTCACCAATGCACTTACACAAGCATTACGGGAGCAGTGTTGCCAACTGAAGTTTCTTTATGTAGACAAAACAAACATATTTTATTCCTCAGTTTCTCAGTGTTTCTGTTATTTTGTAGCTTCCGCTTTATTCAGTTTTGTCTCTGTAACTTCTGGGCAATTATTTTGTGCACGTTATAAAACAATATCTACGTTATATTTCGCCATACATGTACCCTCGTGAAAGTCCCAACGCTTAGCGTCATACTCGTACGTAGGTTGCCAGATCTGGGACACTTGCAAAACTTTCAGTTTGTTTTTGTCCTTTTATGCCAGCCTAGAAAGAAGAGACTTGAACAATGTTAACAGATTACTTTAGTGGAACTTCCTCCAAGTCTCTTCTTCGTCCTTCTGTCTGTCATTCTCCATTGATTTTATACCTTGTGGAAATCACATGGCCGCTCAAGGTAGGTTTTCTTTCGTCTGACTCTTTGAATTACTACAGGAATCATACACAAATTACTGTCTTCGGAGGTATTACCCCTTGTAGTCTGGTAATACTACACGGCGTCATATCCCAGGCGAAAATTATCTTCAGTAACCGCAGTTGGAATTTCAAATTTCACAGTTGTCTTCTGTGGTGAGGCTAATAAAACGTTTATCTCAGGCGTCGTCAAATTACTTCTACTCTACCAGGAGGGATGTCTTAAAGATGGTAATGTTCATAGTCGCTTTCCTGAAAGATAATATCTGATGTACTTGGTCTCTATAGGGATATTAGGTTCCTCGGAAACGTCGATAAAATCTACCAGACTACACCGCTTATTATCCTAGAAAATAATAAACTTTACAATCATTGCCGTGAGAATTTTAATTGTTTCTTGCATCCTGTTGTGTATTGAATCAATATTAGAGTCAATTTTACCGACCACACAACATATTTTTATTATTATTACACTACATGTTTCGACCTCAAGAGGTCATCCTCAGGTGTACGAACACAGCTGTATAATTACACGCAATCACATTCGTCTCCTCACTTATTCGATCCTGTATCTTATTCAGGCTCACGCCTGATACAGGATCGAATAAGTGAGAAGACGAATGTGATTGCGTGTAATTATACAGCTGTGTTCGTACACCTGAGGATGACCTCTTGAGGTCGAAACATGTAGTGAAATAATAATAATAAAAATATGTTGAGTGGTCGGTAAAATTGACTCTAATATTGCCGTGAGAACCTTATACCTCCCAATATTACAACACGCTCTCAGAAAATGTGGAACACATGTTCTTGTGCACTGAACTGTCACGAACACATAGGCACATTTTTAAAAGGATCAGCGCCAAATGCTTCACTGAGTATGACTGGTGGAAGTTGACACAAGAGAGACACTGACACCAGGTAATTTTGTAGATCGTTGTAACCTAGAGACCCCCTGGGAGCCCATTCATTGTGTCACCCGCACGCTGTGTTCAGGTTATACCGTTTACAGACCCGCGGTAACCACAACCAAACATTACAACCACTCCTGTTATTGTTAACCTCGGCATCTACTGTACAGAGGCATGTATCACTTCGTAAATTCTCTCTCGCGTTCCCAACAAAGGTAATTTGTTAACTCCATATCCCACTTTGCTGGTGCAAATTTTCGGTGGATAATGGGTTCGTATATAATTGATGTAACAAGGAAAGAATTGAATTGTTGTACTGTCTTCTCTTTGTAGTTCATTTCATGACGCCATCAGTAATTCAAACAATGTAGCATCGAATGACTGGTTGAGAGAGAATGGTGAATTAGCCAGACGTAATATGTTTGCTTGTAGCGAGTTAAGAAAAACACGAAAATCCTCAGACAAGGTAGGTGTCACTGCTGGAATTCGAACCGGACACCTCTCTACTTCAACTTAGAAGTGTTACTACTTTAGTCAGCTTCTTGGTCACTTCTTATTATACATACCACAGCATCAGTCATCATCATAGAAAGCAGTAATTTGACTGAATGCAGCTATTGTTGCAGTGTATGGTTGTGTAATGCCTGTTATGAACTGAAACCTGATATACGTATTGTTGCCTGAGATTTTTGTTCTCACAATGTCACCTCTGAAGATTATAATTTTCCAAGTTGCGATGTCGTGCATTCTGACAGATTATTGTCACCTTTTGAGAAAAGGAAATGCTGCTTATATTTTTAGCCTGTAGATGAAAGTATCAGCACAATCCGAAACGTCACACACCAGTACTAGAACACAAGAATCTTCAGTACCTTCTTGATTTAACTGCAAATTATTATTAGCTGTAGAACAAAATTATTCTCATTCTTACGTAGATATTAGGGCACGCGATATCCTAGTTAAAGCCTTTCCGTTCCTGTTCCATATTTCAATTGAAATTTAACAGCTGGCTACAATCCGAAGCCCGACCTAGGACACTTAAAATGTACTGAAGTCCACAGTAGAGAGTACCACAGGGCTCCTCAGTGTCCAGATCGATACTCAGCAAAGGATCTCCCAAATACAAACCATAAGCACTACTCTTAAAGAAACAGGTTGCTTGGTTATCGATTGGGATCACCTGCCTAGGGGGTAAGGTCATGTGACGAGTTCCTGTGAACTGGTTTGTGACCTTCTGTGCTCTATGAACGAAGAGGATTTCTTGACTAGACCAAAGATTAAGAATATATCAAGGAAGACCATTTCACGGTGTTAGAGAATCTGGCCTAGCTCAAGCTGTACACCCCTGGTACAAATTACAGAACACTCAAAGAATTTCTCGTTGCTTTTCAGTAAATCAGAGCACGAATCAATTAAATTGAACTGAGCGAGCGAGACGCACAATCTGTTTTATGTATCAGTAAGCCGTAATGCCTGGATGATAGCTGATAGGACAATAGAAATTGCACATTTTGCACAATACCGTACACAGCATTGCAGCTTCTACGGATTTATCGTTTTGTGTCTCATTTAATTACTAATACAGCAATAATAATTTGCAACTAATCGTAAAACAGAAGAATTGTCCTTTCGGGAATCAGATAAAATAGAGTTGACGAGCGACAGGCCCAAAATATAACAACACTAGCCAAGAAATACGATCTAAAAGTTCATGATGAAAGTATATTAATACAATGTTTGACTTTTTGAGCATTACCCATCATTCTATCTTTATTTAAACAAAAATAAGTTCACTGATTTTTTCGGATATTATCCATCGTCCCATGTTGGTTTAAATAAAGATAAGACAATTAAATTTGGGACATTATTTGTAGTCCCACTTTTATTTCTAAACTCATTATTAGTAAAACTGAAGTTTCATCCTTGTCAAGGAAAACAAAAGCATTGATCTATTAGCATAAACGTTTTTAATCCTATTTAACTCACACTGGGGTCTAAACTTCACTTCCATAATCACGTCAACTACTTAATTTCACAAGTATTCTCTTAGAGATTTTGGAGCATTTCTGGAATCTAAATTTCATTTCCTTAATCACGACAACCGGCATGTACTCTCTTCGCTCGCTTGGAAAACGGGATCGTTGGTTCGAATCCCACTCAGGGCATTGATATTTAGTTTGTGTGTGTGCGTTTATCTGTGTTTGTGTACAGGTAGAGACCTTGCGACGAGCTGATCACCCGCCCAAGGAGTCCTACCGAATGTGTAAGATCTAGAAAAACCGAAGTGAACGGCAAAGTTCATGGAGGTAGGCCTAGGCCCACTGGGGCTCTAGTGCCAAGGGGAAAAATATTACGACAGCCATAAGTTTTTCTCAGGGAGTAAGTGTTTCGTTCTAGTTCGTAACCTTCTCCCTCTCGCCCACCAAATAACTGAATCTACTCGTGTTACAATTGTATTTCAGCAGTGTTAGATGTAATCTTGCATACGCTTCTGTTGTTTCGACCTCTACCACATCTACTGATGCCAATAAAGTAGAACGCATCCAACAGAAGTGTGCAACCTTTTGTGTTAATCGTTTATTTTCTAATGTTCATTACAGTGACGGTGATGAGCACAAAATGTTACACACCTTGCCTACCTGACGGTACCATATCAATGCAGCATCCCTTTCGCAGTTTACTTTGGTTCTAAATTCTTCGGCAACACCGACAATTAATGTGACTTATAGACTCGTTGCTGGGCAGAGACCTTGAAACGGACAACGAATACAACCGTTGCTATGCAATAGGAGGATAAATATACACCCGTTTCTAAGTAACTGTGGGTAAATACGTTCTCGCGGAAACAATATCAAAATTATCGCCAGGAAATCGCCTATGACAACAATAGAAGCATTGCTGAAGGCGGTGTTTTCTGTTTGGTCCTCCCTAAGGTTATATAACGAGAATACAAGCCGAGCTTCAGGATATGTCAACGGTTCAGTTGAGTGAAGTGACGCGAAGTAACTGGTTGGTGAGTGAGAGACTTCAGCTGTCACTTCAGTAGGAAATCAGACTGTGAAGAGAAGATTAGGAGGTTGGTGTGAAATGGCCGCCAGCCTTGGAACCAGTTAGTTGAATTGACAGTTGACAAGAGTTCCGCACTGGCGGCTGTGACAAGACGGCCTAAGTACAGGAAGTTGAAGAATCCCCTTGGTAGAAGCAGTTGCCAGGAAACGGCTTGTGGAGAATGTAATATGCTTAGGACAAGAGTCTGTATGTGTTAGTAATTTGTAAGGGGTGGTGATTAGCTGTAATGGCTTGTAGTTCCGAATGCTGTATACAAATGATCAGTAAAACTATTCACCAATTCAAACCCCGTCTGTAGTCACACCCCTAAATGTTGACAATACCTTTTTTTTTAAGAGATATTAGTCATATTTATTGTACGGTACAAATTGAAAATTAATCTCCAACAGAAGCCGACAAAGGGAATGGGTAAATTAGTTGCATTCAGATTTAAATTTCTCGACTCTGTATGAAGGGCACTTCTATTGTATGAACTTGTGTAGTCTGGCGGAAAATTTCTAACATTTTAGTGGAATGTTAAGAGAGGTCATTCTACCCTGATGATGGTAACTTTATACCAGACTGTATAGGGTCACACCCCTAAGACAATAATCTTAAACTTGATAAGAAATCAGAATTTTTCTCTTCAACCATAGAGTTTCTAGGAAATCAGATGTTTTTCACATTCCAAAGTATGTGAGTTTACAGAAATGCACGCGAATCTCTGCAGCTGATATTGCCTGCTTGTCTCTCAGCACGCCACATTCTTTAGTACGAAGAGTACACACGATCTAATTCACTGACAGTCAGGAACGTGACGGTACGATAATTGAGGATGGTTCGCTAGGAGGAGCTCCAAAATAACGATTGGAATCACAAAATAGTTCACAGCCCGTGCCAAAAGTGGCTCGGTTCAGAAGTTTATATTCCGTTCTTCTGGACGTAATTATGTACTTGGGTGAGTCATCTGGTAGAATGATGTGCAGAGAGATGAAGCAGGTTAGTGTGCAGCCTGGCTCTGTGCCCATGAAACCGTCTGGTGATGTTAAGTTCTAGAAGAGAAAGGTGGTTCTTTTTTATACTGCTCACATGTTAAGAGGTACCCCCACCACCACACTGCTGTTTCCCTTCGTCTTCTGCTTTCTTGCTCAAGCACATAAAATCACTTGTCGCACAGGGGCTTCCGGTAAGAACCACAAACCGACCCAGGCGGATATAAAGACGGCCGAAAGCCGGAAAAGTGAAGTCAGAAAAGAAGTTCGTTGCTAGGCAACTACTCAGTAAACACATTCCCGCAGTAACTAATAAGAAGCAACATTTGTGTAACTTCCGTTGTTATGCAACGACTCTGTAAACATGCCTTCCCAACAACAGAGAGGCTGTGTTTTCTGCTCGGTCCATGCATAGTGGTTATACAGAAGAGTTCAGTTGAGAAGACTTAGTTGAGTTTCCAGAAGCCAGCCTGCCAGGATATGAGCTTGGGAGAAGTTGGATATAGAATTCAGAGAGTAGACAGTCGAAGATGTCTGAGAAGAAATGACAAGAACCGGATTAGGCTGTGGAAAGACGACCTCATGTGTGATTTGAAGTTACAGTGAAACTGTTATGAATCCGTTGCCAGGATACGTCTAGTGAAGACAGAACTGTAGCGCGTGTGTAATAATGAACTGAAAGTGTGTGGATCAGCGATAGCGCCGTAATTGCTTGTGGTTCCGAGTGGGTTGTATAAGGTGTCAATAAATCAACACATCGAATCCAAAACCCCGTCTTATAAGTCACGCACAACACGTACACGTAACAATATTCAATGGATTTCACTTCTCCTGGAGAGACAAATCGACATCGCGCTCTGCAGACGGTACTGCAGGATTTCTTCGAGTACTTCAGTTTCCCCTGCCGTTGCTCATTCCTCCGGTTACTCCAAACTCACCATCTATCACGCTGGGCTGGTACAATATGCCATAGTTCCAAGTGAACTCAGTCTCACCTCATCCCAAGAAAAAAACTCTTAATTGCAGTGGAGTTGCAAGTTTCTAATGATCAGAATGGTCAGTGGCATAAAAAACTCAGTTGTTTGCCATCTGATTGGCTTCCTTGCCGAATATAAAGACGATGGTAGTGCCTTCCTCCGAAATGACAGTAAACTTTTACCAGACTTTACGGCGCCAAATCCACGGAACAGTAACTTCAATAGAGAGGCCGTTTACTAGCAAAGCAGTGAAAACATACAATTAACAAGATGCATTTCGAAAAGTTGATAGTAGGCCATTACTGTTTCTAGGCGGACAGCTGTTAGAGCTAATATGAAAGATCATAAAATATTGACGGGACTGTACACTGGGCATGTAGGCGAGTAGTTCTGCTGGCCTCCGGCTACCCGACAGTCAGGAAGGTTCTCATGAGCGCTGTGCACGCAATGTCTACATTTCTTATGGAACAAGAAGGGTGTCAGTAGAGGGACAATGTACCTGCGCAATAATACATTGTAGGTCTGAGTGTTTTACTGTCGTCAGTATGGTAGACGTAGTCCGTTGTAATACGTTATAATCAGAATTACAAAAATCCCTTATTAACTGCTTGTTATTTAATACGTTCAATTACAAGATAAATTTATTTTAAAAATATAAAAGCTCCTTAAAATTAAGATTATTGTCCTCTAGCATGTAACGCTGTGTAGACTGGTAGATATTTAACAACGGTTCGGAAGAACCGCCTCCAACTTCCAGGTCTCCGAAGAAAGGGGTCAGTGACATGGGGAATGCAGGTAAGTAAGGCTGAGAGAGGAACAACGGGATTTGTGCAAAATTAGTGCAATTTCGTAGCTCTTAAAAGGGAATTTTCTGTGATAGAAATCTTATGCTGTGTAGATTGATACTGTAGGGTCTTCCGAAACGAATGTAAATACGAATATGTACCAGACTGCACGGTGTCACATCCAAAAAGTAGGTAATCTTCATAATCAACATTGAATCTCAAATCCAGAACCTCAAAATTATCGCCAAATTTCAGTGCAGACTTCTAGGTTTGTTCATGTTCAGCAGCCACAAATTTGTCTTTGGGAGAAAAGTTAATTTGAAATATTGTTTGTTTTATGCCAGGTTCTCTCCACTTTTGACACTTAATTTGATGTTTCTGCTCATAACCACTACCTATCCTGATGTGTACGGGTTGATTTCAAGACAACAAATCCAGAATACAGTACAGAAATTTACATTTCGTAATATGGTGTGGGTTTACTCACAGCTTCGGAGAAGAAAGGAGTGCCTCACTTCCATCCAGACAGGTTACTCATCTGTAAGCAATAAAAACGTATTACATGATACTGTTAACTAATTTTCTACGTACAAGATATTGTCACGTATCCGGTGGATAGCGTGACTAATAATAATGGGTTCTGGATTCGATGATTGGGTTCGTAATTCTTTACAATTACTATCAGTTATGACAACTCACAATCTATGACTTTCTACAACTGACTCAGTTCCTTACTGGACTACGAACGGATTGTTTTTAATGACAATCTATGAATCACTGCTCACACACTGAATGCGTTCTCTTGTGAATGAATTAAGATTATTTTATAGCTTCCAGATGGCCCGAATATAGGTCACCACCTCGAACAGTTAATTTTCCTTCTGTGTGGTAACATTAATTAAGAAGAGCCATATTAGTTACTAACGTAATTTGAAAGAAGTGCTTGAATGATATAAGATTTTGTTCACACAAAGATTATCTAAGAATGCAGCGGTTTCAGAACCACTGTCAGAGAGCTTTCACGTCATCACATGTGTGTTATGAGTCCCCGAATATTCATTTGCGGCTATTTAGTGTAACCTTTTTTTTTTCCTTGGCACTACAGCCCCAGTGGGCCTAAACCTACCTCCATGAACTTCTCCGTTCACTTCGGTTTTTCTATATCTTACACATTAGGTAGGTCTCCTTGGGCGGGTGATCAGCTCGTCGCAAGGCCTCTACCTGTACACAAACACAGAAAAACGCACACAAACCTCCATGCCCTGAGTGGGATTCGAATCCACTATCGCGGTTTCCAAGCGAGCGAAGACAGTACATGCATTAGACAGCTCGGCTACCGTGACCGGCTAGTGTAACCTTATCTTTTCCTTGGCACTTCAGCCCCAGTAGGCCTCCATGAACTTCTCTGTTCACTACGGTAGTGTAACCTTTAGCAGATCAAAATTCCATAGCTTCGAATAATAGGTTGATTAATGAAAAATAAACTGGAAATTATGCGAGAAGGAANTTAAGCATTGAAGAGAAAGTTAAAGTGATTCGTGAAATACTGTATGCATTGTCAGTGAAAAGCGCTGTAATATGTCTTTGATATTACACATTTGGGCAATTCCACGTTAATGTTACGTTAGTCTGTACTTAACTACGTATTTCACTCAAAAATGCAACGGTAAAGCAGTCTGCTTTACCGTTTCTCACGGTGTTGTCGCTTGCAGAATTCTTATACTTTTTCTTCTACCCTGAAGATGGGGGCGATACGTTCCTCCGAAACGTCGGTTAACACCACATATACACGGTGCCAAATCCCAGAAGACTGCTTTCTTCACTTTTCTTTTGTCTAATATAAACTAAACTGGCTTTAATTTCTGACACAAAGAATACGAAAAAGTAAATAAGACTGTCATAATTCTACTGAGAAGTGACTGCCTGATACATATTTAATACACGTGAGATATGAAAAACAGGCTCTACCCCGCCTTCAGGTTACTGGCTGTCAGGAGAACGATACGTACATCTGTTACTTCTTGGGCCCCGTTATTACAATGATTAGCGAAGCAGTCTTATCTAAATCTAAATTTTTGTGATGATGATGATGTGTTGCAGTTAAGAAGACTATGGTTTTGAATACTGCATATCATCTTTAGTTTCTTCAAACACAAGATTTGGAGGACCCTGCCGAGTAGAGACATTTTCTTTCTTACACCTGATGACTAAAAAAGAACCGGTGTTCGAAAAGTTCAGCTTGAAGAACTCAAGCAGATGGGCAAAATCCATGATAATATTCTTAGCCGTCTTACCTGATTGTAGTCTTGGGCTTCCTCGTGTAGTAATTAAGTGCTTATCCGTTAATGTCGCCCTTTATATTCCTTAATCTTTCTTTTCTCTCTCTCTATGGCTCTATAGCCCTCCGGACCTATGCCTTTTTCAGTTTCTTAATCCCATACGTAGTCAGTAGGACTACTTGGAAGGGCAATCAGTCCGTCGCAAGGCTGCTACCTACAAGTAAAAAAAGTAATGGTATCCCTGTAACAGGCCCTGGAGGCCCACAGAGTTGTGAGATATTGAGGTTCCCACATTTTCTAGACAATCGGCTCATAGATGGACGCATGGTTGTCAGTCCTATGTGCAGGCCGCCCTTTACCCACATAAATATTCCTGGTACTCACTCCTGTTAGAGGCTGAGTCGAGCCCAGGGCCATAGTGCCGCCGAAAGGATTAGATCAAGTGACAAAATCCATTGACCTCATTGTTACTTGAACCCGCGACCTTCCGGCTTGAAGCACAGTGCCTCAACCAACTACGCTACCGCGTGCCCCAGGCCGTTACCTACACACAGACATCCATGCTTCGAGTAGGATTCGAACCCACAATCCCAGTGTTCGAGCTGGCGAAGATACGTAGTTTATGACTTAGACTGCGCGGCCAGTGTGATCGGCTGACTTAAATTGTTGTACATGAAATCCCAGACTCACTGAAGTGAACATAATCTGAATACGTTTTCAAGAGTAATAATTTCTGTACATAAACGTGGCCATTACAGCAGGTAACATTTTGCCTCTGAGCAATAGGCTATGTTAGACGGTTCTGACCTACTGACGTGCCGTCTGTAGAAACACGGCAGGGAAACACAAGTGTGTTTGCTGACGCAACGCGAATCAACACCATCGAATTAATTCAATCTCACCTCAGCACTAATGGACTAATCACAGCAATTGCCAANCCCCCCCCCCCCCACTCATCCGATTGCTACACAAGTGGCACTTCGAACCTCGTCTTCCGGATTCTGACGGAGAGATATTACTGCCAGCGAGAAATATGCAAGACTATGACAAGAACGGAAGCAAACAAAAACAAAAGATTTTACTGAAACGCTAACTATCCACAATATAAAGACGGCCATATTTGTAAGAATCAAACTTATAATTGAACTTCTTTCATAATTCTTGATGTCAACATAAGTAGTCTCAAATATTTACAAGTTAATTCAACCACATCCACCAGAGCGAAAGGTTGTGTTCAGTAACACTCGCCCACCCACCACTCTGAAGACAATGCATGCTCACACGTGGTGACTGCGTATATACGGTTCTCTAAAAGTCTGTGAACATGGTTGCCTCATTATACCAATATTGTCTTGGACCCCGTACATTAAATAGAGGCCCCTACGCTTGTGCGGGAGTTGGCTCTCTCACAGCTTAGAATAATCATAAGGTTGGAAGTTTCAACATCGGTGACTGTGAACACTACTTGTATGATGTGACTCCGTGTAGTCTGGTCGATTTTTTTTTTCTATGTTTCGGAGAAGCATTCTGTCTTTGTATTTAATCTTCGGTGTTCATGATAGAGGCAACACATTCCTCCGAAACATCGGTAAAAGTAGACTGACTAGACGGCGTAAGGAAGCAATTGCTGGCTGCTGCCTCATGCTAGTTTCTTGCTTTTATTACTTTCAATACTCACTATAGAGGCGACATGATTTCCCGACACGTCGGTTGTCTTTCAACAGACTACATGGCGTTAGGTGCTAGAAGATATAACTCCTCAAGAGTGAAATTAATCGACTAACATTATGCCATTTAAGTCAATGTAACACAGGTCCCAAGCGGGAGAATCACAACGCAGCATAACCTCTTTCTAGGACAGATCAAAAGAGAGCGCAGAAAAGTTCCTTTTGCGGGTTCCTGACTCATCGGCATTGGAAATTACGGCCTGCCTCGATTGAGTACACATGTTTTCAAAACGTCCAATTTACAGATATGTATGCCTCTATAGCAGTGGTTTCCATCTTGGAAATTGATACACCGGTGAAAGGGCGTTAAGTCATGGAAGAGAAGGAAGGGGCAGAACTTAAGCTTACATTCAACATAAATAATATATTCTAGCTCTTCAGAAATCTCCCGTCAGAATTGTTAAACATGGAATTAGAAAAGTGATTAGAACGAATATATTTCAAAATTTGTGGGTTTTATTCATCGCCACATGAAGCTCGAAGTAGAGTCTTTTACTTTTTAAATTTGTATATTTACCAGCAATTTTTGTACGGTAATATACTAACTACGAGCTAATTTATCAACAATAATAACAGAAAGATGAGTACAACTGGTTATATTTCCTTCAATAAAATAGTTGTAAGGCCTGATGAGTCGGTGGTAAGTAATAAGGGAGCGTCATGTCCAAAGTTTGGGAACCACTCCTATGTTTTTTAACTTCAAGTAAACTTATATACATACAATCTCCTCTTTCTTGTAACGGAGGTTCGAAAATGCGTCACGTAGAGCAAATACAAATATAATTACGAAAAGGTGTTCATTATGGTACACTTGAAGCAGGATGCTTCTCCTGTAGCATGCCTCATTCTTCAGCCTTGTCTTCCGTCGCTCTCTGTTTCCGCTGAAGGGTTTGCGTCACTCGAGGTACAGCGACACGTCTTGTCAGCGCTGGATGCAACATAGGAACAGAGACATGTCCACAAGCTTCAGGGTAGCAGCACTATCACTGGACTGCCATTCTTCGGCTAGCAACCGGCAGCCCTTGTGATTTTGACCGCCTTTTCAGTTCCTTAATCTCCACACAACAGGTAGGACTCCTTGGACGGGTGGTCAGACCGTCGCAAGGCCGCTACCTACACACATGACAACACAAATACAGCATAAACGTACACAGACATGAGTAGGATTCGAACCCAAGATCTCAGTGTTCCAGCGGGCGAAGACGGTTCATGCTTTAGACCGTGCGAACATTGTAATCGGCTTAAACAGGCCCAGACTGATTTGGTGTACAGTGAGTCAGCAGACTACGGGTAGTTCCAAGCTTCGAGCCAACAAACCATCATCGGGTCTTCGGAGGGGACAGATTCTTTGGAACGACCTTAGTCAAAGGAAAACTATTTTAACAGACTGATCGCATCAATTAGAATAAGATGTGCATGGCGTGTAGTACGTACGGTAGGGAGAATAAGTGAATATATAGGTGTAGCTGGAAAACCTGAAGAAAAGGAGTCACTAGGAAGACCTAGAAATAGATGGGAAGATAATATTAAATTCTATCACAAAGAAATAAGGTGAGTGGTTTTGAACTGTATTAATGTGGCTCAAGATAGAGACCAGTAGCTGGCTCTCTGAACACGGCAATGAACTTTCGGGCTAAGTATAGTGCTGGGGATTTCTCGACTTGTTGAACAACTACTGGCTTCTCGTAAAGGCTCAGGCCCATGGGGTCAGTTGCAAAGTTGTGAGGTGATGTGGTAGGATCACTTCTACTACTTTGGTTGTTAGTCAAGGCAATACAAATGTCCCTCGCCACAAAAGCCGACACAGCATCTGGTAGAAGGCAGGAGGCCTGTGTAAAACTCCGGAGCGCGAGCGTCACTTTCCTCCAAGTGAGTGAGGCAGATGGCGTTAACTCATTACGTCTCTGTGTACGCTGCCTCGCCATCCGAAACAAGCAGACGACAGTCAGATATCACAGCTTACTGCAGGAAAGACACCCATTAATTTTATCCGCCTCTCGCTGTTTTTTCTAACCCGAGACACACAATGAGTAACATTTGAAGTGCAATTCGTTACACTTGTTGGCAGAACTTGAATTACATTCATTGCTTTGGAGTAAAATTCATCCTACAGCGCTCGAACTCTGCCGTTCGTTTTATTTTACAAGGGTTTCCCGTTCGGCGGGGTTCTAATTCAATGCTTAGTGTGAGTGAATGAATACAATTACAGTTACAACAACAGTGGTAGAAGTAGTAGTAGTAG
>NW_019720705.1:891736-928298 GCF_002891405.2 Cryptotermes secundus | reverse complement strand
TAGTAGTAGTAGTAGTAGTAGTAGTAGTAGTAGTAGTAGCACTGCCGGTCACGGTAGCCGAGCGGTTTAAGGTATGCACTGTCTTCGCTCGCTCGGAAGCCGGGATCGTGGGTTCGAATTCCACCCAGGACATGGATCTTTCGTATCTGTTTATTCTGTGTTTGCGTTGTCTTGTATTTAGGTAGAGGCCTTGCGACGATCTGATCACTCGTCCAATGAGTCCTACCATCTATAGAATAATCANGTAGTAGTAGTAGTAGTAGTAGTAGTAGTAGTAGTAGTAGTAGTAGTAGTAGTAGTAGTAGTAGTAGTAGTAGTAGTAGTAGTAGTAGTAGTAGTAGTAGTAGTAGTAGTAGTAGTAGTAGTAGTAGTAGTAGTAGTAGTAGTAGTAGTAGTAGTAGTAGTAGTAGTAGTAGTAGTAGTAGTAGTAGTAGTAGTAGTAGTAGTAGTAGTAGTAGTAGTAGTAGTAGTAGTAGTAGTAGTAGTAGTAGTAGTAGTAGTAGTAGTAGTAGTAGTAGTAGTAGTAGTAGTAGTAGTAGTAGTAGTAGTAGTAGTAGTAGTAGTAGTAGTAGTAGTAGTAGTAGTAGTAGTAGTAGTAGTAGTAGTAGTAGTAGTAGTAGTAGTAGTAGTAGTAGTAGTAGTAGTAGTAGTAGTAGTAGTAGTAGTAGTAGTAGTAGTAGTAGTAGTAGTAGTAGTAGTAGTAGTAGTAGTAGTAGTAGTAGTAGTAGTAGTAGTAGTAGTAGTAGTAGTAGTAGTAGTAGTAGTAGTAGTAGTAGTAGTAGTAGTAGTAGTAGTAGTAGTAGTAGTAGTAGTAGTAGTAGTAGTAGTAGTAGTAGTAGTAGTAGTAGTAGTAGTAGTAGTAGTAGTAGTAGTAGTAGTAGTAGTAGTAGTAGTAGTAGTAGTAGTAGTAGTAGTAGTAGTAGTAGTAGTAGTAGTAGTAGTAGTAGTAGTAGTAGTAGTAGTAGTAGTAGTACTGGGAAATTCTCTAAATATGTGACAATTATTAATTTAATGAAGGAAAATTTTTATTTTTAACTCTGCTCACTGTCTGAGGCACTGTCTTGTAACCTGCCGGACGCGTCTCACTAATGAGACTTTAAGATCGGGTGGGTGGGTGGAGATCTCTCGAAAATCAGAACTTCAATTAATGATGAATATAAGTCCAAAATATATGTAATTATAAAACTATACTTCTTGGGGAAGGAATAAAGTTTTTTTTTTTACTGCGGTGGTACAGGGCCTTTCTGGCAGCTCTTTATTTAGAAAAAAATTAGTATAGTATTCTTCCCTCTAAAATACGAACACTGCTATCAAATAACTCAATTTCTTGCCTGTACTTCTCAGAGTAAGGGGCACGATTCCATATTCATATGAGCCACACTGAAATTGTTATTTTGTAATTACATGAAACTTCTCAGACATAGGCTAAGTAATTAAGTTTCTGTCCCTAAAACCACGTTGTTTCAATTTAAATTTATGCGCGTTTCCTTTAACTTTCACAAACTAACAGGACTGATTTAGATTACTATGATTTAAACAGCATTACATTACGAAGGCAAAGTCAAAATAGTCACGAAGGCAAAATAGTGTCTATATTTTTGCCTTGGATGTATCTTCAATTCGCACACAGTTGCATCTCAGTGTTCCCGACGCTGCCCGAACAGCAGCAGTGAAATTAGGTTAGCACAGCAATGTAGGACCTGCACAATGCCACAGTATAAGTATCCTATATAAATCACTGCACAGCAAACGCAACTTTCGTGGGGGAGGGTCGGTCTGCTGCTGTTAACAAGGATTCTGCTGGTGCTACACTTCATGATTTTACCATCACTGCAAATTTCCAAGATCGATCTGAGATAGAATAGAACAAAAGTTCTCTGCGTTGATTGCTACACCGAAAGCATGCAAATGCAGCGAACTAAATCGGAATATCACGTGCTTTTCGGCAGTTTTGGGGCATGAACCGCTGCCTTTCGAAATCCTAAAATTATACACTACATATTCTTCTTCATTAACGGAAAAATTTGACCGTCGACACAATAATATTTAATTAAATAAACCAAGGTTACTCTTAACAATTGGTTTATTGCAGTGGCTACTACATGTTTCGGTCATCACGGGACCATCATCAGGTGGCTCTACAAATGTGTATTTAAATGAATGCCTAATATTTATCCATATCGGTGCAATGCATAACAGTCATATAGTACATTCGTATATATGTCATAGTTAACATTAATATACAGTAAAATAATGTTGGACATTAAAATTTTTAGTATTTAGAAAATTGTACTACTAAACGTGTTGTGTTACGCAGAACATGTCCACGTTGAAGAGTACTGTGCCCGGGGGTGCGTTGTTATATGTAAATACGAGTATATACACATACAAAGATTAGTGCGGCATTCCAATTCTTCAGTATGACTTCTAGGATATGTTATCGTGTAACTACTATTACTATGCAGCATGGCGTGTCCTTACTATGCAGGCATTTTTGGTTTTCTCTGTACAAGTACGCTGTATATTCTTCTTCAGCAACTTATGAAGATTATGATTTTCGTCAAGAGCTATAAATCAAACGCGTCTTCTAAATTATGGAACAACTTCAGGTTTAGACGTCTAAACCTATTAGACATGCAATAATTCGAAGTCAGAGAAGCAGTAAATGACTTCTGCTCTAACAAGAGTAGGCACCGGTACGGGTCTGCAGCTTCTGGTAGAGTTCCACTGCGTTCCAAGGAACTTGAGTAGAACATTCTCCCTCAAGGTGCCCGCTAATAAATGATTGCAGCAACTCAGCGCCAAGTTTCTGTATGCAACCCACAACAACTGCCCAATATGGCGGCAATAATTAGTTAACAGCAAGTGCATATAAATCTTTGAGGAAGTTAAGTGCAAATTGAATTCAGTTAATGTTTGCTACCATTCAGCTCAGGCCCTTTGCCTTCTCGTCTAAGGTCTAGACACGTAAAAATTAAGATATACAGAACTACAATTTTCAATGGGTGTGAAATCTGTTCTCTGATATTATGGGAGGAACGCAGACTGATAATATTATTTAACAGAGTGCAGAGGAGAATATTTGGACCAAAGAGAGATGAAATAATAGGAGGTTGAAAAGCTGCATAACGAGGACCTCAGAAAATTGTACTTTTCGCCAAATGTAATGATCAAGTCAACGAGGATGAGAAGGGCAGGACATGTAGCACACATGGGGAAAAATAAATGAGCACTGGATTCTGTTCGGGAAGCCAGAGGGAAGGAGACCACTAGGAACACGCAGACATCGGTGAAAGAATATAATTAAACTAAATCTTACAGAAAAAAGATGGGCTTGTATGGACTACACTGATCTGGCCCATGATATTGACCAGTGAAAACTCCTTTTGAACAGGGTAATTAACCTCTGGGTTCCATAAAATTTTGGGAGATATTTGAGTAGCTGAGCGACTGGTTGCTTCTCAAGAACTCAGCTTCATATAATTAGACAGACAGAATACAAACATTGCCGTACCTCAATGTTAGCACGTTGAGTGAACTACTTTCCTCCCAACCTAAAACCACAGCAAACACGATGCCGTTGTTTAAGCTCTTTCAATATATTGCGACATGCAACCCATTCCTATGGAACGAGTCGGCAAAACACGTTTCCATGGAGATGGATTCTTGGAAATCAACACGTTGCTGTGTGACACACAGACGGTTCCTTTGATAAGGGGTAGTGGTGGTCAACAAGGTTTCCGTTGATACGGATTTGCTATATAAGTGTAGAAGAGAATTGAGTTCAGACCACTAGGTGACAGGCTAGAACAGAAGACCGAGAGATGACAGATCAGAATAGAGAGAAATCAGATAAGGTCAGCATGGAGCGAGTTTTAGGCAATCATTTATTTTAAGTTAATGTGTTTCATTGTGATTATGACTGATTGTATGAGAAGGTGTCAATAAATCTGATCATTCAGACCAAATCCCTTTATTAATAGTCACGCCCATAATTCATGACAATATCTTGTTTTAAAATAAATATTTTTAGTTTTGGAATATGAAATTTTAAACTACAACTTACTAAACTGGATATCCTTCTAAACCAGTATTCTGGATGAAAGGAAATGTTTTCCTACTCCCGAGAGTTTAAAGTGATACTGAATGCTCATTTATTTTAAACAGAAATTATTTATGGCGGAAAAATAAATTTGAAACGGAACTACTGCAGTAAATATTCTAATTTAAGGTTCACTGTTCCCCGACAATGCAAATTTCATCCGAAATATGCTTCTTCGGGTGTAACTAACAATGAATATTTCTCACAAGCTGTATAGATTGAAGACCGACCGCATGTTAACGGCCTTCTGGAACGAAGGAAGGAAGGATGGGCGAAAGAAAGAAAGAATTGTAAATAGATAGAGAGAGACAGACAGACAGACAGACAGACAGACAGACAGACAGATAGATAGATAGATAGATAGATAGATAGATAGATAGATAGATAGATAGATAGATAGATAGATAGATAGATAATATGAAACACTAGGCTGTAACGCAAGGGAATTAGGTATCGGACTGTTCAACTCCGCAATCATTCTCTAAAATATATGTAAATAATTTTTATGGTGAAACATCTAATGAACATATATAGATAGCCTGTTGTATAGTTGGCGCACATACTCGAAATATTACATCACACATTTGTAATTGTGTGATAAGTATCGAGGGCCTAGTAACAGCAGGATTTGTTAAACCATATTCGTCCTTGTGGAGTAGTTAGTCGAAAACATCTGTTCCGGTGTGCCAATGTTCATATTTCAGCGCGGTATTAGAATTCCAATGGTGAGCTGTTTGAATGGCGGCCAATTAGCTACGGTCATCTGAAGAGGATGCAAAACGCCAAGTACGGATCGTTCAACACATAATTTTGTGGTACGATGGGGCTTTCATTTTGCTCCCGCACAACAGGCATAATAGCTCAGTCAATGAAGAGTCTATCTGTGACTTGGAGGGACAGGAGCCAAAGCCCTGAATGCCAGGACATTTATTTCCACGAAAATTACTGCATACGGGATTACGACGTCATACGTCGCTACAGAGGCACCGTACGAACGTTTTGCCCCCATCTGTAATGTCGAAGCATATGTCGAGCGCAGAAAATAACATCAATAAAGCCGAGTCTTTTTTGAGAAGCCGCCAGTCGCACAGCTGCTCAGATATCTCCCAACATTTTATAGAACCCGAAGCTTCATTACCATGTTTACAAGATGCCTCCAATACCCCACCTGAGCCAGATGAATCGAGTCCACATCTCTCTAAGTTCTGTTGGAATATTATCTTCCCATTTATGTCTGGGACTTTAAGTGGTCGCTTTCCCTCTGGCCTTCTCATCAAATCCTATATGCATTCCTTTTCTATTCATTACCTCCTACAATTTGTTTCCTGACATCTCACGTAAATGTAGGATGTTTTAGAACAGGATAACATGGGTGAAGCTTGTACCTAGAAGGCAAGAAGCAAGACGAGACGGGATAAAACTGCACGGTAAGGAGCATCATAACTTCTACACCCCGCCTAATTGTATAGGAATCATGAAATCAAGTAAGGTGAAATGGACGTAGGGTGTTAAGTCGCAAGGAATAGAAGATAAATGTATAATACAGTCTGGTTGGAAATCTTGATAGAAAGAGGCCATTTGGAATGCCCTCGCCTATGTGAGAGGAGGTGATGTTAAGTCGGTCTTTAAGAGACCGAAGGGGAGCATATTCACTGGATTCATCTGACTCAATGTTTGGACGAGTTGCAGCCTCTTGTGAAAACGGAAATGATTCTTTCATATACAAAAATCCATATAAGTTCTTAACTATGTAAACATCTCTTGCTTTCTCAAGAATACCTGCACCATGAAGACATACAGCTAGACAGAGAGACATACAGAGAGACGGACAGGCAGAAAGGTATACAGAGAGGTACATAGATTAGATAGGTAAGAAATGTAAAGTATCCTTGTAACAGGCCGTGGAGACCCATATGGTTGTGAGATGTTGAGGTTCCCACATTTTCCAGACAACCGGTTCATAGATGGCGGTAAGATTGTCAGCCTTACGCGCCAGCCACCCTTTACCCCCAAGAACAGTTAGAAGCTTAGTTGACCCCAGGGTCATAGTGCGGCTGGAATGATTAGGTAATTAAAAAAATCCAATGACCTCATCGGGATTCGATCCCGCGACCTTCCGGCTTGTAGCATAGTGCCTCAACCAACTATGCTATCGCGTGGCCCCCAGATTAGGAAGGTAGATGTGTAAATGGGTAGATGGATGGACGGACGGACGGACAGATAGAGAGACAGACAGACAAGCAGACAGACGGGTAGATAGATAGATAGACACGAGTAATCAAGTAGATAGCTGGATGGTTAATGACTGATGGAGTCTGATATGAACATTAAATAAAAGATTTTATTCAGCATTCGATAAACTTAACAGATTTTCTCAGACTGGCACTAATGATTGGGAAGGCAGAGGGTGTAGTTTCGCTCATAACCGAGGAATATTTTGGAATAAACTAAAAAAATGTTTATAGGTCAGATTAATAATAGGAAATTATGGACAGTGACATTTCCTGAAACGCTCAGCCGCGTTGTGTTGGGAAACTGCTGCTGTCAGAACATTCAGTGTCGCCCACATAGCCACGTACCCGTCCGGCTGCCTGTCCTCATTCTGCAGACTGCACGAAGCGGGACACGCTAACGCCATGTGCCATAATGGATCTCAGAGGGAAGGCTTATTCGGCCTTTCATATCAGCCAAGATATGAATGAAGCTTAATACTGAGATGGGTGGTACGATCACTGCTATTATTCTTTAAGGGAATAATTAATAACTTTTATTCATAAAATAATACCCATATTTAATTACATATATGCAGATATTTGTATAAATATGCAGTAGCGTAGTTTGTTGAGGTACTATGCTACAAGCCGAAAGGTCGCGGGTTCATATCCCGTTGAGGTCATTGGATTTTTTTTTCAATCGACCTAATCCTTCCGACAGCACTATAGCCCTGGGATCGACTCAGCCTCTGACAGAAATGAGTACCAGGAATTAATTAAATAATTTTCCTGGGGAGTAAAGGGCGGCCGGCGTGTAAGGCTGACAACCTTACCGCCATCTTTGAGCCGATTGTCTAGATAATGTGGGACCCTCAACGTCTCACAACCCTATGGGCCTTCACGGCCTGGTACAGGGATNTTTTTTTTTTTTTTTTTTTTTTTTTTTACTTTTCACTTTTTTTACTTTTTAATTCTTTACTTGCTTAAGCACTACTTCATGAAGGCGTATGAGGGAATGGATCTATAGATCCATATTTTTCTTGATCTCTACAATAATTTTTGGTGAGTGGTCAGCTTCACGGCTCGACCACTTTAGTCCCCAGGATAGAGCCCCCGATATCCATTGGATATGAGGCTGGGTGAACATCAGAGTCCGTCTGGACCACGTGGAAAAGGAAAAAAATTGACCCTGCTGGGACTCGAACTCCGACCCCTCAGATGTCCAGTTCGTAGCCAGTCGCTATACCTACTATGCTATCCCAGCTCTAATATGTTTAATTGCGTTAGTAAAATATTACGTTTTATCTTGGGAATAGATGTTTATGTGAAGCTAGGAGCACAGAACGGCCGGAGGTGTGATAGTGCTCTTGTGGTCTTCTCGTCCCTATACGTGTTTACAGCTTGGCAAAAAGTGACGCTCTGCTTTGAATCACAGTTCTCTACATGATCAATTACAACGAAGCGTCATAATATTGTTGCTAGGCGCTCTATAATCATTAACACTGTCGTCACGCGTTCATAATTGCATCAATACGTGTCACATGGGGTGGGATGGGGTGGGTATATTCAAGCAGGACCCAGAAGTGACTAAATTTCTACACTAACAGGCCCCTACAAAATGTGGGTCATGCACGTTCACGTTACGTTAGAGTTGTGATTACACGTATAATAGAAGGAGAGACAACACCACTGTCCCCCTCACACTACCACGTACTTACTGGATTGCACACATCACACAAATGGACGTAGGGCTCACAGTATTACAGCCGATGAAATAATCCAGGTAACCGTCAGTAGAAACAAAGGCCGTCATTACATTCCTCTGCCTACTCAACAAGAATTTACTTATTTTAACTGATTGCAAAGAACTACTCTTCATATACACAACTTATTTTCACTGAGAATTACTGAGGTTTTGGACTTTTTCCAACGTCCGAAATTCTAGGTAATAGAGGACACTGTAGGTAATAGAGGGCACGTTATATTCAAATAGCTGGATAAATCTGACAGTTGTTGTCCAGTGATGGAGATTAGTTCTTTTTAAGGGACCCAATTGAGTAGGTGACTTCCATTCTCACCTGAAGATGGAAACACATCCAGTTTCCCGAAAAGTAGTGTCCTCTATTACCTAGAATTCCGAACGATGGAAAAGTCCAAGACCCCAGTAATTCTGTGTGTCATCCACCATCGTCAGAACCTTTCATAATCTACTTTTATTTTCACTGTATTAAGTATTTACCCTTGATTTCTACAACCATTCTTTATATTACTATAGCAACGATCTATGTTAAAAAACATATCAAGTAAAGTTCTTTATAGTGTTCGTTGTAGCTTTTGATGTTGGCCAGTAATAGTCGAAACATATGAAAGCAAATATTTTAGTTCTTTTTATTTAAGTAATTACACTTGGTGGACTTACACTAATGATTTATATATTAGTAGGTGTAATTGTTCAAGGTGGCTCTTATAAAACCTGTCGGATGTTTACTGGTGCTTCAGCGGAACTTGTTGCCTCCATTTTCATTATAGAAGAGAATGACATGCAGGGCCTTTGCTAGGCAATGACCGCGAAATAAGCAGTTATACAATAGCAATTCCTAGGTAGTAGGTCTTTAAACAACGGCCGTTGCTATGTAATGGCCACATCATATTCATAACAAGCAACAATGGAATAACTGGGAAGCTGTGTTCCCTACGCTGTCCTTAGCACAAGAAAAAAGGAATAAGAAATTTAGTTTAAATTTGTTTCTTAATGCTAAAAGCATATCTAGTGTGTACGCTGGTTGAATACAGCTGTACCTAAGAGGTCAATTTCGTTTAAATTGGGTATCTGGTAGTAATAGCACAAAGGAGAGTGAGGCACTGCAGCGAGCAGCGGCACTTACAAGTCTCTTGTGCGTGGCACCAGCAAGGGAGAAGCATTTACGGTAGAGCGAAGGGGAATTGGAGGCAGAAAAAGTACACATCTGGAAATGGAAATCTTAAATGTTAATAAAGAAGACCACTTTTACGAAGTTTGAAAAAAAAGCAGAAAAGATGGTTAAGTTTAGAGTCAAAGCAATACAGAATTGACACTATGTATTTCGAGGGTGAGAATAAACACTTTATTTTAGTTAGTGTCAATTATTTTCTTTGAAATCTTACTTGCAACAATACTATATTCTATAACATTTGTTTAAAGTTATTTGATTTAAAAGTTTACAAATTCCTTCACTACAAGTTTCTACCAATGTCGTCATCATCAGATGTTAAAAGTTTTGGCAAGGTAACTGCGCTCTTTATTGTTGTTTGCGTTGTTAAATATTGTCACTCCTAAGATATTGGCGTGACTAATAATAATGTGTTCTGAATTTGGTGACTAGATTTATTGGCTCTTCTTTACAATTGCAGTCAATTATAAGAGTTCACACATTGAACTCCTTCTGTCTGACGAATCTCTACTAAGAATCTCGGTTTAATCTCTTTACTTGTCTGAGTCTCATGTTACGACCAACGGTCAGTCGGCCAGCCTGTCTTGAAATAAAGCACCCATGTGGGGCTTACGACCAAATTTTTATTACTGTCAGACACGTGTGGGTTTCTTGATTTGGGGCGCTCTCTCTGACAAGTGGAGGGGCCTGCCGTTTACAATAGCTGCTGGCACTTGCCACTGTCTCTTCAATTCACGGATGAACTCGCTTTTGTAACTGCCAGAGAACCGAACAGAGATCATCGCTTCCAAGGTTTCCATTACTGCTCTTCATGAAGGCGTTGTCTCTGAAACCGTGTGTTAATTCCGAAAGAACGTTTCAGTTTCTAAATGTTTACAAATTTCGTATCCATGGAAGTTGTGTTCTGTAATCTTTCCGTAGCAACGTATTTGCTATTTCGTTTCCTAGAAACGGTCCACATGTCATAATACATAAATTCTCTCGATGGTGGGTTGTGTTGTGCTGCGTGTCGACGCTAAGTGAAAAGTGCAACAGGATGCTGCAATATAATATTACTTTAATTTAGGAAGTTGTTATACCTGCAGGAGTCATCAAATTCTGAGTAAGACAACACGTGACTGTCAATTAAGTACAAGATATACTGGGAGACAGTCGCCAAATGCATCAACATATTAAACAGACAATGAGACACTTAAAAGGACCACGGAAAATCTGAGGCAGGGCTTGTACGAATAGCAATCCAGCCTTGATCCAGATCGATTAGCTCCCGAACACAATTTTAAGGGTTCCCACTACAATAATTTTCCCCCATCAAATTCCTTTTTTTTTTTTCCATTCCCTCTATGTGACTGCTGGAACCGGTAGATGATACAGTGATTTTTAAGAGAAATTATTAAAAGTTCATAGTTTCTGAACCATCGCCTGCATTTTTTCATGCTTATGGTAGGAGCAGCCTCCATAGACAATATATATTTCCGTAAATAATAAGATACAGGCGCTATACTACCATGTGTAATTGAGATAAACACGCTTAGTACTCCACTGCCAGTCCAAGAGAACTGTTGTACGTTATAGGACAGAGACTTGACTGATATTGGTCTACTTTACAACAAATATGATTGGTCAGGTAACAGTCTGCTGGGATTAATACTATGGCGTGCCGCCTAAATGTTGGAATATCTTGGTTCAGAGCTGACGTCCGTTGCTAGACTGCGGTTTGTTAAAAACGAATGGCCGGGACAAGCTGGAATAGACCATTGCTGAGCAACGCTCGGTAAACACTGCCTAAAACTCGGAATATTGAAGTCGGAAAGTAAAAGAGACGTCCATTGCCGGGCAACTGCTCAATAAGCGCCCTTTCATCAAAAATCAATATGCGAGACAAAATCAACGTGGTAACTAAAAGTAAAAATACGTTCCCTCTGCAACGAATAGACCATCTACCGATACACTAGCTAACACGGGAAACGAATCCCTTCAAGAATGTGTCTTCTTGTCCGTCTGACTCTAGAAGATGAGAGACAAAACGGAACACAGGACAGATCAGAATATGGTCGCGAGTCCCAAGGGACCCCGACCCGAGGAATACTGAGCTTATAAGGACCAGCAGTATATACAAAAGACAGACCGTCCTCTCGTCAGAGAGGGCGTCCCAGAAAAACAAGACCGTAACTGTCAAACAGTATTACATACCTGATCATGAACCCCAGATAGGATCCGACACCAAGACTTACTGACTGACTGAACGTCAGTCGCAATGTGACTTTCGCTTCGACTTGACTTGACTTGACCAGAACAGAGGCGAACGGAGCAGAGCTGACAGCAGAAGAAACCAGCTCAGTCAATAACCAGAAGACGAAACATGAGAGGACGGACTAGTTAGGTCGCATCGGTTGGAAGAAGTTGTTTAAGAGTAATTGTAATTGTAATTGTAAACGACTTCTCCAATAAACAGCTTCGTCTAATTCGCAACCCATTATTTTCTTGTTGCGTTACCAGGAGACGCGACAATATATTTCATGATAAACGCGGGCAGTAATTTACTTCAGAAGCTGACAAATAGGATTCATTTAATGTGAATCTGTTTATTTTTATCTGATGCTTTAATTAATAGTATATTTCTAGAATAAAAATAGCTGAATAAGCTACAGAATAAAATTATTTTTTTATCTGATATTAATTACAGATGTCGCGCTAATAATCTATTCTGTTAAAAAGTTCTATCTTCTGGGATATAACGCCGTGTAGTAGGTTGAAAGTCAGCTGACGTTTTGGAAGAATATGTTACCTTCATCTTCAGGGTAAAAGTAAGTGGCAAGCAAAGCAGAATTACTTTCTTTAGAAGCTGATATTATTTACTTATTCCATGATAATAATCGCTTCTCTTATTACACTCGGAGTTTCAACACCCCTTTCGCGGAAAACCCCGCCACTGAGCTTTGCTCTGAGGGAGTTCAGTACACTTTCTCATACCGCACTTCTCTATACAAAGTTTAATAACGTCTCCTCGCCTGCTTCTAAGTTTAGTAATTTAATTTGTCTACGTATGATTTCCAAAAAAAGAATGTTGTATGGATGAATATCTATTATGCTTTACATGTAATCCACAGAGCTTATCGTCCTCGACTTCTTCATCTTAACCATGTGAAGTGTAGTATGCAGAAAACTGAGCTCCTTTCTTAGGTCAAAATAAAGCCTTCGCGCTTTGTTCTCAACAATCCCCTCCCCCTTATCTCCAATCTGTGCACGTATATTTTCCTTAAAGATAGAAGCCACGGCTGACAACCTCATGACGTAGGCAGAAATGTACAAATCGCACGGCGTAACAATTCTGATTGGTTCACTCCCTTTCTCTTATTGTCTTGGAAGAGAAAACTTTAAATTACAATAAGTGGAGACTGTAGTAGCACAATAAATTATATTTTAATTAAATATTTGACATGTAGACCAAAGTCAAAGTCACATTACGATTGACGATCAGTCAGTCTGTCTGTCTTGGTGTCGAGCCCCGACTGGGGCCCATGACCAGATGTTACATTTTAAATGAAAGTTACTGTCTTGTCCATGTGGGGCGCCTTCTCTGACGAGAGGTCGTGTCTGTCATTTGTCGGTCATAGTTGATAGTATTAGTCTATTGTCACTATGTACACTTATTTACAATTGAGTCTTCATATCTAGTATGTATGATATAGTATTTGATTACGTTGCTTAGAAACGGGTGTATATGTGTTCTTGTGAACACGGCAATGAACATTACGTTTCTATAAAATGCAGGTAATTTCTGTACTATCCGGCAACTATTTAACTTCAAGAAATACCGTACACGACTGAGTTACTAAGGTAAGAACATAATTTGATTGTTAGTGTGAAGCAAGGTACGGAAAGAACAGGCAAAACAAATGCTGAGCGCTAAGCTAAAAAAGACAGCTTCCTCTCTGCTATGTGAAGTGCTTGGAACGATTTAGCTGCTAGACCGGTGCTCAGAATTCAGAAAGTACCGCGAGATCTGAGGGAGGATGAAGACAGTGAAAAGACATAGGCTAGGAGATCATTTCCTTCCTTCGTGTCCCGAATTTCAATATGGCAAACTCATTTCTCAATATTGACACAGTGATGAACAAATGTCTGCATTCTCCGCGCTGTTTGCATAATCAAGTAATATCCACAGTGCATAATGTTATTACACAATACATATGTGTTTCTAACTTGTGCTGATCAACTAATCAGCATTAAAGAAATAAATAAAAATACTATTTTGTGAAGTTGGAGCACACGGTAGCGTAGCTGGTTGAGGTACTATGCTACAAGCTGGGAGGATATTGGATTTCTTAATTGATGTAAGCCTTTCAGCCGCACTGTGGCCCTGTGGTCGACATAACCTCTAACATAAATGAGTACCAGTAATCTTCCTGGGGGTAAAGGGCGACCGGCGCTTAAGGCTGCCAAACTTACGGCCATCTGTGAACTGATTGTCTAGAAAAGTGGGAGCCTCGACGTCTCACAAAACTTTGGGCTGCAATGGCCTGTTCCAGGGATAGCTTTTTTTTTCCTTGGCACTACAGCCCCAATTTGGGCCTAGGTCTACCTCCATGAACTTCTCCGTTCACTTCGTTTTTTTTTCTAGATCTTATACATTCGGTAGGACTCCTTGGGCGGGTGATCAGCTAGTCGCGAGGCCTCTACCTATACACAAACACAGAAAAACGCACACAAACATCCATGCCCTGAGTGGGATTTGAACCCACGATTCCGGTTTCCAAGCGAGCGAATACAGTGCATGCCTTAGACCGTTCGGCTACCGTGACCGGCACAGGGATAGCTTTACTTTTCTTTATTTCGTGTAAGTTACAGATATTACAATATTATTACGAGTATAATGCAGCATTCTGTGACACTGCGTATTTAACTTTGCGTTCCACTTCTTGCGTCCATGTGCAACTTCTATTATCATTGACAAATTTTCGTCTGTTTATTATCAGCCATTATGTTTCGGCCTAACTGGCCATTTTCAGGTTAATAAGACGTTGGGTTGAGGAAATCTGCTGCCCTTATTATGTTGACTTGCTTTATTTTTGTAAATACTTCCGATTTTTTAGGTTATGTGAGGTTATCGCGCCGTTGCTATACATGTGTTCGGTTTTCGTTTTGGTTGGCTTCTTGGTTTATCCGAAGTTGGCCAGTTAGTTCGAAATATATAGTGGCATATACTCGTGATAAACATACGAAGACATGAGAATGTTAATTGAAGATGCACATAGGGGGCAAGAAGTATTACCTCATATTTGCAAGACTCACAACCCTAACATCTGCCTTGCTATTACAGAGAATACGAAGATGTACTAGAATAAACACAAACCGTAAAAATCTGTTAAAAAGAAAATACATTAACAAAAAATTCACGATAAAACATTAACCTTTTGAAATGCAGGTCGATCTTAATATATAAATGATTTACATACTTCAAATTTTCACAATACAATAAAGTTTGACTCTGTAATTCCCTGTCTCAGAAACAGAAACATTCCCTAAATATAATATCTTCTTAATTTCTTCTTGAATGCAGACCAGTTTCGGTCTGTTACTGCAGTTCATAAACGTTGGAACTTTGCCACATTTCATACGGGATTATTATCCAGGCCAGCCTTCTCTATGGATCTGTGCTGCATTCTGGCGAGAGTACATCATCATCATCATCATCATCATCATCATCAGTAATCTGTCAGACGACAGGTCCACAGTCTCTTCCAAAACAATTCCTCCACTTAATGCGTTCTAGAGCTTTCTCCTTCAAATGACCGTATCCTCTTCTGTCCCCAAGGTCATCCAGCATCTTCTTACGTCTTCTTCCTCGTCTTCTTGTCACTTCTATCCGCCCATCTATCTTTCCTTCAGTAACTTCTTTTAGGAGGCAGTTTCTGCGTAAAACATGACCAATCCAATTAGCCTTCCGTTTTCTTATTTCGTGTAGGATATTCCTCTGCTCACTGACTCTAATTAACACTTCTTCATTTCTCACATAATCGGTCCAACTGATCTTCTCCATCCTTCTCCAACACCACATTTCGAAACTTTCCAGATGTTTCTGATCTACTGCCCTAAGTGTTCATGTTTTAGCCCCATACAGAGCTATGCTCCATATGGGGCTGAAACGTGAGAGTACATGATGAGAAAAATTTATTTATCTCTGCTTTTATTTAAAAACAAACCTTCTTATTAGTGACTTGTGGCTCTCTTTGGAGTATTTATGCTTTAGGTCATTATTGAACTAGAAGATGATGTGTTCCACTCTATTATAATCATTGTTATTTACTTCGGTGATCTCGGTGGTTTATTACAAAGCAAAGTTCAAAGAAGATGGTGACAAAGCAACTGTTTGTTTCAGACCATTCTGAATAGGAAATGAAATCCGTGGCTTTAGTCCTTAAGCGAACTATACCGACCGAGCGACTGCCGCTTCTCGGCTAATTTAGTGTCAACTTTAGCGGATAGAGGGTGTTGCGTGGTCAGCGCAACGAATCCCCACGTCTGTTAATTTCGGTTTTATAGACGACACACATGCTAATCTCTACGTACTGTATTACAAGATTTGTTTTACCAAATTCCAATCTTCCTGAATAGATCGAAATTTCTATAAAATTTACTGAGAATTGTAAAAGTAGATAATAATATTATACAATTTCAATTTTTGTTTCATATTCTTGTAAAACTGGGGTCACATAAACAAGTATGGAACTGAAACACCTCCGACAACCTTCAGTGTAGGCCCACAAAGAAAATCCAGACGATATCGACAAAGTTTTCATGGAAATGAAGTATAGCAGAGACTGAGAAGTCGGACTTGCCTTTCAATTAGCAATTCGCTTTATACATTTCACAAAAGTAAGTTAGGCCCTAGTCAGCTTTACGGCACGTAAAAGAACCTCATGCCTCAAGGAGGCATCAGAGCCAAATTATAAAGGACATTTCCCGCCCAACAATAGTCTCTAACGCCTCTGGTAGATGGGGGAAGCATCTAGATACCGCTGAGCCAGTAGAGGCCGAACTCGCTGGTTGAGTCGGTACTGATGGCACGCACCAGTATCGGTAGGGTATAGAGACTGGTAGAATATCACAGGGGGACGTACAATAGACCACTGGTGGCGGTGCATGGGGAAACCCACCCCCTCAAATAATAATAATAATAATAATAATAATAGACCCTAGTCATCACGCCCCATAAATTATTACACGCGATTACAGATGACGGTAAGGACAATCCGTTCTTAATTGGGTCCTCGAGTCAGAAATAATATACATATGTTGAAAATTAGAATGCTGGAATATAATGCAGTATAATTGGGCTGATAAGTACCAATATTTCAGAGTAGCATACTGCCGTCATCAATAAATAATTCTGCCCTGAAGATGGAGGCACCATTTCCTCCTAAACGTTGGCATCTTTCTTCAATAACAAATGACGTCGTGACCTGGAAGACAGTAATTATATAAACCTAAGAAGCCACATAATATGACACGCGCAATTCTATTATGTTAGGAAGCGCCCTAATACATGGTACAGTCATTAAGTTCGTGGAATGTGGTTTTATCGCATCATATTACAAGGTATTCACATACACTTATCCAGATCCACATTGGCCATCAAAATAGTTGCGTTGGCCGCTATGCAAGTCTGCCTACGTTGATATAGCTGTCGAAAACATTGCTGAAAGATATTGGCAGTAAATTCCCTTACGATCCTTTGCGGCCATTCCACGAACTTATTGACTGTGGTAGTATATGAAATTGTTCAGAACACATCCTTGACTTTTGTAGCCTTGGGGTCACGGGATGCTGGAGTAACTCCCCACCATTAGATGTACTTTACTGCGGTAGTCCTTGTCGCACGTGTACTGAAGAGGCTCTGTGAGACCGCCAAGATAACAGAATGAGTATTTAAATCTCGGAAAATAGGTAAGTGACTTTTAAATTTTATTTTAGGTATAGTGAAATCAGAGTCGATCACAGTGACCGTGCGTTCTGAGGCACGAACATTCTTCTCTTGTTCGAACACTGGGGTCATGCGTTCTAATTCCTCTGTAGGCATAGATGTTTGCCTTGATTCTGTGTAGGTAGCTGGCTTGTGGCGGGCTGATCCCACACCAAAGGAGTCTCACCTGCTGTTTATATGATTAAGAAACTGTAAAATATAGACAAGCCGGTCACGGTAGCCGAGCGGTCTAAGGCAGGTACTGTCTTCCCTCGCTTTGAAACCGGGATCGTGGGTTCGAATTCCACTCAGGGCATGGATGTTTAGTTTGCGTGTGTGTGCGTTTTTTTGTGTTTGTGTACAGGTAGAGGCCTTGCGACGAGCTGATCACCCGCCCAAGGAGTCCTACCAAATGTGTAAGATCTAGAAAAACCGAAGTGAAAGGAGAAGTTCATGGAGGTAGGCCTAGGCCCACTGGGGCTGGAGTGTCAAGGAAAAAAATAAATGTTTTGCAATCAATCAAATCTTACGCTTCTCCAACAGGTAAAAATGTAAAGTTGTCCCTGTGCTTAACTAATTAAACACTACACCATGAAGGCGTATAGGGGAGTGGATGCATAAATCCACGTATTCTTGCCCTCAGCACTGTCCTGATGTGAGTGTTCAGCTACATGCCCAGGAAAAAGAACCCCTGGTACCTATTGCATATGAAACTGGGTGTTACCGAGAATCGGTGTGGACGACGTGGAGAGGTGAAAAATCTTGTCCCTACTGCACTCGAACTCCGACCCCTCGGCCGTTCATATCATATCAAATCGCCGTACCGATTGCACTATCCCGGCTCTCCACGCTTGTCTAATGCATAATAAATAATGGGAACGCCTTGATGTATGCAACCTCTCTGACCTAGAAATTATGCATGTAATCTACATCGTACGTTGCAGGCGGACTCATCCGCGTTAGTGGAGAAGTAACATTAAAATAAAACTGGAGCTCCGTGTTTGGAAGCAACAGAACACCAAAACAGACTGAAGCACATACGATGAGAGGAAGCAAAAATGTAAAACTGGAACTCCGTGTTTGGAAGCAACAGAACACTAAAACAAACTGACACACAAAATGAGGGGAGTAACAATGTAAAACTGGAGCTCCGTGTTTGGAAGCAACAGAACACCAAAACGGACTGAAGCACACAGGATGAGGGGAAGTAACAATGTAAAACTGGAACTCCGTGTTTGGAAGCAACAGAACACCAAAACGGACTGAAGCACGCAGGATGAGGGGAAGTAAAAATATAGGAAGACCAATGAGGGTATTGCATTAAACAATGGAAAACCACATGGTATATTTGTTGTATATGGTGACACCTGATATAGATTATTGTATAAGGCATGGTGATGCTTACTATAAACTATGGTATATGTTAATACCCATGTGGTATATGGGGATATATAGTATGAAATGAATTGTTTTATTGATATAATATGTTATATTGTAATATTAGAAATAGACTGTACCTCATGTATACACAGTATGAGGAATCGAGTGTACCAACAGGAAATATTAAGGGATTAACTTCGGGAAGGATCAAAAGATTAGAACTTTGTCCTTCACCGATGCTGTCACGAGAACGATGCTTCTTTCTTACTAAGAATAGAACAGCTGTGGACCCTCCGAAAACTCAAGAGGGTGATGATGCAATGAATGACGTTAGTCAGATTACTTCAGAAGGGTAACGCCCTAACTGGACCAGATATATACCATACGGGGCGGAAGTAAAGGTGCTTTTTGATATCGACACTGCCTCAGCTATCANCAACAGAACACTAAAACAAACTGACACACAAAATGAGGGGAGTAACAATGTAAAACTGGAGCTCCGTGTTTGGAAGCAACAGAACACCAAAACGGACTGAAGCACACAGGATGAGGGGAAGTAACAATGTAAAACTGGAACTCCGTGTTTGGAAGCAACAGAACACCAAAACGGACTGAAGCACACAGGATGAGGGGAAGTAACAATGTAAAACTGGAACTCCGTGTTTGGAAGCAACAGAACACCAAAACGGACTGAAGCACGCAGGATGAGGGGAAGTAAAAATATAGGAAGACCAATGAGGGTATTGCATTAAACAATGGAAAACCACATGGTATATTTGTTGTATATGGTGACACCTGATATAGATTATTGTATAAGGCATGGTGATGCTTACTATAAACTATGGTATATGTTAATACCCATGTGGTATATGGGGATATATAGTATGAAATGAATTGTTTTATTGATATAATATGTTATATTGTAATATTAGAAATAGACTGTACCTCATGTATACACAGTATGAGGAATCGAGTGTACCAACAGGAAATATTAAGGGATTAACTTCGGGAAGGATCAAAAGATTAGAACTTTGTCCTTCACCGATGCTGTCACGAGAACGATGCTTCTTTCTTACTAAGAATAGAACAGCTGTGGACCCTCCGAAAACTCAAGAGGGTGATGATGCAATGAATGACGTTAGTCAGATTACTTCAGAAGGGTAACGCCCTAACTGGACCAGATATATACCATACGGGGCGTAAGTAAAGGTGCTTTTTGATATCGACACTGCCTGAGCTATCCATTAAGTGGAGCAGGTGCTGTCAGATACCAGGAGTCGGCCACTGCCCATTGCTGAGGCAGACCACTGATTTCTTACCAACAGGTTCCTCTCTCTGATTTTGTACAGTATCAATAAATGTATTTAACATCAAGTTGCAGTACTCTCACACCCCGCACTGACTCCCAAGGGAACCGCTCGCCCTGCCAACCTGCAATCTATCCCATCCCCGGGATACAACATATTATATGAGGTGGAGACCACGATATGTAAGCGTAAGCTTACTTAGGACCAATGAGATAACTTCGAGCTATTGAATGACGCCTACCAACCCCATCGCTTGTATATATATCAAGTGGCAGGATGTATCTGAAAATGAGCAGGAAGGAAAGTCGGGCGAATGTAATCATAATTGTCCCAGCGTTTTATTACATATATTGACGGAAAGCACAGGAATTCCTAATCCCAATAGCAAGTCGCAAATGGTCCAAGCGATAGGATGATGATTATGAATAAAGAGCAAAAGGTTGGAAACGCCATGATTTATTTCAAATAACTATCCAAGTACTTGATTGCATTTACTGAGGAAAACCACAGAAAATCAGAAGAGAGAGTCTCGATGCGAAAATCAAACTCGGAACATTCCGAAAAAAGAGAAGCAGTTCATTGATTTATTTCAAGGGTGTCACTATTAGAGCGAAGGGTGTGGGAAGGTGGAGGAAAAGAGAAAGAAGAAGACAGAGAAAGATTTATTAAGCTGAAAGTTTTGTGTAACTACGAACGGCATTTAGGATTTATCTTTACACTATGTCGCGACATTCGTGCAACTTAACCCTCTGCTGCGTCATTTAATTTCACACCCTGCAACCAGTTACCTGTACGGCTACTTATGGACTCCGCTTTGCTTCGTTTTACTGTACCAAGGAGGGCAGAGGACACTCAGTTTGATCATGCGGTGTAGCGCAGTCGGTATAGCGACAGGCTGCGACCTGGATGATGGAGAGTTCAAGTTCGAATCCCGGTAGGGCCAAGATTTTTCTCTTCTCCAACTCGTCTAGACTGGCTATGGGGTCCACCCAAATTCTATTCAATGAGTGCTGGGGTACTCCAGGGGATAGAGTCCCCGGCACTCATCGGGATAGATAGATAGATAGATAGATAGATAGATAGATAGATAGATAGGTGAGCCCCAGCGCCGAACTGCACGTGGTTGATGAGCGAGAAATCTCTTGTCCCCCTCGTAAATAGAGCCCCAATGACCCATGGTTACTGTCAGTAGCTTAATCGCTATACTGACTTAGCTTTAAGTCTGCCCTTTTACGTTTCCGAACGGTACAGTATACAGTCTTTTGATGTTCAACTTCTTAATCTAGATCTGCGATATATCCGGTATTTTGTCGGATGTAATAAACATTAATGATTCTGGCAGAGGTTAACGAACCACAGAAAAATATTCTCACTAAAATCGTGGATTTTCCTGAATTTATCGCCCTAATATCAAGCCACAAATTTATCTACACTACTGAATTATCATTAAAATATTCTGTTATCCAGCTGTAGACAACGCAACCAGAAACAAATCGAAGATAAAATTAACTTAATGATCACGAACATGAGTATTGTGACGTGTCGCCAGAAAGCCGGAATGGTTGAGGAGATCAGGGTTGATTTCCTAGGTAACGAGCGACATTCCCGCTACAGCGCTACACCCTGAACGCATCCATTGCTATCCAACGGCTAGTAATCTAACAGTGGATTTTCCACAGTTAGTGGAAACGGATTCCCACTTCGTTGCATAACAGCCGGCGGAAACCAAAGCCTCCTACATGGTGCGCTCTATTCAGTCCGAGTACACGTTATAAGAGTCCATCTTCGACGAGACCAGTCAGTTTCTAGTGTAGCTCAGACTAGAGCAGAAGCCAGCTCGCATCCGACAAAGGGATCAAGACACTTCACCGAGATCAGCGGTGTAAGCAATTGTGATAGTGAAGTTGTGAATAATTGTACTTGCGAGTGTAAAAGTTATTATCCAATAAACATATTCGCTAAGTCCGTGACCCGCTTTGAATTTCTTATCGCGTTACATAGGCAACACGCGACAACTGGTGTTAGAATTGGTACGGCTCGGATTCTGGAAAAACAAAATTATTGGAACAAGAGAGCAAAACAGAAACCAAAAACAAGAATAAAAGGTAACTAGAACAGAATAAACAGTGAACAGAAATGTCTCCCGTTCTATTCCAGTTACTCCGAGGAATTCTGAAGAATCTGAACTCTTAAGTTCGTATTTGTCATTGACCGTATCACCTGTTCGTATTTCCGTCCCCCTACTGCAAGTGTCAGCACAAAGGCAATAATTTGTTTGGTTTATGGAATTATACTATAAAGATGAACATAATGAGATCTCGGGTGTATATACATTCTGTATCAAAATTACCAGTTTGTGTGAATCCCCGTCTCTACTAGGAAGAAATGTAATAAATCAAACGCAGATTTCAGGAATTCCAATTTACGCAGTGTCATAAATATTATTCACAGCTGCAGCAGTGGACAATGTCCAATTTAATCTTGAACGGTAAACAAATTATCTATATTAATTTTCCAACACAACCATTAGTAAATAACATATTCAATCCTCCATATATACGCAGAGTGTAACTGAAAGATGCAGACAAACTTTAAGCATGAGTTCCACGCACAAAAACAAGAAAATATTTCCATAACAAGTGTCCGGAAACATTTGCTTTGTGGTTTACAGCTAAAAGGCTACTGTGTAGACACCAGCAGTAGTGCAGCATTGATGTGCTGTCAGGGACTGTTGGTGATTTTTTGGTAGGCCGGTCCGTTTTGTCACACTACCCTACAGTCAACCACTAATAAGTTTATCTCTTACGTGATCTGCCAACGGTACTGGAAGGTATACCACTGGCAGCAGAGCACGAATGTGGTACATGCATGATGATGCTCCGACATATTTTGGCCGTGTTGTGCGAGATGTTCTCAATGACACCTATCATGACCGATGAATAAGTGGAGGAGGATCCATTACATGGCCTCAACGCTCGCCAGATTTGAATCCTCTGGATTTTTACCCATAGGAACACCTTGAAGTCCTTGTGTGTGCAGCTCATGTTGACAACGAAGAGGACCCTCACCATCGCACTGTGGATGCCTGTCAGACTATCCGCAAGTACCCTGGCATCTTTGAACAGATGCGGCGGTCCGTGATGAGACGTGTTGACGCGTGCTTCGAATCTCGGGGAGGAAATATTGAGCACTTGTTATAAATGTACTCTTTCAGCTAGAACTCCCATATTAAATGTTTCCGGACATATGTTGATGTGAACATTTTTTTTCTTCTTGTATGTCGAAATTGTGCCCAATTTTTTTACACAATTCGGTTATTTCTGTATGTCTGATTCCACGTATGATGTCCAGGGTACCTGTAAAGTACTTAGTATCTATGACATTCGTTTGAACGATTATTATATATTTCCCTTGGATATTACCGTCTTACAGTTGTACCTTAAAGCCGTAATCAGCCAATATGTAAAATAAAAAGTTACAGATGTAATTTGGTCTAAAAAGGCGGCTTTGAACGGGAGAAAACCAGGCCTGCTCTTGTGATAGCTTAGCTATAAGCAGTTCACAGAAAAATAAGGAAAGGTAAAGTTGTCAGTGTGAACGGAGAAGTTCATGGAGGTAGGCCTAGGCCCACTGGGGCTGTAGTGCCAAGGGAAAAAGAAAGTTGTCAGTTGGCCGGTCACGATAGCCGAGCGGTTTAAGGCATGCACTGTTTTCGCTCGCTCGGAAGCCAGGATCATGGGTTCGAATCACACTCAGGGCATGGATGTTTGTGTGCGTTTTTCTGTGTTTGTGTACAGGTAGAGTCCTTGCTACGAGCTGATCACCCGCCCAAGGATTCCTACCGTATGTCTCAGATCTAGTAAAACTGAAACGGAGGATTTCATGGAGGTAGGCCTAGGCCCAAATGAGGGCTGTAGCGCCAATGAAAAAAGAAAAAAGTTTTCAGTGTGTCTAATTAATTAAACACCACGCCATAAAGACATACGGGCGGGTAGAGGTGTAGTTCCACCAATCTTGACCGCGGCAGTAGATGGAGATTAGTGGTCACATTCACGCACCGGCTGCTTAACCTGCGGGGAAAGACCCATGGTTCCTACTGCTTCTGCCAGGAATCGAATCCCTGCCGCCCAGGGCGTAATCCGTCGCCCTACCTTCTGAACTGTCCCAGCTGTCATACAGAACGAATATATGTACACTCCTAGGCTTGCCGCTTTCTCTAAACTTTACGTAGGTCTCTTGTCTCCACCACGCGGCAGCATTCATTCTGAGAACAGAGGAGATGGCCTCAAGATATGAAGGGCAGCTGCAAATACATCGAATGTACCGAGTAAGTACTCACATTTAGCTGATTGGGGTCGGTCGCCTGCCTATGAGGGTTTCAGCTTGGGAAGAGTAACCCCAAACAGTGACAAGACTAGAATGTTCCAGAAGGTGCACATCTCAGTGGACTTATCGGGTTACTTTCTCGACTACATTGTCTGCTTCGTAAAAAAGACTCCCCTCTCTTATGTTAGTTTTATGGAGTAATTTCTCCCTTAAAAGAAGTAGATGCAGCTACAAAATATTATTTATAAATTAGGACAAGGTGGTTTGGACTGAATTGATCTGGCTCACGATATGGACCAGAGGAGGACCCATGTGAACACGGTAATGAAAATTCTGGTTACATAAATTGTGGAAATTCTTGAGAAACTGCCCAACTGGCGGCTTCTCCAGAAGAGCTCAGCTGCATGAAGTTAATTAGTTAATAAACAATTCAAACATGGAGACAGTACGAACTCTGAGGTTATTTCTCACATTCTTAATGTGAATACAGTGCGTTCTTTATGTAGTACGTTCTTAAACAAAATGAAGTAAAATGTTAACGTAATAATAGTAATAAAATATAACGATAGAAGCGCCAACAGACATGTAGGGTGATACTAAATTATACTTAAGATTTCTGCTCGAAACTCCTGTTAACGTACTTACTGTAAGCAGGAAGATCAATGATGAATGTACGTAGTTTCTACACAGCCAGTGAGACTCGTTATGAGGTCCTGCTTGTAATGCCTCAATTACATTTCCACACCATTTTCTTTTTACCCTCCCTGACTCGTCTCGACTGTTAATACAGGGGCCACGTCCGATTCGGTGACGTCAGAAGCATCTTAAATGTTGGACTGACGTCTCACAGGGGACTGCGGTAAGGCATTAAGAGAAAGGAACTAAACAAGCTCCAGTAGTGACAAGATACAGCTTGCTTCCAGTGTTGCGTAACCAGCAGTCCTGAACCACTCATGGAGCTCACAGTTGTCATTCTGCTTACAGTATATTGTTAATGTGTGCATGCATGTATGAATGTATGTATGTATGTATGTATGCTCAACATCTTCATCATCATCATCATCATAATCCAATAGTGCGGAGTTAGGACATTGGTTGTCAGCCTTACCCGTCGGCTGTCCTTTACCTCCAGGAAGATTCCTGGTACTCATTTCCGTTGAAGGCTGAGTCGACACCAGGGCCCGTGTTAGGTCAATTATAAAATCCTATAATGTCAACGGATTCGAACCCCCCGACTTTCCGGTTCGTAGCCTAGTTCCTCAACCAACTACGCTACCGCGCGCCCCCATTCCAGTAGGGTCCAGACACTTATTTCCTATAGAGTTTGCCCAGTACAAAAAAAAAAAAAACCGTTGATTCTTTTAGAATCAATTCCAAACCAGGACAGATTTGGGGGGGGGTATTCGCGACAGGCAAATTAGAACACGAAACAAAGTAAGGAATACCAATTCAGATTTCTCTGCTTTGATGTTTTATTTTCCTGCTGAATTTATTATCCTATTCCATATTGTATTACAGGCAAAGAGCAGTTTCATGTTCCGAAGTAATTTCCAGACCTCCCTATTAACAGGAGCGTCATTAACTAAAGACGGGGAGAAGCCAAGGAGCTATACTCTCAGTTCCGAAGTTAAGTCTCTCTTTCTCCAGTTCCAACCCATATTACGTCCACACACGAATGAGTCAGCCGCGGTTCCTAATGAAGCTTTTTGCCTTTATCCTCCTTTCTTCTATACTATACTGTAGATCTGTGTTTCAGAGGCATTTGTCATTAGTTACAGAGCTAGGGTATCTGGGTCCTTGCGGTACGCGGTGAATACTGATTCAGAGCATGGAAAAGTGGGTTGCATTTAGTGATGCATCAAAATCTCCGGTTTAAAACGTCGAACTTCCTGCAAGGAGTGAGTTAACCTGGTTGCGATCGTATGCATTTCCCTCGATAACTGATTACTACCTACATTTGCATAAAACCCGTTGAAATTTGGAAGGCAAGCTTGAAATTACAATTTTGGTAAATAAGAGACATATTGTCACGTATAGGGTGCGTGACTTATATTGGGATTTGATTTGTTGCACCTTATACACTCACACGGTTCGGGACTACAGGTAATTACAGCGCTCTATGTACTTTCCCATTCACCGTTGCACATCCACTATATTCTCAGCCTTCCCTAGTCTTATCCTGGCAACGGATATATCACAGTCTCACTTCCACTTCAACTCACGCAAGGGAAACTAAAAAATCAAGTCATCTTGGCACAGTGTAATTCACTTTTGCAATTTATTCTCAACCACCTTCGACTTCCATCTCCTGAACTCGACCAAATTCAATCCCTTCTCGACCACTTCACGACTACTGTACTCTGCTTCGTCTATTTCTCTGTTTCTGCTATTCTTGTTATGCCGAATAATTTTTATAAGTACTCTGCACGGACCCCATGGAAAACACTGTCTTGTGTTATTTAAAGATATTTGTTTACATCTCCCTTACCTAGCAATTGAAAACAGTGAAAACAGCACAGCAGCCACGATCAAACCCTGGAAGATGTAAAGAACCTCCACATCAAGATAGACAGGTGGCACAATATCTGCCCCATACAAGAGGGACGATGGGAGGACGAACACGAGCCTGCATGGTTTATGAATTTTAATTATTAACATGCAAATTTTTAATTAACATCAAGAAATTTTAAATATTTTTTTAAAAACCTTACATTCCCAGGAAACTGCTGTGTTTGTGAAATGTTCTATTTTGTGTACTATGCATTGTAGCATATAAGTGTACGTACTTTACGTCTAAACAACTTATGGTTTCCTATTTGTAGTGATGTTTGCCCTCTGAAGATGGTCCGCAGAGACCGAAACATGTAAGGGTGTTAAGTTTTCATGTAGTAATAAACTTACAGGTCACATTGGACAGAGTGATTTATATTTGTAATTGTTAGTGTGACGGACCAGAATGAAACAAATCAAATCTAGCAATTGATGTTCTACGTATTGTCACGGTAATGGTGTTACCAACCCGATGCCCGCTAATGGATATACAAGCCACTCGAAGAATTTTAGAAGTATAGATGTCTATTGCCTTTTATACTCTGGACTTCGGTCAATCAGTCCTGTCACTTAACATGACTACTACTTTAAAGTCATACATGTAGAAATATACAGAACAGTTATTTTTGCAACGTTATGTGGGCTTGCCTGCCCCGCTCATGACGAGTCAATTGTAAGTAGTAAAGCAAATGTTAGCACGAACAACGTGCCAGGCAGCTACTTGTAACTAACCAGCAAAGTCGAGTAAGACAAGACAAGAAATTTTTGACTTATTTAATGACACCTCCTTAAATTTCCAGGTCATGTACCGCCGAAGAGTCGAGTTGTTTATTAACTATAAATCTAAAATAATATGGAAGGAGGCTGGCCATGTTCTGTGATAAGATACAATACCAGAACTTGTTGGGAGGGGCTGAATAAAAGCGCGAAAACAACAGGTACTGGGCCTCGGGGCAGGAAATATTACGCGGGAGGGTTAAAATTTCAGTAACAACGCTGAATATGACCCCGAGCTCGGTAATTCCATTTCAACAGTTTGCATGCATCTAGTTCCATATTTTCCCAATTCCTGTAATCACTATCATCGCCGGAGCCAGGATAGGTCAGTCAGATTAGTAACAGGACATGAGCTGGACGGTTGAGGAATTGGGTTCCCGTTCCCTGCAAGTATAAGAGATTTTCCTTTTTCACTCTTTCCAGATGGGCTATGGGGCACACCTACTATCCAATATTAAACCCCGGGCTCTTTCTCTAGGATCAAAGCTCACCAGACAATTTTATCTATTGTCTAGGTGAATAATGCATGGAGCTATATTCCCACCCAGCTATATGTCTACTTGTACATGCAACAGTAGTTAATTAATCGAGGAGAACAATTTATGTTTCAGTAACCATTACTTAATTGAGTGGCTATAGAAATCTGTTCCCACTGCACAAAACCATTCGTAATACATAATTATACAGTGTGCATCCTTTAGGCGTGAGCTGACGTGCTTAACCTTATATTTAGGCTATCCATACGTCCTGGTTTAGCCGTAACAGCCCAAGTTTATATGCGTTTCACCCGGTCGCTTATGATTGAATAAATCTCTCGGATTTCAAATTTTAATCAATCTTTTATTCTTATTGAAAAACATTATTCCCCAAGGAATATATTTACATTGAAAAACCCTCTTATCGACACCTTTTCATTATTCATCTTCTTGGAGAGAATTGAAATGGATGAAAGACGAGGACAAGAGACGTTATTAGTGCCTTTTTCCTCAGAGTAGGAGAGATTACCCGTGACCTTAACTGGAGTAAGTTGACTCTGAATTTTCCTTGCGTGTATTATGTAATGTTTTCCTATAAAGTTTGTGAACTTCAAAATGTCTAAGCACGGATGCATTTTCTTTTAAATGATTTCTTACGGAAGAGCAGCCGTTATCTACGGCACTGTGGTTATGAGAATATTCGTCTCCAATGCGCTTCTTTTGCTAGTCGATAACTACTATAATTCTGCGATCTCATCAATAGGTCCTGAAGTGTCAGAATTAGCCGCTGGTCTATTGTTGCTCCAGGCGACTCAGTCTCCATTATCTTCGGTGTAAACAGTTTAGAAGCAACGTTGAGGTCGGTGGGTTTCTGGGAACCATAATGTTGCTTCCCCTGTCGGTACTCTTTCTGATGCAGCTGATGTTGCGCCTCTTAAGTCCAGCAGTTTCCAGGACTGGCTTTGCTCTCCTCCTCAGTAGCGATGTCCACCCCCACAGCAGAGACAACTTGCGTCCCATTTTCTGTGCATCCAGATGTGGTCAAATTCCTCCTTAGATCGGACTGGTATCTGTACGGTTCCAATTTTCTGAAGATGTTAAGAAGGACGGTAGGGTGAGAATTATTTGAGACTCCTCGCACTAAATTAGTATCACAGAGAGGAAGTGGAAAGTAGTTTAGTTACATGAATCTCAGGTGAGGGGCGTTTGGTTGTCGTTTACTTGATGCTAATGGTACCAAAATCTAACTCCTAGAGGTCAACTTCTTTTGAGAAGTTCCTCATGTGGAAATGGTGGATGAAAGAATTAATATGTTTATCGGATTTAGGTTATAAAGTAAAATGTTTGTGGTCGTTTAGGTAAACCAGTATGACCTTGTACTCAGCCATGGTACTGTCAACAATGCAAAACACTGTTAGGATCCACAACATAAACTAGTCCATCAGAAATTTATGGTATCTTGTTAGAAATATAACAAATTTATAGGAGAGAACAATTTAATAAGCTGCCCCCTCATATTTCCTTATGCTGCTTTGAGGTGTCACCGGATCAAAGGTTGGTACTGCGTCAATAAATTTCCGGTTGTTTCCAAAGGGTGGTAAAGGAATTTCTTGTAGCTGTAGATTGCATGATATTGATATCGGATGAGGGGAATTTCCTTGCATGGCTTTTCCCTTCTTTGTTGCTCTAATTGGGCTCCGGTATCACTCTCGGAATGACTGGACGTCTTGCTATAATCGCCAGAGGTTGAGCGCCGGTGATTCAGTCGGTACCCTAACCGCAAACTATGTGCTGAACTGAAGCGAGTTCAGGAAGCCATCCTGACTGGTGGTACTACACTCATGGATCATCAGGAAGAGTTCTTTGTGCTTAAACTGTTGGCAGACACAATGCCTAGTCTCCTTTACTTTCCAGATTGGCGACACTTGCTCTTGATTAAGGTTCTATGTTTCTTCCCCATAGAGCCGATATCCAAGTCGGGTGTTTTCCAGTGATTAATTGATCTCCCAGTCGATGGCGGTGTCACTATTAANTCGTTCTGTTAACGTACACGTTGTTGAGAAAAGACGAAGAAGAAGAATATGCGACGTGTTACGGAAAAATCATGAGATAAAATAACATCACATAATCGGAAATGCATCATGGAGAAGTACCGAGGAACAGAAAGGGAAGGACGAGCTATAAATTTGTCAGGAGCTGAGCTCATGGGGATGCGTGAAGCGTAAGTGTGTGACACGGCCTCCTTTTGAGAGGAGAAGAATGGAGACAGCTATCTGAAAGGACTTTATCACAACGGAGTGGTGTGTGAGATTCCTGTGGTGGTAACATATGTTCAAGGAACTCCACCCAACGATATCTTACGCTTCAGTAATCAGCGACAATTTCGAAAAGAAAACAGTTAATCGTAAAATCCTTGGTGTTTTGCGTCACGTTTGAAGAATATATGGCGCATTAAAATTCTGTATAATATTCATAATCTCTCAAGTTTCAGCTCTATAGGATAATTGTATACATCCCTTCACTCTGCTGAAAGAAAAATGGACTGAACTCATGAGTCACATTTCGAAATTTTTGGTACAACTGCAGGGCCCTTTGGTGGAGCAGCTTTTCCCAAAGTATGTTCCGTGGAATTTTTTATTAACTGTATTTTTGGATCATATCACATATTCAAAAAATAAAAATAATTTTGTAATATAAAAATTACTGCTACTTTATAAAGTTATTTTTTATTTCCTAAAGACACCAGCTATAAAATTCACAACTATTCTGTGGAAGAACTTAACTGTAGAAAAATGAAGTGACCCTCAAAAAGCTACAATAAGCATTATATCATGATATGGATAAGTGAAATAGGTAACAAATTTACGGCTTCTCTTCATTATTGTTAGAGTACCGACGTATTTTCACTAACCTCCAGCTAGTGCCGAGCACAATAAAATGTGGATCTATACACCCACTCTCCCATACGCCTTCATGGTGTAGTGCTTAATTCGTTGAGCACAGGGACAACTTTACCTTACCTTACCAACATATTTTCAGGTGTCTAGTATATATATGATTATTTGTCAAATATATATTTGAATGGATGCAGTTAGAAGTAGTCATGGCCTATTTTAAATTAATATTTCGGAAAATCAAAAGGGTTTGAGAAAAATATCGAGAGCTTGAATACTGATGCCTCTCTTCTGAGTCAAGATCCGGAACCGGGAACTCGCGAAAACGAACCGAGGTGGTGAACTCAAAGTACGAAGTCGATCCGATCTGCTATTGAAGAAAGTTCATCGAAAATCGGCTGTCCAATGCTTAGCACTCCGCTACCTATTTGAAAAGGTCCAAGAATCACATATCGGCATGGAGACAGGCTAAAATCACAGGTGTTTCATGGTTTCCTGAGCCTCAGCAAAGTAAATTCCAAGACAAAACATCAACTTAGATCATGGTCTTTTCCTTCCATATCCCTTTCCATTTATGCTTCACTAATAATTCTGATATCAAATGCTAGAGGGACTGGGCAACAGACAACTTCGTTACGCGCAATAAACTTCATGATATAAAGGCGGTTTCAGGTTCAGTATAGCATTCCATCTAACTAAAGTTTTGCATGTTTAAAGGTAAAGTTGTCCCTGTGCTTAACTAAATAATCGCTACGCCATGAAGGCGTATGGGGGAGTTGATGTATAGAGCTACATTTTCTTGACCTCAGCACTAGTTGGAGGTGAGTGGTCACCTTCACGCCCCGGCAGCTTTAACTCGGGAAAGAGCTCCCGGTACCCATTGGATAGGAGGTTTGGTGGACCCCAGAGCCGGTCTGGAAGTTTTGCATGTTTACGGAAAGAACGTAAACAGTATAAAAAGCATGACATACATACATATATGCATCTGGACTCAAGCGCAAATCCAGTACGAATGTTTCGCAGTATGTTTATTCTCATCATGTATTTATGAAACTAATTACAATATAATCGTATGTCAGAGCGAAGTAATCGCGAGATATCAACAGACAGACGAATACATGCCCGTCTCCATCAACATGTTTTATTATGTAATACCGCTAACTCCTCATGTAAATGTAGTGAGAGGTTCATATGGCCTGTCATTTTACTAGGCACAGTGACGGGCTACGGACTGGATGGTCGAATTCAAATCCCAGCAGGGGCAAGAATTTTCTTCTCTCCACAATGTCCAGAAAGGCTCTGGGCTCCACTCAGCCCCCTATGCAGTGGTACGCGGAGGTTAAGCGCCTTGGACCTGAAGTTGACCACTCACCTCCCTCTAGCGCCGAAATGAAGGAAGATGGAGCTATGCCCCCACTCCCTCATACGTCTTCGTGTCATGGTGCTTGATTAATTGAGCACAGGGAGAACTTTACTTTAGCTTTGCTGTTGTAGTTAATAGTTTCACCATTTCGAACTTCATTGTTAACTACAATATCACTTGAAGAAAGCAGTCTTCTGGGATTTGGCACCGTGTATATGTGGTGTTAACCGACGTTTCGGAGGAACGTATCGCCTCCATCTTCAGGGTAGAAGAAAAAATATAAGAAAGGCGATACGTTCCTCCGAAACGTCGGTTAACACCACATATACACGGTGCCAAATCCCAGAAGACTGCTTTCTTCATAGTCACCGCCGTGAAAGCCTCAAATCTTACAATATCACTTGTTTTAACTTTCCCAAGCTCTGAAATGGATCTCGAAATTGTATGATTCATGTGATTCTCAGAATAAACAGCGATTACTTTACAGTATAGAAATCCAGATATTCTTGGTAACGGAGACACGGTTGTATTTTCTGTAAGATGAGAAATGAATTCTTAAATAGTATTCAGAAAATTATAGGTTTGAACTGTTTATTCTGGGCTTATAAGTTTTATACAAATGCAAATACAAAATGCAAATTTATACTACACAAAATTCTATTCAAAGTTTTGAAAATATTCCTAAGTTATTATTATTATTGCTTGCTATTAGAAAATATTCATCATGATTTTACTTTTAAAACTTTTACTTTTAAAGCATTTTATATATTATTCATTAATTTATCAACATAAATTATTATACGTCATAAATGCTATAATTTTTTTCTGAAGAATCTGCTAATTATTCACGAGTAATATCAAGCAATTACATATTTAAATTTAGCATAAAATTGTATAATGTGAAATAAAATAAATTTAAGCTCCTTAAGAAGATTTAGAAACAGACCCCATATGGAGTACAACGTAACAGACTTCATAATCTGTTACAAAATTACAAAACCTACTCATCAAGGAGCCAGGGAAAACGTGTGTAGAGACATCTGGACGAATGAGCCCGGAACATGTCAACATGTGGAGCAGCTACCTGACTGATGGGTGGTGGTGATGATGATGATGATGGTGATGATGATCATTATCATCATATCAATCATTGTGATACAGCAGCAGAGTTCTATTGTTGTATTCNTTCGGGAAATGCTGGTTTCGAATCTCGGCGAAGGCACCGGTTATTCTGAGGGATTTCTTGATTTTCCTTAGTCACGTTAGGCAAATACACTAGTACCTCGATTGCGCTACGACCGCGTTTTACTATATCTTTCCAATTCATCGTTCATCAATGGTTCTACCATTGAGGCTATGCAGTCTGTGATAGAGATAACATTGTAAATTTAGCCACAAAAAATTATGACGCAAGAGTAGGATAATGTGAAGCGTCCTCGCTGGGTATCTTTACAGTGAAGTGTATCGCACTATATCATCTTGATCTAACTATTTCTTCGTTCTTGTGCCAAAGTGTCTTCCAAGCTATGTACTTAACGTATGAACAGCTGTGCCACTGACATGAGCAATCCATTAAATGCGTAGGCTTTTGCTATGAGACTCTACAACAAACTTAACATGTTTCCTCTTACTCCATTGTTTCGCAAGCAGAACAGGACACTTCCAACACAATTCAGTAAATGTACGGGCCTATGTCTGAAGTACGGCTCTCCAATATCTATGTCTTGCATAAAACATCCCACAAAGAAACAAATAATTAATGCGTTTTCTTTGGCTTTGGGAGCAGCTGTCGTATCCAGGCTCACAATTCCCTTTGCATTATCTGCATACAATATACTACAGTGAAGTTATAATCGTCTATAAATTACAAAATGTACAGGCAGAAGTCAATGCAAATTGAATGTACGACGGTGTCTGAAACATCAAACATTGAGTAGGCAACCTTCCAAAATAAAAGGAAAATTAAATTATCATATGTTTCTTTTATGGCTTTTATGAGTTCCGACGTTTGGGCCACGTTTTGAAATATGACACTCTAGAATAGATCTTCGATTAAATAATTAGGTCCAATCGATCAAATCCGACCATTTCTGACATAATAATATCATGAATTTACGGTCTTAACCACGTCTGACACCAATTTTCATGTATAAGGTGTTTCGTGACTAATAATATTTGGTTCTGGACTTGACTGGAATCATTGACACTTATTTATAATTACAGTCAATTATAACAAGTCACATATTGAACTTCTGAAGGAGGTTTTTCTTACGAATCTCTGTGAAGAATCTATTGAATTCAAGAATGGACTCCCTTTTATAACTGCCAGAGAATCGAATGAAAAACACCGCCTCCAAGGGTTCCACTGCTGCTCTTCATGATGCGTTGTCTCGGAAAAGTATGCGAGCCGTTGCCTACTAAAGGATAATTCCCTGTCTGACTCCAATATTCCGGTTTTAGGCGTGCTTACACATCCGTTGTATAGCAAATTGTCTTTCCGGATTATTTCCACGGAAGCGTGTGTTAACGAGCCGTTGTCTCGCAATGGATTATACCGTCACAGTATCTAGTTATCTTTATACTAATGACGTAACGAATTAAAGACACTATCTCAGGATGGCGTACTCTCGACGGCGTTTTAGATACAATGTGGATATGTGACAATATTAAGATGGATGTTGTGGCATGGACTGGATTCATCTGGCTCACGATAGCGGCCGGTGAAGAGCTCTTGTGAATGTGGTAATGAACCTTCTTGTTCCGTAAAACTTTGGGAAATTACTGACTAGCAGCTTCTCAAGCAGGACTTACGTGCATGGGTTTCGTGCTTACACGACTATAGAAATCTTAGACTGAACACTTTAATACGTAAACCATTCACGGGATACAATTCCGGACTCTTTAAGATCATATACGAGTATTTATCAGTGTAACCAAGCTGTACCTTCTCTCTCGGCCTTCGAAGTGTTCGCTTTCCAGAAAGTTTCGAAATGCTGTATTTATTTCTTCTTTACCATACCTGAGTTTCATGATTAGTTCATCGCGTACCCCATGAGCTGCTCCCTTAGGAACAAAATGTTAGCTGTATAAACTACTAAGCTCCTCACTAAGCAATATCCTCCATAGCTTTACGTTCCCGTTCATGGCCACAAAGTAAGCTGCAGAGCAAACCAAGCCGGTCCCTTGATACGTTCTATTTCGTGAAACGACACTTTTAATTCTCCATTCCTCCAGGAAAATGCAGGAATAGTATCTCTGTTAGACTATGAACACTCCCTTCCAATTAATCATTCATCTATCTCATTATCATCTGCTGTTCTAAAGTCTAGCTACAGAGAGCGTCACAAAGTATGAGACAAAAAGAAATCATTATAAAAGTACGTAGGTACGTGTTCCACAGTTCTATCAGTTATCCATAGATAGCTTCAGAACGGAGTTACTAATATTTCTATATTTAGTATTGCTCCATACAACGTAGTTTTCTGCAGAATTGTATTGGATTATTTTAACCGTTCTTGACTTTATTCTGGGGGCACGGGGTAACGTAGTTGGTTCAGGCACTATGCTACAAGCCGGAAGGTGTGAGAGCCTCGACGTCTCACAAACCTATGGACCTCCATATCCTGTTACAGGGATACTTTTATCTTTTACCTTGACTTTATTCTAGCTACAGACAACAGCGGCAGGTACACGTGCTCTTCAGCCCAGTCCTTCTACACAAGTTCGTGGAAAATAATCATCTCAGTCCGCAGTCCGTTCGTAAGGAATTTCCCTTGGCCACTGTGAGATCCAACATTCATAGTCAATGGATATATTTATTCAGGATGTACACGTAAAACACTCAGCAACTCTCTTTCATCTAGTGCCGAGATCTAGAGTTCTTGCAACATATCTCCACTCCAGTAAATTCCTCCATGGCGCCATATTTACGTACACTTGCAGCTTTGGGTCCAGATCTCTTATTCAGCAGTTATTTGATTTCTTTCTCCAGACATTAAAGCGATAGATGTGTGAAGGTAGCCATTCACTCCTCTGTAGTTCTGAGGCGCAGAATTCATGAAACGTTACCTCCGCTCCATTATATCACTTCAAGTCCAAGTACTTGAGCATGTCTTTTCTTCCAACCTTCATATCAAATGTCTGATTTACTGTGTTTCTTCCTCTGGGGGAAGTGTCAGAGATGTAATTGGCTATTCTTTGCTAGAGCCGACGTCTACTTACCGTCCCCTATACACTCTTATTACGGAATACGTGGGTACAATTTCAAATTTTGTTTCA
>NW_019720705.1:841121-889537 GCF_002891405.2 Cryptotermes secundus | reverse complement strand
TCGCGTGTTGCCTATGTAACGCGACAAATACATTCACGCAGGTCTCGGATTTGGCGAATATGTTTATTGAACGCTCACTTTTACACAAGCGAGTATAATCATTATCACATTCAGTATCACAATTGCTACTTCTGCTATAAGCAAAGCCAAACTGAAGACTGCGTGAATTTATTTGTCGCGTTACATAGGCAGCACGCGACAACTGGTGTCAGAAATGGGATTATTTAATTAATTTAGTTTAATTTTAATAATATTAATTATTATTTAAGCTTCTTCAGCTTCCGTGTTCATGTACTTACTGTCCGGCAACTGTCTCACAACTCACTAATTTCCCGACTTGTCCTACTTATAACACCTCAACACTCACCGCACAAAGACACCTCATCCAACAATTCCAAATCATTCGGACCACGTACAGAACATTATATTTCTGTTACTGTTTACGGCTCTACCTAGCAACGGTTGTTGTTTACAGACTAATTTCTTAGCAACGGGTACACATGCTACAATATCAAACATATGTTCAGAAGTAAATCACTGTGAAAACTTCAGGTGACATAAAGAAACCCCAATTACATGCGTGCAAAATTTCATTACTGTGAAGTTTATGTTTTATTAGAAAAGTTGATAAAATTAATATTTCCTTGAAGTCTCCCATTAAGGTCTCTCATTTACATCGATTCCCACTGTCAAATCACTGTTCAACTTACCCTCGTGGAGCTTAGCCGCTCTGAGAATCTGTATGAGGATTAGGTGGAAGAAATTTCATTTCTGCTGGTATTTTAATTTGGAGGTATTCTCACATATCTGACATTTCGTCTCTCAAGTCTACATCTATGAGTGTTAAGTTACGTTTTTCTGAGCGACGCTGCGGAAACACGAAATGGTTACTGAAAGTAATAGCGGAAGGGCGGAATGTCATTCCATATTTTGTCGTATGCGTGTTTTGTTATTCTACTGCCGACATCCATTCGCTGTTAGACATAGTGAAAAATTGTTGTTGGTTCAGGGAGAACGTTTTCAAACAAGAAAACTTTCTTCTTTCAACTCACCTGATGTATCTGCTCTGCCACTTTCCGCATTCATATTTCATAGCCAACGAGCATAACGCAACACAGGCACAAGTAGCAAAGTGTAAATACCTGAATGACAGGCGCATAAACCGATAATAAAACCCATAAATCTCATGGTTCTTCATCAATATATCCTAGTGGAACAATATCTTTTGGGATATGTCGACAAATAATTCGGAGGAACAGAGAGCCACAGTACTTGTTGGTGTTTACTACATGCTAATTGCTTGCCTCACTTTTAACCCTGAAGATGGAAGCAGTTAGTTTCTCCGAAACATTAGCAAAACATTTCCAAACTACACTGCATGTCACCCTAGAAAATAGTGTTTCATATTCATCAATTTGAGAAACTTAACTTAGCACAGATACAACTTTTCATAAACGAAACAAAATATTCACATGCGAAAATAAATGAAAAAATAAGTATATGAAACTTTAAAAGTCATTTTATGTTTAAAGCCAATATAAAGTTTAGGAATTCTTATTAATAAAAAGAACATAACAAAAGTTCTGCGAAGGGTTAATCGCCTACTTTCTACTGATGCAACAGAGAACGGAAAGAAAATACCTCTAAAAATTCTCCTTTGGCGTGGGAACGTGTTTACCGAGCCGTTGCCCAGCAACGATGGCGAGATACACATTAAATACGCAGATTGATGGGGCAGATTTATGAACTAAGCCGTCGAGATTTCCTTAGAGGCCATAATATACATACCAACTTCGATAAAGACTGATTCAGGCATTCAAAAATTAATGCGGAGACATACAGACACACTGAACTACGACACAGACAGCAAGGTGGTCTCATAAGCATATTTTCATTTAAACGAAATAAAATAGACTAATAATAATACTCTTTAGCCTACTTTATTTTTTTTCGGAAAATTTCTTTGCTTATTCCCCCTTAGTTTTACTATTTCGAGCCATCTGATTGGGACATTATGAACGGCGGGACTTTTAACATGGCGAATAAATTCGAGTGTCATAAACAGAATTTATATACTGACTGAGTAACTTTCCAAAAAGTACTGTCATGTGTTGGGTATGTCACGCGACAAATAACTTCACACATTTATTCTTACACACTCAAATGCAATTAGTATCACTTCAACTGCATTCTGCGGCGGCTATCTTCCAAATGTATCAGCCCGTGGCTGACTCTCAACTGTCTCGTTCGTCCGTGTCTCAAAGTCAAAGTCACATTGCGACTGACGGTCAGTCAATCAGTGAGTCTTGGTGTCGAGCCACATCTGGAGCTCATGACCAGATATTAATCACTGCTTGACCGTTGCGGTCTTGTTTTTTGGGGCGCCCTCACTGACGAGAGGACGGATGTGTGTTTTATATATGCTGCTGGCCCTTGCCAGCGCAGTCTTTCTCGGGTCTGAGACCCTTGGGACTATCGACCATATTTACTGTCTCAGTTTTGAGACTTCTCTTTCCGTCGCCTCCTACGACTCGCAAGGTCACCGTGGAGGTATTATATCCCGCCTCCCATCCGCCCGTGTCTCCAAATCCAAATCCAAGTCCAAGTCCAAGTCTCAGAGTCAGAGTCAGAGTCAGAGTTACTTTACGACTGGCGGTTTACCACCAACCAGTTCGTCTTAGCGTTAGACCCTTGAGGCCCACGACCAGAGATTTTTTTTCTACTAAACTCTTGCGGTAATAGTCCTTACGTAACATCCTCTTTGACGAGAAGATGGGTCTGTCTCTTATGAATACATTCGACATTTCGTCAAGTGTATATTTCGCACATATAATGTGTTATCGAAAACTCTTCCTTTTGCTTTAGAGAGAGAGAGAGAGAGAGTTTTCGGTAACATATTATATGTGCGGATACCAGACACCATTCATCAAGGTTCCGTTTCTGCTGTTTCGACAGTCAGCTGTTACGCAACGGGCCTTCTGTTGTTCATCACCGGGGAAACGCTGCTTCATTGTTTCGGCCTTCTCTACGCAACGGCCCACTGTTATTGCGTTACTACTGAAGTAATTTTTAAATGTTAGTGGGGTGGGACTAAGTCCCTTGAACTGCGGCCACTTCTGGTCTATTGTACCAGTCCCAGATGATAGGTGAGGGTGATTGTGAAGCAATTGGTGGAATGAAGATTGACAGGGGAATCCTGCCTCAGACGACTGGTGGCCATCATTATAACAGTCTGAATTTTTAAAGATTAGAGGCGACGGCTCGGATCTTAACCGGGATCAAGTAAAGTAGTATTTTATTCTTATCACAGCAATGCAAATATCCCAAGTTAGGACTAAATTATTGAAACAAATGCTAAAGTAAAGTAATAAAACCCTTGCAGTACCATAAAATGGTTCGCATGAATGCAGTGTATAAGAGGGATATCTAAGGAAATGGAAAATAATAAAGTAATTAAAAGAATCTTTCGGTACAATGGCAAGAGATTACCTGAATTTGAGTGGCACAAACTCCCTCATACCGTTTATATCAAAGATACCACAGACAATGTGAAATAATAAGGTAAATATAAAGTTCTGTCAGAGTAGTGACGATGAATCGAGTGCATTCAGAAGCAGGGAAATCTCCTGCAATACCTTGGATCTCAGATATTCTTAATAAAATGAGCAGTTTCCAGTATATAAGAAGTGTATAATTGCACCGCACACTTTCTGCAAAAATAAAATATACTGACATGATTGAATGAATGTATAAGGAGTTGGCCTCCTCCGCCCTTGCACCGCGACTTACAGTGGTCTATTGTGCTTAATATACTAACATCATTTCCGTTAAAATCCTTAAAAACAAATTGGCCAAAATAATTTACACTATCAAAAATAAGGCAGCTACATTTATATCGAAATATCATGCTTGTTAAAGTAGCAATATTTCGTGCCCCTGCAATTTTTGCTTTCCCTTTCTTCCATAATTCCTTCTCTTTATTCTTTGCTTTTCCATTTTCCTTCCATTCACGCTTTTCGTTTGTCATTATGTTTCTTCAATCCTCCATTCTTACTGCTTTCGCCCTTATAACTATATTCCTGTCATGTCCCTTCAGAAAAATCTATACTGAAATTTGAAGAAAAGTTTGATTCTTCTCTGTGGTTTCTTTCGCCTGAATTTTCCAGATTCTTTTACCCAAACACTTGTTCTTGTGACCTTCAGAAGAAGTTTCGTTACCATGGTTACTACAAAATATAGCCTATGGAGGTTACGTCATCACGGTCTCGATGTTTTTCTTGTGAAGATAATAATGGGGGGGGGGAGATATTGGCTTAGACTCGAACCTGTGCATGCCTCTCATACTGCCAGTTAACTTCTACTGCTTTCGTTCGTGAGAAACGTGGTTGAATGGACAGGCGTTTGGCCGTTACATACTTGGATTCAATAACCAGAACAAGTCTATAACCAAGTCCTCTTGACCCGTTCCCTGTGACACTTCACCACGCAGATTACCTCGGGCCTAAAGTGTGTGCAGTAAGGAGGAACACGTATCGGTTGGAACATCGGAAATCCTGAGGTTTTCATCGTTTTTTTCCAAGGGACTACTAATATGATAACTTTTTCTCTCCTCTTGCTCTCACTTTGGAGCATAGGGCTGATTTATCAGTTCCACGATCATTTTTACAGACGGTAGGACTCCTCGGACGGGTGATCAGCTCGTCGTAAGGCATCTACCTATATACAGAACAACACAAACAGAATAAACGTGTACACACCAAACATCATGCCTTGTGTGGGATTTGAACCCACGATCCCGGCTTCCGAGCGAGCGAAGACAGTACACGCCTTAGGCCTCTCGGCTACCGTGACCGGCTTGATACCTTGACAACATCAAATACATTCCGGCTTTATTTATTTCTACCCTAAAGAAGGAGACACCGTGTCCTTCCGAAACATTGGTAACCACCAACATGAATAAATATAAAAGATCAAACTTTACATTTCATCGGTCTCAATACATCAGATCCTGTATATAAATTTTTGAAATTCCACATTATGTAATGCTCTCTATTTTATGTTCCTTTTTCTCGTAAACATATATTTATTTTCAGCAGTGCGTTCTACTCTTCTCCAAGTATAATTAGAATAAACAAGTCAAGGAGGATGAGGCGGCAGAGTATGTAGCACGAATGGGGGAGAAGAGGAATGCATATATGATATTGGCGAGAAAGCGAGAAGGAAAGAGGCCATTGGGAAGAACAAGGCGTAGGTGGGTGGACAATATTAAAATGGATCTTAGAGAGATAGAATGGGATGGTATGGATTGGATTGATCTGGCTTAGGATATGGACCAATGGAGGCCTCTTGTGAATACAGGTAATGAATCTTCGGGTTCCATAAAATGCTGGGAAATTCTTGAGTAGCTGCAGAATTGGCTTCTCCTCAAGAAGAGCTCAGCTCCATGAGTAAGTAAGTATGTAAGGAAGCAAGCGCAGTCTCCTTCCGGTTCCAAAATCCAGTTTCAAACTCACAAGGACAAGAGAGAGAAATGTAGCTTTCACGTTTTAATTTTTGCGACTTAGATCTGAAACGGAAGGACAGCAAATACAAATGATCATGCAAGAGGCCATTCTTGTATTTACAGCAGAACTTTATGCAGTGAGATGTACAACTGTACGACCTGGAAGCGCGGAAGCACAGGTGAAATAACCAGGACTTAGAACAATTCATGTTATATATACATGCGTTGAACTTCACACATGGACCTGTTGTCGAACTATTTACAGAAATTCCAAGTATATCCGGGTTCGATACTTAGAAATAAATTTGTTATATGTGGCGTAATTGCTTCATAGAGCAAGATATCAAACTTTCTTGCAATTAATACCAATAATTTTCTAGTGTTCATTCATCCGTCCTATAAATAGCAAAGTATCTGAGGTGTGTATCCAGTACAGGTGACAATGTAGCAGCACATATATTTCTTGTGCCTAATACTATGGCGGTCATACATTTAATTACATTTTTGATTGATGGTTAGAAATATCTCATTTAAAAAAATTACGAAATATTGCAGGTCTTCGAGACGGCTTCTCTGAACATCGTAATATTTCCTAGAGTTTTATAAAAGGCGAAAATGTTCTTAACAGACCGAGTGACCAGTAGCTTTGCGACAAAACCTCTGTTCCATCGAGTGGTAGTCGTAGCTATACTTCATATAACATTTTATACTGCAATGGAAATGGCCTTCGTGTTGCCACCAGACAAATTCCGGATAAGAAATGAATTCCCTAGTGGAAAGGTTGAAAACGTGATAATATTCTATCTGTTCAGGGTTATCGTACATCTCAGATGGCAGTAATAGATAAGTATGGTGTAATGATGGAAAGATAATTAGAGAAGGAAAGTAGAAGAGCCTCAGAGAAAAGCTTTATTCATCGTTACGTAATCCACCACATCTCACATTCAGTTGCTTGGGTCTGAACATGAAGCCCTGTAGTGAGAAGCCAGCATCTATCCACCTGAGTTACCACACGCCATGTTATATCCTGCAATATGAATCCACCAACCAAATGCGACGTAACTTTTTACTGTTAACACTGTACACCTCTTTTGTTCGAGTATGATTTCAGCAATAACTGCTATTGTCTCCACACATTCTGGATCAAATTTGATCCGTGCTGCGTATTTCATGAAACATTTTTGTCTAAATCAGGTTCTCGCAGTTAACCGCGGAATATACCAGCAAACAATACAACATTACAAGCCTCAATTTGAACACTAACATAATTCTACTATGTCATACAAACCCCCTGCCTTCAAGGGATTATTTCAGCCAAACAACATTACACTGAGCATTGTGTAGTCAACTGGTTACCTTGATAATCAATAAAATAACAGAAGTGCCTTTATGATAACAGCATTTGTGCAAACCTTCGGGCCGTAGAAAAAAAAAGTAAAATAATTGTCATTAGTGCGCAGGTCCATGATTCGAATATACTCAACACCTCTTTACTATTAGATTATGAAGTTCAAATATGCATTGCATAACACACGTAAGGATTTCAATTGCATATAGTCCAAGGCTGGCATCAACATGATCCGCGAAGAAATTCAGTTCCAGATCGTAGCTACTTGTATAATAGAAATCTTATTAATAAAATGATCAGCCATGGAGTATTTTAATCACCAAATATAACAAGTTGGCTTACCTAAATAGAAATGAAAGAATTAAATGCAATATAACTCCTTAGTATGGCACCAGACATTCTTAACCTCGACACTAGATGACGATGAGTGGCAAGACTTATAGCTACTTTTTATTTTTTCTGTGGCACTACAGCCCCAATTTGGGCCTAGGCCTACCTCCATGAAACTCTCACTTCGGTTTACTAGATCTTACACATTCGGTAGGACTCCTTGGGCGAGTGATCAGCTCGTCGCAAGGCCCCTACCTGTACACAAACACAGAAAAACGCACACAAACATCAATGCCCTGAGTGGGATTCGAACCCACGATCCCGACTTCCGAGCGAGCGAAGACAGTATAGCTATTTTACCCCCAAACAAAGATCCATTAAAGGGCACTAGATGGGAAGCTATGTAGGCTACATAGAAGCCACTACCGGGTGAGTTGCCCCAGCCTCTCTAATCCCCTCCACACACATACTTGTACACCTGTGTACACAACTCACTCAGAACATGCCGTGCTTTAAATGTTTGCTTCTGGACACCAAAGTAAGCAAAAATCTCGTATAAATAAATACGTAACCTGAGGGCTTTCTTTTATAAGTTACATCCATCAGAAGCTTTATAAAATGCGAGGAATTCTTGTCCATCTGAGCAACTATTAGGTTCTCAACTAGGGCTATGTCCCTTGAAGTTAAATATAGCATTACAGTCCATTCGCGGAGACGAGACAGCGTAAACAAAGCAAACCCCGCGTCGCCACAGCTGACAGCAAGGAGTGGACAAAGGGCGCAGTTACTTCATTGTACTCACTGCATTCGGACGCACGTTAACCTGCATTCAGATTGAAGAGTGAACTTTGGACGCCCCTGCAACGGTACACGCATCACGTGATCGTTGCATGATTTCATTCAAAGAGCGAAGGAGATACCGCGTGCATTTGTTTACGAGGACTCTCTCGTCTCCGCGAATGGACTATAGGTACGGTGATGATGATTATAATGATGAGAACATGTCTTAATGAAATTAAAGACAATCAGCAACTGAAATAACTTACATAAATTTTGTCAGGAAAAGGATTTTCCTTCATAGACTTCGCTTGACATTCAATACGGAGTGGCCAATGAGCCACTTAGCCTAAAGCATTCCTTCGTGTTAACGCGAAAGTTCAGATTTAGATCTGCCTGTCAATTTGTGGAAAGGTGCTACGGCGTTCTGAATTGTGCACGGAACATGGAGGATCTCAATGTGACAATTTTGTTAAGTTCAGTAAGTAATAAAAATATTTTTTACGTATATTATTTTACATTTTACCAACCAGTGAACTTACTTTCGGCCACCTATATTTCAAAGAATAATACTAATAATAGTAATCAGTAACCGTAACAACAATAGTACTGAGCGCACGCCTACGTACACATAGGCGTAAGTGACATCACCAAGCGGAGTCCTCGAATCAACAAGTTCTCTTCTTTTCAGAGACCCCTGAAGTTCATTACTAGAACTTACCCTGAAAGAGATATATCGAGTTCCCACCTTTATGCTCTTCTCCTTTAAGACCCGTTCTTTGTCCATGTGTCTCAAACGGTAGGCTAAGGTCGATGTTTAGAGATTCAGTCATTATAGAGGCTTATTCGATAAATCGGGCCCATTTAGCTAGGACATCAATTCAATGGGTTACAGTGGAATTACACTGTCTTTCGGAAGAGAGGAAACGCCATTCTCGATTGCCACCTAAATTGGCAGCTCTCCTCTAAGCGGAATTACTCTTGAACAGAAACTGTAACTCAGAATTCTTGGTCTAAATATATGTCATGTTTACTCTCTTGAACGAATAAGCCATAAAACTTAAATTCAATCTCTCCACTTCGTCCCATAAAAGCCTCTACACCTAATTTTATGACCTGCGTGAAAATAATTGTTCCTCCCTGGGTATAGGGATGATTGAAACAGGATGATAATGTCCAATTAAATTCAATAGAGCTTACTTTAGTACAAATTGCTGTATAATGCACTGATATAACTTGAGGTTTATTGAAGTGCCCGTATTTTGAACATGTCCCGTCATCTTGTTTTTGGTTAATGACAAAAGATTCTGGGGCAGGATGTGCTCTCCTCGTGAGGTGAACTATGAAAGCTGATTGATTCAGCCTATTAGCTCGCGCTAACCCTGGTCCCCAGATTTCTATTAAACCACAAACAGGACTACGGAAGTTGTTTAAACATATGTGTGAGTATTATACGGAACTATAATTTCTTCACAAAATCATTTATAAGAGTACACAATCGAAACAACTCAAGAGAAGCAAAAAAACTCATGATGTTTATCCGGATATATTTGGTGTAATCTCCTTAGTTACTTTGCAAATTTCATTGCGATATTCGAATTCTTTCGGTGTTCGGAACTGCGACTTATCGACTTTGGCTGAGGCCTATGAATTCTCCCTCTAGAAAGGACCGTGGCGTGGAGGTTTAGTTCAAGTTCTCACGGCGGTCACTGTGAAGAGTTCTATCTTCAGAGATGATGCGACGTGTAGCCTGGAGGATGTTTACCAGCGAATCGGAGAAATATACTACCTCCATCTTCAGGTCAAGAAATAAGCAAGCAGCCATCAGTAATCAGAGCCTGGTTGTCACTTCCTGCATGCTTGGCTTATTCATCGATCTTCAACCACTCGGTCAACAAAGATGATCGAATCCGAGAATCGAAGCGGAGATTGGAACTAGGAAACTAATTCGTGTGTAGGGGTGAAAGGACCGGGAAGAAAAAATAATAAATGACAGGTACACAGAGGACAGATGTAAGGGACAGAAATGTAGGAGGAATAGAGAAAATGGGTAGTACATTATGAACGTAAATGTAAAATTATAAACGGATAAAAAAACAAATTCCGTGGCTTTAGCCCGCAACCGAACTATACCGACCGAGTGACCGCACGTTAGTGCCAACTTTAGTGGATAGAAGGTGTCGCGTGGTGGGCGCAAAGAATCTCTACGGCAGTTAATTTCGGTTTTCTAAATCGGAGCCTCTATTTCCTTGAAATAGCTCCTCAGTTATCCTCACAAGGCCGAGTGAACCCGTTCCAGACCCACCACTTCTCAGAAAATCTGGTAGCACCAGGAATCGAACCCGGACCTGTGGATCTTTAGCCAGGAACTCTGACCACTAGACCATGGAGGTGGTCAATTATAAAGGAATAAAAAATTTATAGGTGAAAGTAGGAAGTGTAGTGGAAAGGAGTACGGATAAATGAATGAAACATGGGTTCACTGGCCCTGAAAATGGAAATAGTCAAGGGAAAGAATGACAAGAAAGGAAAGGAAAACCGTGGGCAGACACCAGATGTCCAGGGGAAGGAAACGAAGAAACACGGGAGGAAAGAAATTGATGAAACAAAAAAAATTAAAAAGGAGTAATCAGAGGTTTATAAATATTGCACGGAGAACCTGAGAGTGAAGGGCCGGCACTCTTCATAAGGCTTTTTTTTTTAGCTGAAACAAAAGGTAGAAGGGAAGGGAGACCGTGAAAATTCACGATGTCAGTGGCCGATCTCCGGTAATATCAATCATCTCTACAATTCTACACGGTGTCCTACACCAGAGGAGAGTACTCTTCAAAGCACTTACCATTTTATCGTTGTCTCGATTCAAGCTAAATATGCAGTCCATCATATTTTTCTTCGTGTGACAAATCTAATGATATTATTCGAACACTACAACATAATGAGTTTCATTTCGATGCAATTGCTTCCTGTTTGCTGCTAACTGAAACTCAATTAGGTTAAAGTATGTTTCTTATCACTCTGTTCTAAACCATTTTCGATTTATTCGTATGATCCTCCTTCAGCGTTTTGCACCAATACTGAACATGATACATAATTTTTTTATATATTACGTATTATGCAAAAGCTTAAAAGTCACAAGAATATAAATTGGCTTTTACATACTATTAAAACACAAATTTCTCATTTTACATATATTTAAATTAAATATCTTGTCATTTATATATATATACATAACTGTTGATTTATAAGATAATAGGTATTTAGTTTGGTATGATCGAAATATCTTTGTAGTTTTTTGTCAGAAACAAATTTTGCAAATAAGAACATCCAGCGACTAATAATTATTTTTATACATTCTATCTCAGTTTCAACGAAAATTAAACAGCAAAATTTTGTGAACAATTGTACTGGGTAACATTTCACACTGATTTCCTGGGTCTTATTTGAAGGACTGTAAGTCCTATCTTAGCGATGTTATTTCTATTAATTTAGGATGCATTTTCACAGTAACCACAAGACTTTTGAGTTACGAAATTTGTCATACGTATATACAGAAAAGAGTTATCAGATCTGCTGACTCTAATTAATAATTTCCCCCTAATATTATTTTTAATAGTTTCGTTTCTCATAGACACTTCCCAAGAATGTTGTCGTAAAACATAGTGAGCCCTCAAATATAGGCGTGTCAAATTCGTAACTTAAAGAATGTGTGTGGCAGGTCAGAAAAAGGCGTCTCAATCTGATAAGCTTATCACTGCAGACTTTAGTCTTATACACGACTTAACAAATATCATTCTAGTGTAAGGGCTGAAGTCCATATAAAATAAAACAAAATAGGATAAAAATAACATGAGAAACTTAATGAGTATTTTATGTGATGGAACGCGAAGATGTCAATCATATTTCTGTCAACAGATCTGCGAAGTGGAGTTGAGTTAGAAGTGGCTCGTGGCGTACAAAGGAAAACATACAGAATTACTGGGTTTTTGGACTTTTTCCATCTTCCGGTCTTTTACATCCAGTATGGACCCGGTATATACCTTTCCTTTAGAAAATCGGAACGTTTGAAAATCCAGCTTACCAAAACCCTAAACCTGATAACTACAAAAACCCAGTAATTCTGTGTGTGTTCTCCACCATCATCAGAACCCCTTAGAATCTAAATGGCAAGCATGTTAACCACAGCTCTGATGTCTGAAAACCGAACGACTAATGACCTAACGCTGAAAATATCCCCCTGTTGCGGGAAGTGATAAACTGACGACCGTCATACAAAACCATGGTTTTGCTTAGGAAAGACAAAATCCCTGCTCTCTTTAAGAAGGAATATTTGCCGTTAAAGAAAACTTATGAAAAATAATCAACTACATTTGTTACTACCTGTATTATACGGATAGAAGTGACAAGAAGACGAGGAAGAAGACGTAAGAAGATGCTGGATGACCTTGGGGACAGAGGAGGATACTGTCATTTGAAGGAGAAAGCTCTAGATCGCATTAAATGGAAGAACTGTTTTGGAAGAGACTGTGGACCTGTCGTCTTGACAGATTACTGATGATGATGATGTATTATACGCAATGTGGAGAATACATTACCAAGTTTTCAACAAGGTGTTACGGTCTGAACTTCCGAGGAATTAATTTCCGTCAGGGACAATAAGATTTTCTCATCTCCACAGCAAACCAAACCGGCTCTGAGTTCCACCTCCAGCCTACTATGTACTATGTACTATGTACTATGTACTATGCTAGTTCTCCGAGAGTAAAGCCGGGGAGTGAAACTGATTATTCACCTCCATATAATTTTTTCTTCTCTCTATAGTTCTGCAGCCCTTTGAATTTTGGCCTCTTCTTGGTTTCTTAATCCTATGCACAGTCTATAGGACTCCGTGGACGGGGTTCAACCTATCGCGAGGCCGCTACCCACACATGAAACAAAACAAACACAGAATAAAGGCACACAGACATCTATGCCTTGAGAGAGATTCGAACCCACGATCCCAGTGTTCGAGCTGACCTTAGACCGCGCGGTCACTGTGATCGGTGACCACATTTATCTAATATCGATGTTAAACACGTAGATCTAAACCTCCTCTGATTTTATGTCTTCATGGCGAGGTGCTTAATTAAGTTCAGGAAGACTTGACTTTTTATTTCTCATCAAACAAGCTATAAAACCTTGGTTACATTACAGTAGTGTCCTCGGCCTTCTTCCAGCTGAAATAAAGTTGAAATCTGTGCCTTTCAAATTTACCATTAAGGAAGAAATTTAAGAAGCCAGTGATTTCCTTGTAGGTTATTTCACATAGCGTTTCGCAGTTAGATTTTATAGTGCCGAATAGAATTATGGTAGATGAATGATGAACTGGGAAGGATTGGGAAGCAAGCGGCAGTGGCCTAAATAGTAATACTACCCCAATATTTTCCAGAAGGGATTGAAGAATAATATGAAAACTCTCAATCACAATAGCCGTGTTCCTGCCCAATTTCGAAACGAACGCCCCCCCCCCGAATAAATGTCTAGAGCGTCACTACTATGCCAGCTCTTTCAGCGAGGCTGATGATAATGATGACAATAAATAATAAGTAATTGCATGATATCTTTGTACTGAAAATAAAATTTTACAGGGTCGAAAGAATACTAATGTAATCCATGTTTATGTGCTCAGAATATTTATCAAATTCCAGAGCTTTATTATGTAAAGTTGTATTTTGGTTCATGTGAACAGTATTTTCATTCAGCAGCAACAGAAATATTGTGCTAACACTATAAATACACACTCGTGTACGATTATGTCATATATATTCTGCACATACTTCAAAAGAACGCATTATTACAATAATGTTTCACACATTTTGTACAGGCTCAAATGTTGTGCTCAGCAACGAGATTTGCAGGGACAAATGAAGACTAGATTTACATACTATAAAACAAAATAAAATACTCGAGTTTCTGGGAACGGATTTTAAAATAAATAGACATATTTATACATGATGATTCTGAGTAATACAAAAAATATAAAAAGTTATTTCGAGGGACTTAACCCGATTCCATTAGGTTGACTACGAGTAGTGCAAAGCCTAATAACAAACTAAAACTTATTAACGCCATGAATTTGAGGCCTTTCCATGCGTTCTACATGCCTTGCCCACCTCGTCCTCCTTGACCCGATCATTCTAATTATATTTGGCGAAGAGTATAAGTTATAGAACTCGTCGCTAGTGCGAAGTTTGACGTATTTTTTTTATTGCTAGTGGGGTGGGACTAAGTTCCTTGTACTGCGGCCGCTTCTGGCCTACTGTACCAGCCCCAGATGATAGGTGAGGGTGATTGTGGAGAAATTGGAGGAATGAAGATTTGCAGGGGAAACCGAAGTACTCGGAAAAAACCTGCCCCGGCGCCACTTTGTCCACCACAAATCCCACTTGATCAGACCCGGGATCGAACCCGGGCCGCCGCGGTGGGAAGCCAGCAACTAACCGCTTGAGCTATGGCGCTGCCCAAGTGCGAAGTTTAACGTAGATCGCAATTTTGATGACGTTTCTGATTCTCCGAAACCCATTAGTTGCGGGGATCACAGCTCCAGGAACAGATTATATTAGCCTGCCCTGCGTCTGTAAAAGTGAGCCCTTTATCTGCCTGTCACCTTTTTAAGCGTAGTTGTGACATGTTCTGGAAACGGGAACCCCAAGACAGAATGACATTCGACAGGAATACTTCCCGTCTCTGGGATATGACAACCTTTGCCAGGGTGCTCTCGGGTACAACAGGCGTATGTGAGAACCATGCACATGTCTCGTTCGCGACCTTCCGCCGTCACGGTGCAGTGCCTCGAGGTAACGAGAATTTATGAAACAGCCCAGTAACCCCCCTCCCCCCCGAGGTGTGGCTCCCTTACGTATGAAGTGACAGCATATATCCAAAACATGTAACACAGTATGACATAATACGTCGTAATGAACCGAACTCTACTTAAAGCATATTCAAGTAATAATTACTTAGCAGCTATTTACATCAGTCTTATTTGTACAAGTTTCTTAAACTTTTAACTGACTGCGTGATTATTACCACTCTGCCGTATTTAATTATTATTTTTTTTTCGTTAATAAATGGAATAAGTATTGGCCATATATGACCATGTTCAGGCATACTGTATGTCATAAGTTTTCAATTTATTATTCTTCATAGAAGGAATTTCAATTAAATCTCAAATTTAAAGTTGAAATTATGTAATTGAAACACGATTAATGGTTAACTAGGTAATTCAAGTTTTCTATTTCGGAAGTTTAATATTATTCTACACTTTTGGGGGTATTTTCAAGATTTATGGGCGTGATTAATAAGATGGGTCTTGGATTGAATGATTGTTATTTATTGACACCTTCTTGTACACTCATTCGCAATCACAATAAGTTACAATAACTCATAATAACTCTTCAGCCGAGTCCTTCATCCTCGACTGTCTAGGACTCACTCAATTCTGATCGCATCTGATGTGTCTATATTCTGATTTGAACTATGACTGGCTCCCTTCTGGTCTGTCTTCTCCTGTCTTCTACTGTCTCCTCCCCTGTTGTCCTATTCTCGCCGGCCTGGGTCTGGTTATATAGCTTCGGGTAGGACCGACAGAAAACATCTTTCATTTTCGTATCCAAGGAAACGTCTATCACACAACGACGGGCTGGTTTCCAAGAATCTATCTCCATGAAAACGTGTTTTGCTGACTCGTTCCCTAGCAATGGATCTACGTGTCACATTATCCAGCGTAGTAATCGGTATCTGCTCTTGGTTGGGTGCAGTTTACGCGTCGGTGAATGAAAGAGATCTTTAAGAGGTTAAGTGATCCATCATACTCGTATATATGTATTTCAGGTGCAATTAATGTATCTCTGGTTCTATTTTACTAGATTTCGTGTTCGTGATTGCCGGGCGAAGACCTGATATACATAATTTCATGAAGGTATGCAATCAATCAGTGCGCAAGTATCTTCCTTTAGATTTTCATACCTCATAGAGTGCGCCAGTATGCACATTAAGTTTCTGAGTGTATTATCCCAATAATAGATTAAAAAATTAACAGCAGAATATTATTAGCGTCACATTAAGAGAACACTACAATCTCTTCTCATGAAAGGAATTATCTTTCACGGGCTTACTATTTAAGGCATCTACAGTAATATTTTCCCAAACTCCATCTCCCATACCTAATTTCATCATGGATTTTGTATGTGTTCTCCATTTTATATACGTTTTCCACTTCTTCTTCTTCTTCGTCATTGTTCTTTTGGTGACCATGTAACGAAATGTTGGTTAGCGATTCCACCTTCATCTATTCAGTATATCCACACCACTTCCGTGCTCCACTTATTGTTGATGAAGTAACATCCCTTCCTTGCCATAATCCATTTCCCTCTCTGTATTCTCTTGTCACCTCCAGATATCTTCTTGAACAATCAGATTCAGTCTTGCTTCTGTACGTTAGAACATAATTCATTTTAAAACACAAACACCATCATCCATTTACATTGATTAAAATTTCATTGGAATTTATATGGAAGGATTACAAATTCACTTTTGAACGAGAAGCAAGTGTGAGTTTGATTTTTTATTACTCATTGCATAATGGAAATATTGATTACAAATTCGTCCATAACACGAAAGGTTACAGAATAAAAGAAATAATTATTCATTTTTTCTCAATGACCATTAAAATGTATCTCATATTATGACCGAAAATTTCTCTGGTGCTTTTTGAAACTGAACTCAGTGTAATTATAAGGGCTGACTCTTACCTTTGTGCGAGCCTCAATGTTCTGCTGTTCTATAAAGTTTTCTAAATTGTAGGTTAACTTAGTTTTGCTGCGTTTCTTGGCTTTGTCCGGAACAAGGCCGAAGGATAAGTCTAGCAAAACATTGCAATTACTTTCATTATATTTCCGAGAGTGAGGAATTTGAGTAATCGTGTTAATACAATGTTTTATTAACAACATTGATATAAATACATATTTCACGTTTTGAGACCACTTCTTTGTTAGGCTATTTGAAGTCTATTTAATGCCGCCGTCAATAATTCAGATTTCTGGGCTAGCGAAGACCACCAGCAATTTACTGCTCTGCTCAAAGCGAGTCACACAACAACCAACATCTCCTTCCGTCGAGGTCTCCTGTTTCGAACCACATAAGTGGCTTGGAACGAAAAAATATTGTCATGGGTCTTGACGTGACAAGAAACCAGAAATGGCTGTTGTGGCATAGGTCAGCATCAAATTAGTGCTGTGCTAACTCGGTTTACATAACATAACTACTAAATGACAGTGAACAATTAACTTAAATAGAAGTGGAAAGAAGCGGGCGTATCATAATATAAGTTACTGTCCTGGAATTTGCTTGGAGTGACGGAGAAGGACCGTGATAACTTCATTTAGGACAACCGACGTCCGGCCGAGTTTTTAAAAGTGTAGATCAGATGCATTACAGACTAGGGCACTAAGATTCCCTTAGTCCACAGGAAATACTTACTTACTTTTAAAAATCCGTAATAGTATTTACGTACATGGATTTCTACTTCAGAAAACAAATTTCATATGGCCTAAGGTTTCACAGTCTGCTCTATATTTATATACTATACGAATAGGGAGAACTGAGGAGAACCACGAAAATCGTCCGTCAGGATAGCCCGGTCTAGGAGGCGATATTTGAATCCGGGACCTCCAGAATACGAAACAGGGTTGTTAGCTACTCGGCCACGGCATTCAGGACGTTTCTGTGAAGAAGCAGTCATTATTACAAATATTTCTATCGAAAAGAGGTGGTGCTCCAGCTCAGAGTTTGGGTGATGTTAGGTTCGGATCTTGGACGGGACACCGGCTATTTGACTTAGGCTTTCCGTTGTTTTCCTCAGATCTTTAAGGAAAATGGCGGAATAATTTTTCAATTACTTTGGACGTATTTGACGGCGACTGTACATGAAGATCTACAAGCTTTCTGGGCGTATCTCTCTATACACGTACGTTTGCCGAAGAGAAAATCAGAACACGAGCTTTAGAGAAAAATATTACTCGTATTTTATGATCAAAAACGTTTCTCTGTAAGTCCTAGGATTATCGACATATTTAAACATAAGGGATGCTAGGAGTAAGAATTACACACAAACAAAACCATGGCAAAGAACTCAATAAAAAAAAGATTTTCATTCACTTCAGGCGGCTTTGTAATCGTATTCATTTCATTCGCTTAATTTATTGCTCTTTTACAATAAGATTTTAAAGCACATATTAAAATATTTACTTATATAAATTAATTTTTCTCGCCGGTGAAGACTGAAATCTTAATACTAAATACTTATTCATTCAAGAGGTTTGGTTTCTCTTCAATTGCAGAAAGCGCATGACCTAGTAGTAGACAGTTACATGAACATTCCATTTTTTATTATAAGTGAGGAAGTTCATCACAATTTTAATTATTTCATAAATAAGTCATTTGCTAAACCGCCTGTTATTTTCATATTCAATAATTTATAAACTTATTAATGCATTAAATGCTTTTTCTTAACAAAGAAATATCAAATAATTTTAGTGACAATTTACTGTAATGTCTAATTTTGTATAAGTTCTTTTTTATACGTATATGAAAGTAACTTTTGATTTGTAAGTTTTGAGGTTTTTTCCTTCAACTTTTGATTTGTTTATACTCTGTAACCTTCCATACAGATCTCTTGATTTTAAGGTAGATTTTGAATATTTATTTCCGAGATTGAAATGTGTCTATGGAAGCATTTCAACTGTTCAAAACACTATTGCATGTCTTTACGTCAGTAGCAATTTAGTTTGCATTTTACTGCATAATGTAGCTGAAAAAAACCAAGTTATGCAAATGTACCTTATTTTTCAAATACGGAAAAGCGTGTTTGCTTCTTACATTAAACTATCTGCAATGAAGACAATTTTATAGAAGTTTCGACGCCTCGTGGAAATATCAACTCGACTTTCCTTTCAACTCAGCTCCTAGATTCCATGTAGCTTTTACAACAGATTTAACGAAGAGGAAGAGAGAGACATATAACACAACTCTTCTGTCCTCCCCTTTTCACCAAAAAGAATATAATTCTGAAAAGTTTTTACCGAACAGAACTTGAGAAGATATTGAAACCCGAATATCTAAATGATTCGACAAGATATATGAACAGAGATTCCTACCTCCATCTTACTGTTGTTACTGACATTATACGTAATTTAACATTTTCCTGTACCGAACGTAGAGTAATGGATCTCATATTTACTGTCACATGGACAAAATATTACAATAAAGAAAATACGCTTTACGTAGACAGAGAGAATCCGCGTTTTTATCAGAACTCAAAACCGTGTAGGATATAAGGAAGAAAAATAATGTCCAGAAGATCACTTTAGTCTGAAAGTGCGATCTTTATTCACAGAATCAGGTTCGAGACTCGATATTCTCTACTCGCGCTTCGCAGAGAATGGTAGAAGTAACACTGAGTTCTCATTTTACGCATAATTTTAAGTGTGCAACAAATATTCCGAAATCATCAACTTAAGATTAGTAAATGGTAACGCACTTAAGACTGAAATTCAGTGTAGTGTTGGGGACTGACTTTCATTCGAAACGAAACTTCAAAATTTTAGGCAGGACAGCCTTGCCTCTCGGCAGTTTGATGTTCTGTCCTTAACCATACCGGCAACCGTCAGGTAACTGTATAGGATGTGAGATTCGCACTTCCGTGGTTATTGAGAATACTCTCTACTGGGTTACAACACCATGTAGTCCGTTGAAAGTCAACAGACGTTTCGGAGGAGCATATCGCTTCCAGCTTCCGGGTCGAAGATTAAGCCGAGAAAGACACCAGTTGACAGTAAGTGGCAAGGCGAGCGCTGCATAGCGTCGAATGATAGTATCACGTGTAGGGGTGATTAATAGATGGGGTATGGATAGGAAGATTGGGTTTATTAATATCTTATACACATCACTTGGAAAGACAGACAATTACAGCGCTACAGGTCTCTGCTGCAAACACTAGTTCCCTCAGTCTATGACAGTCTTCACTATCCGTTTCCTGGCAACGGATTCTAACACAGAAACCAAACAGTCTCATTTAGTTACATATTCCAAATATGGCGGCACTATAGTTGCACGGAAAGCCTCTTCTGCACATCCAGATTTTCAGCTCCACTGGACTGCACTCAATAATTCTTATGCCTCAATTACATTTCTTTTCTGCCAAGTTCATATCCCGGTAGGCTGGCGTCTCGAAACTCCACTGGCTTGTTGCCATCTCTTCTCAATCATCTTCGATTTCCACCTCAAGAGACTCCCTCAAATCTCCTCTCAATTACCTGAGAACCTAGTTTATAGCCTCGGGGAGGATCCAACAGAAAATACCTTTTCCTAAAAATTCCTATAATGTTATATAGGTGTGTTTATCTCGCCGTTATATAGAAACGGTAGTTCTTCCATTGTTATTTGAATGTTCATTTCCGCGAGAACTTGCTTATCAAGTCGTTCCTTAGCAATGGACGTCTGCTCTGGCTCCACTATTCCTGCTTTCAGACGTCATGTCACAATGGGTTGAATTGTATATATTGAATGACGTGCTCTTTAAGTGATATGGAAAGAAACGATCATAAGCTAATCTCAGTATTGTTCCAGCATTTCACTGGAGGGACTGAGAACATCACGGAGAAGCTCAGTCATGATAATCGCTGCCCCGGCAGAGAATCGAGCCACATTCCTTCCGAATACAAGCCACCAGGTTTACTGTCTAAACCATCTCGCACAGTCCATAGCCCCTCTAGGTAGCAGCCACAAAGTAACAAAAAATTCTGTAGAGAATTAATAGCCTACCTATAATCTCCTTCCATACCACACGGACCGAACGGAAAACGAAGAAATTGAGGAGAATTTGCCAACAGCAATACAGAGAGACAGCAAGGTGAGTTCATAAGTCTCCTTTTATTTTCCAAATTAGGTAATCTAGGCTAATAAATTGAACAAATACAATATATTCATGATCTATGCACAGCCAATAAAATATTATGTTGAGAGAAGGTATAGTGATAATATATACAGGATTTAAGGAAATGTGATTGGGGATGTGGCCGTTGTCTGAAACAGCTTCGGATCCATTCGTATCTCAAACATTTACAGCTCTTTATACTGGTGCTCAAAAAGAACAAAAATTAAAGGGATCACACGTCCTTCAAATTGGTTTTTTGAAACCCTGCGTCTATCATGTTCAGTTGCAGTTGAGGTAAACATATTGTGGACACAAATGTAACAAAAACAGAGTTAACAGGCTTTGTGGTATTTCTCCATCGTCTGGTATTCTAAAGAACACAACGTTTCGGGGACTACATCCGGTTCCGTTCTCAGGCGAGAAAGGGGAAGGCACATGCTCTGCTGGTTTTGTTAGAAAGAGCCAACTTCAAGGTTAACAGGTCCGGAGACTGAGGTCAGTTCTATCTATCGGACCCGAAAGTGTAGGCGTCTCCCACTTCAATTGTGGACGATGGGCGAAGTCCAAAATCTCCGAAATGTTGCGCGTTACACACCATCTTCACAAAAATTTAGAACATAAATAAAAACATAGGAAGGGCTACTCAAAAGAGATACTTGTTACATATACAATTATATACGTATTGTGACATGTGGGCCGTTTCTAGGAAACGAATTGGCAAATACATACGTTGCCGCAGAGAGATAGTCTTGTAAACCAACTGGTTACGGAACACAGTTTTCATGAATACGAAAATTGAAATTTGTGAACTCGTGAAATCCAGACCGTTGCTACGAAATTAACACACGTTTCCGCAGCGACGGATAAACACAGAATAAGATAGGAACTGCTGCAGATGGTCATCTCGATTCGGTTCTTTCCAAAGTTATAAAGGGGGAACACGTAATTGATCTGGATTCAGCCGTAAGGGCCTGAGAACCTAGTTTCAATAGTTCAGTTCAGTTCAGTTCAGTTCAGTTAGTTATTCAGTTGTGGATTGTTAACCAGCGGACGACGGAAGCTGAAGAAGTGAACGATAAGTAAATCAGAAGCAAGTTGATCACAGTGGAAGAGAGACACTCGTAGTCCAGTAAGTAATGGAGCGGGTCTTAGATAGTCATGGATTGTTAGCTGTTATAAGTGATTATAATTAAGAGTGATTGTAAAGAAGGCGTTAATAAATTCAATCATCCAACCCAAAACCCGTTATTATTAGTCACGGAATCCCGGACACGGGATAATATTGAGATGGTTTTCGACTACTTAAGTGTGATATTTGGATGTTACGTATCGTTAAACATAGTGATTCTTACGTTCATAAATACGTGGCACCTGAATTTTCGAAACTGTGCCATCTGAAGGCTAAATCTCTCCTTTAACTGACAATAGAGACAACTGCACAAGGATATGAATGTGATAAACGAAAGGAAGAAAAGGGTTGGAGGATGAAGATACAAAAGAAACAATTCCCGATTGAATGTCGATCAAATTAGTGCCTAGTTGCAGAGAAATGATATTGTTTTACTAGTATTAGTGGAATATGCAGAATATCGAAGAAAGTTATAAATAAAAGTTACAGATGTAAATAAGCTTTCACGTAAAGAACTCTCATCTGTTATTCTGAGGAGTTATATTTAAGGAATCTCGTAAACTTCGAAATTCTTCATTCAAATTACTGACTCTAATGAAATCCGCTGAAGAATATCAAATGTTACGTAAGTCTGCTACAACATTTCACAATTAAGACCATCTGGAGATGTGGGAAAGATGAGTTTCACGTAAGGGTTGCAATGATTTATTGTGGGTAACATTCAGTACGTTGAATTTATCGTCACTTCACCAGTGGATTATTGTGTATCGCACAAGTATGCAGACGGTCGCAGCCTTCATTTCTAGAACGCGGCATGCAGTGAAGAACTAAGCAGGAAGAAATGGCCGCGCCATAGCTCAAGCGGTTAGTGGCTGGCTTCCCAACGCGGCGACCCGGGTTGGATCCCGGGTCTGGTCAAGTGGGATTTGTGGTGGGCAAAGTGGCGCTGGGGCAAGTTTTCTCCGAGTACTTCGGTTTCCCTTGCCAATCTTCATTCCACCAATTGCTCCACAATCACCCTAACCTACCATCTGTGTCTGGTACAATAGGCCAGAAGTGGCCACATACAAGGGACTTAGTCCCACCCCACTAGCAAGCAAATAAGCACGAAGAAGCACAACGCTGTAACTACAACACACGTGCGCATCCGAGGGATTTACACATGTAACAGCAGCAAAAACTGAAAGCAGCAGTTTCCCCATTAGATATATTCTAACATTTGATGATTACCATATTGATCGAAAAATGTTGTGACCTTTAGATTTTAGGTTTAAAAGTTAAACATTTTAAACTTTTAAGTTAATAAAAAGTTGCACATAAGACTGTAAAATAAGATTTAAAATAAAATGGAAGAATGCAATAGGATGCTACAGTACAGAATTCAATTTTGAATATTCAAGTCGTTACCCCGTTATTAATCTGCGTCCATAACCTGCAAATGTGAGTTAGATTTTCTTCCTAATTTGAAGAAATATAACTAAATTAATTTTCCACCGTTATCCTACAGTTTCAAGGAACAGATATTCTGTGAATATATGTTATTCCTAGCCGTAAAGTCCTCTCTGAGAAACTGACACTCATTGAGCTTGTTGGGAAATTCCCAACACTTAAGAAGAACGAAATGAATTACTATATCCAAATAATAACATGGTTGGACCATATCATACTAAGTTATACAAATCATACTAATACCTTACATTTACATTCCATAGCATAAATACAGAGTCACATTTCTATCTACGTCTTTGTTTCCCAAGTGCTCCGAAGTTGAATCTCCTCCAGTTTTCCGCATAATATTCCATCACCCTAATAACATTAGGTGGAAAATGCAAATTGTGAAGTTTCTCGTTATAAGAGTCTGAATAGCCTACTGTTACTTCCTCTCTCTCTCTCTCTCTTAGGTTCGAAGATTCTCCTCACCACCCTATTATCATACATCTTCAGTGTACTCGCTTTCCTTATACCGCAGCAGATTAATTTCACACCCATACAGAAGAGAAGTATTGTGGGTCAACTTTTTATATGCACTATTGGACGCGTCAGCAAATAAATTTTGAATGAATAAAATTAATAAACAATATTGTAAAAGACACAACTTCACCTGACACTGCTTAATATGAGTCAAAGATCCATAAAATTGGATCTATTTCTGTTCCCTTCTTAAATATTGCCAGACGAAACCTAGGGATACCGGATACGGGTAGCAAGGAAGCATCGTCCCTGTGGGTAACATGATGTTATGTGGACGTACAGGGCCTGGAGGTATAGCTTCACACATTCCTAACATTGGCACAAGATGGAGGTTAGTGATCAACATCACAACCAAGTAGTTTTACCACCGGTTTATATTTAATAATAGGTCGGTGGGCTCCAGAACTTGTCTGCCCTTCGTGCAAAAGAGAAAAATCTCTTTTCCGGGGAGGCAGTCGAATCCTGAATCCTCAGGCGTCCAACCTGTTGCCTAGTCGCTGTACCGACTAAGTTATCCCAGCCTATAAACACTAGTAGCATGTTCAGTTAGACAAGCTATTGTGTCTGACAAACAGTTAAGAACCAAGATTTCAAAGTTCAAATTATGTAAACCTTAAACTTTCCTGTGGGTCAGATGTACAAATAAGTTCTTTGACAAACTGGCTTATGTTACTGTAAGTACTGTTAAGTCAGATTAATTTAGCTTAGACCGGTCACGGTAGCCGAGCGATCTAAGGAATGAACTGTTTTAACTCGCTCAGAAGCCAAGATCGTGGGTTCGAATCCTAAAAATCATGGTTGTTTGTTGTGTGTATTTGTTTATTCTGTGTTTGTGTTGTCCTGTGGTTAGGTAGAGGCCTTGCGACGAGCTGATCACTCGTCAGTGAAGTCCTACCGTCTGTAAAATTATCATGAAACTGAAAATTAGAGGCCATAGCTCAAGGGGGCTGTAGAGACATCGAAGAAAATATGTTGGATTCTATTAAGATAAAAACTTACGTTAAATTGTTAGGTCAGATTAAGTCAGGATAAGTTAATTTAGGTTCAGTTACAGTCATTCGTACACACGTACACATGTCCTTTGACAATTCTCAGTTCTAAATTACACGCTCCTCCGGAAACGTACATCGTGCCACCCTGCCACTGGAGGACATAAATACAAGTACTTGATCCTCTAAATTTGGGAGTTGGGCAGAATGCTGACGACCTTGCTCTATAAAAGTTTGTTGTTGCGAAATTGAAAGAAATGAAATCTGAATGGTCAAATCTGGCAGAATCTTCTAAGGAAGGCTATGCCTCAAAAAATTGTTTTGCCAATGATGATGATGATGATGATGATGATGATGACGATGATGAAGAAGGAGAAGAAGAAGAAAACTCAGCGCGAAAAATGTTAAGTTATAAGACTTGAGAAGTAATGTGATGCAAATTAATGGCAAAAATATTTCTTTAGGGTGAAAGCCGAAGATTTCGCGATTCAAAGAAAATTCCGACATACACAAGGACTTTTCAGGTTTGTAATGAAGGAGAATTTTACAAACTTAATAACCACAACAATGGTTTGTTTTCGCTTTTGCTTCCTTCCTTGGAAATATCGTTGAATTCCTTAAGCTAAAATCGCTCAGTATGCAGCCCGGAGGGACCTGTCGTGTGGTTGAGCTGTCACTCGAGGAATTTCCGACGCAATTCGTCCGCGGGGCTGCCTGAGTGAAATGAGAAGCTTACCGTGTGCGTTTAAAATTAAAGGCGTCCAAGCTTTGATCATTTCAATACAGTGTGGGACGGGGAGATGGCATAGGCAGTCTCTGAAAAATTATTAGTTCCAACCTCAGAAGTTTCACCTTTAATCCATGCAATGCAGTCAACACAGTGACAGATCTACTCTTTTTCATGGCTAAATAACATACAAGAAAAAACTTATGTCCTTCAAATGAAAGTAATATTTCACTCGATATATATTTATTTACTGTGCATTATTGATAAAATATCATTCGATGTCACATTTTGTCAGATATAGATATCCCTATAAAGGTCGAAAATTTCAACACAGGATTATGACATGACATACGATGTACGTATTCGCGGGCCTCGCTTCTCGATTATGATTATATTTTGTCCACACGTCATTTAATTTCATGTTAATGGTTTATGTCGAAAAAGCTGGTTCAGGCGGTAACTTTCCTAATTACTATTGGGAGGTAACCGGTTCGAAACTTGGCCAGGATAATTCAGTTCTAAGTTGTAGGTAATCCGGTTTCGTATAAAAAATATGCATATTCCCACAATATAAATATAATTTTACAAGATCAAAATGTCGGAAGTTTGAATGTAAGAGACATCTTTTGATATTTTATGTAAATTATATAGTTAAAGAAGAATATCTGGAGGAATTTTTCTTCAAAATTCGCAGTTCCCAGACAGTTTCTTGTTGTACATCGTTCACGCATGCAAGAAGATCAGCTCAGGTTAACCTAAAGTACCTGCAGGTCGCTGTGGGAATTAAAGCTGCTACGTATGCAACTAGAAGTTCATTTTCTCTTTTTATAAGGGCATGAGATTTTGTTTTGGTTCCTTAGTAAGAACATTGACTGAGGATGATTACTATGAGGGTGATGAAGTTAATATTTATATCTAGCTCTAAGAATGGGAAGTAATCAGAGAAAGACGGAAACCCACATAATAAAAAGTTCCGTAATTTTTCTATTTCCAAATTATTTTAAGAAATATAATTCAACTTCTTTTTCTGCTCAATCCTCCTTTCTTTTTTGCTTTCATAACATTAACAGAACTATGAGGGCGAGGTGTGGTAGTCTGTGTCGTGACTAAACTACGTCCTGGATCACGTGTCAAGCAGGGTTCTTTTTCGGACAGCATCGGAAATATATCGTTTCTCCTCAGAAACCGGACCCGGTCTGGAGTCTACCCAGCTTCGCACAAACTTACGAGCACGCCAGGGGTAATTCTTCGGCGGTAAAGCTGTCAGGGAGTAAAGCTCATCGCTCCTTCACCTAACGTCGAGATTAAATGAAGAAGGAGCTATAGCTCCTTATCTATCTATTTATCTATCTATCTCTCTATGACTCTATGGCCTTTTGTAAAACCTTGGACGTTATTTCAATTTTTTGATCTTTAACACGGTTGGTAGGACCCCTTTGGCGGGGGATCAGCTCGTCGCAAGGCCTCTACCCGCACACAGGACAACACAAACAGAATCGAGTGGGACAACACAAACACAAATCGAGTGGGATTTGAACCCACGATTCCAGTGTTTGAGCGGACAGAGACAGTTCATGCCTCAGCGTGGCCACTGTAATGGGCTGTACGTATTCATGGCATGCCTAGTTATGGACATGAATAAATTTAACATCTACCTTTACAATTAACAAACTGCTAATAAATACAGCGAATTTTATATTACCGTCTTCTTTTTATTTATATCTTCTCGTCTATATTATATTTCTGTCGCTAACTTTCTTTTTCAAATAGTATGAAAAATCGTGTATAGCATTTAATGTATAATTCAATATATTTAACTGTTCATTCTGTGAAATTTACACGTCTATAAAATGTATTTGATAAATTTGAGGTTCCCACGACTGTGACTACGAAGAATGCGGGCCGTAATACCTTGTAGTTCGGAGACAGTCCGAAATTTCGGAGTAATATATGGCTTGCATCTTCAGGATCAAAGAGTAAGCCGAGGAAGGAACCAATAGTAACAGGAAGCAAGCTGAGACAACTTACTCTTCGCCCCTGAAAATGAAGGTCAGGGACGTTGATCTCTCTTTGAGCTTACAGCGTGGTAGCGCCAGGAGACGGTGTCCTTCGTATATACGTCGAAGCTCGTAAGTCCTTTTCAAGTAACTGGTTTTGCGTAGTTCTTTGAATTTGTTATATACACTTCGAGAAAGATTAAACATTGGAGTTGACAACTTAAGTTTATATGCCAGTTTATACCTCGAGGTTCAGATCTGTAGAATAATGCTAAAAGTCCAAAAGAGGAAACTACGAGATCCCTATCACTGTCCTGAGGACAAAAGCATAGACTAGTGTACATGAAATTTCACAGTATGACATTCGAATTCCGTTTAGAGCAATAATTTTAATAACTTTCCAGGACTACATCTGGAATCATGCAGAAGTAATGAAACCTGCAAGCTACTGTAATGAAATGCCATCACAGCTGAATATTCAGCGAGATTACGAGATAACATATGCAGTTCAGATATGTATACACAGAATGACAATTGTAGAAACCATATCGCAAAGAGGAGAAGCTTCCAAGCGTTTCCTTTCAGATGTGTATACGCTTCATTTTAACTTGCTGTATGGGGTAGAGTTACTGTTGAGCAGCAAATACTTGCTCATCTTGTCAACCCTGAGGCGTAATCGATAGATTACAGCGCTTCAAGCCAACTGAGTACAATAGAATAATTATTGTACATGACAGCAAATTAGCTCATAGAATGCAAATTCAGATTGCTAATAAATGATAAATAAAAAAAATCTTGTCAACGAATTCTTAGTCCTTTGTGGAACCCGAAACTTCATTAACATGTCCTCGAGAGTCCTTCCGGTCAAGAGGGTAACATTACTGCTTCATGTTCGGCAGGTCTCGGTTTCGAGTTTCGCCCGGAAAACAATTATCTCTCAAGTTCTCTGAGAGAGTGCTGAGATAGTTTACAAGTTAGGTCACAGGCGATCCTTCTCCATTTCTTCGTTCTTTTATTAGACTGTATACTATCTGAGCTACTGATAATAAATAATACATTATTAAGCAGAGACCCCTCCGCTGTGTATGTATAGGTCCATATTTTCTTGACCTCGGCAACAGTTGAAGGTGAGTTGTGAGCTTCACGCTCCAGCCGCTTTACTGCCGGGTAAAATGCCCTCGGTACACATTGGATAGGAGATTGAGTGGACATCCACTCCCCCATACGCCTTCATGGCGTAGTGCTTAATTAGTTAAGCACAGGGACAACTTCACCTTACCTTACCCTCAGCTGTACCATTTCCTAAGCCACATAAATCAAGGCCGCAATTTCATATCCCGTTTATGAAAATGTCACGATTTAGTGGCTACAGACGGGTTTTGGATCGATGACTGAATTTATTGGAAACTTTGACACAGAGCGTGACTACATTTTTATTGTACTATCACACACATTCTAGTGTCCACAGTCACGTCTTTATTGCTGTTGCTTAGTAGTGGTTTCCAATGAGTGGACATTCCCTTTCCTCTGGGTACCCGAACAGTCTTCGGCCTCAGCTACAAGATTCTCACAGCAGCAGCTCATAAGGACTGAACAGCAACAGTTATCTCACTAACTCATCAATCTATCTACTGCAACTCCTTTCTGGCCCTGCTTATAACATTTTGGCACAGGCTGCGTAGAAAACAACATTCCTCTGTTACAGTGCCATTGTTACGTTCGTGTCTATTGGAGTGACCATGTGATCGCTGCTGAGGCATTGCCTAACAACGGCTGTTGTATAGTTTCTTACTTCGCGGTCGTTGCCTAGCAATTAGCCTGTATGTACATAAGATTCGTTTTATTATTATGCTCAAATATAAGTGCAGACAACTCAATTGGCCTATTATTAATATTCCCTGACTAAAATGTTGCATGCATTTCTTATCTGCTCGTGTGTGCTCTATTCTCCAACTGAGTCTTCCACCTTCATATAACAACCGCAATAATATTTCGAGACGAGTACAAACTTCGAGCCTTCGCTTTTTGAGTACTTATCCAGCTTGATCTTAATCTCCCATTTAAGTCCGGATATTCTCCTTTGTGTTCCTTTCTTGATCACTTTCAGCATATTTTCTTACCTTTTCGTTACATAAATTTCGTGAAATTCAGATCCAATTTCCTTAAGTTTTTTTTTCCTTGGCACTACAGCCCCAGTGGGCCTAGGCCTACCTCCATGAACTTCTCCGTTCACTTCGGTTTTTCTAGATCTTACACATTCGGTAGGACTACTTGGGTGGGTGATCAGCTCACCGCAAGGCCTCTACCTGTACACAAACACAGAAAAACGCACACACACAAACTAAACATCCATGCCCTAAGTGGGATTCAAACCCACGATCCCGGTTTCCAAGCGAGCGAAGACAGTACATGCCTTCCTTAAGTTTAATGAGCTCTACTTTCAGAACATTTGGAAAGCACGTAATTGAATTTTGTACGCATGTAATTAGAGGCTCTATGCATGTGCCGAAATTTTACAGTGATGTACTTCTAAACATACGTATTTATACTTTTTTATACATTATCACGATTTCAAAAGTCTGCAAAATGCAAAAACTTTCAATTATAGGCGTACCGAATTTGAAACTGTAGATCGTATGCTTATTTAGGGAAATATATTACAATCCTTTAACATTAATACGGCGAAAATTGAGTTTAAGACGTAATTCATAAAGAATGTTGGCAAGCTAAAATTATCAAATATCTCATGAAATGTCAGAATATCTAACTGCCTCAATTTAAGTCTTTTTCATGCCAAAATCTCCATGCAATTAACAGAATCGTTCTCAAATTTCCATGACAGCAGCCAGAGTTACGAAGTACCTCGTTTATATATGACAAAAACATTCGGTGAAAACAACGTCCAAAGCTCTTTGCAATTTCTGCTGTCAAGGGTTTAGGACTTCAGTAATGAAGGCTTGTATTACACGCTGTTTAAAGCAACGGATTTTTTTTAATAGAAATATATCTAATTATGAAAGTGTTTTACATTTGTTTCATGTCGTTCACAGAATCAGTTGAACACGTAGTAATATATGTAGAAATATTGGAAGTGGCAACAACTGTCGCGAAATTTTATTTTAACCGCGAGATATTTTTATCCTTTTATTTTTACACTGGAAAACCTCTGACTATAGACTTCTCCCTGCTTCTATTAAAACCGTAAAAGATTATAGACACAATAAAGTTATACACTTAAACAAGATTCTAGCAATATTTACACATATATTTTCTGTTCTCGCTAATTTATTCATTCTTAAATGTCAATCTAACTATTCACTCAGAGTTAATAGTCTGTTAATTTGTAGAAGGGAGTGAATCTGCATGTGGCAAGTTTTCCGTTGTTCATCGTGATGATTGTTCAGACTGTGATCATCTGAGTTGTGATACCGTGAGGTACCATGAGACGGTTTTTTTAATGTTAATGGGGTGGGACTAAGTCCCTTGTACTGCGGTCACTTCTGGCCTACTGTACCAGCCCCAGATGATAGGTGAGGGTGATTGCGGAGCAATTGTTGGAATGAAGATTGGCAAGGGAAATCGAAGTTCTCGGAGAAAACCTGCCACAGCGCCACTTTGTCCACCACAAATCCCACTTGACCAGACCCCGGGATCGAACCCGGGTCGCCGCGTTGGGAAGCCAGCCACTAACCGCTTGAGCTATGGCGCGGCCCACCATGGGACGATATTAATATTTCGAAGGAACATGCGGCTTCCATTTTGTGTCAAAATTACACTAAAAATGGAGTACCGTTTTCCCCCGAAAAGCCACCACGCGGTGTCAGAACGCAGTAGATCACATTATGAATTTACTTACGTTTATTATCTTCATTGTCAGAAAGTGCAAAAATAGAACATAGTGTCTGATAACTTCGAAAAATAAAATGATATATAGCTCTTTATGGATTGGTCATATCTTACGCAGTAACGGTCTTCTAAAAGAAGTTATTGAAGGAAAGAGAGAGAGTGGCGGATAGAAGTGACCAGAAGACGAGGAAGAAGACGTAAGAAGATGCTGGATGACCTTGGGGACAGAAGAGGATACTGTCATTTGAAGGAGAAAGCTCTAGATCGTATCAAGCGGAGGAACTGTTTTGGAAGAGACTGTGAGCCTGTCTTCTTGACAGATTACAGATGAATGAATGAATAGCTCTTTAATTAATTATCCCTAACATTGGTATAGAGACGCAGTGTAAACCAGACGTTAAAAGGGATCAGGTGATAGGTTAATCATAGATTTGTCACGTGTATGAGTGACTATACCACGGGGTTGGATTGGTAATTGGACTTATTGAACACTTACAGAACGTAACTGCATGTATCTATAGCGCTATCGCTAATTCAGTCATTCCACACTTTATTACAGCACGCACTATGCATTCTCAGTCTGCTGTTATCTTCGCCGGTTGTCGCTTGGTAACGTTTTCCAAAGCCATAGCTTTCTCAGCTTCCGTGTTCATGTCCTTACTGGCCGACGACTGTCTCAAAACTAACCCTTACTCTTCTGACCCTTCTACTCAAAATTCTCTTTCGCTCTATAGCCTCTGCACGGACAACACAGAAAACACCACTTCCAACAGTTCTTATAATGCTGCATGCTTCTGTTGCGGCAACGACCGTTGTTTACAGAGTCATTACCTAGCGATGGCTGTTTTACAACTGCTTATTTCGCGGTCGTTTCATATCAACGGGCCTACATGCCACAGTACGTTATACCCAGAAGCAACACAAAATTAAAATTTAACGGCCGAATAATCACAAATTTTAACACATGTAAAAAACACGTTAAACTAATATTCGACACTAGACATAAGGAATGGGAACTGAAGCTATAAGGATTTATTTTGTCACTGTGCACTTTCTGATAATTTCACATTTAACAGTTATCCACTAAAGTAACATAAGAATTATTACTTCACAGAAATATATACATTACAGTTTATGAACTTTAAATATCCATACAGTAAGATCGCTTTACTATTTACTTTGACACACTTTAACATACAAAGTACAATTATTAAAGGTTATGTTTAATGTTTAAACGTCCGTACTACGACTACTTTCAACTACTAGTTTCGACCAAATTATTCAACGTCTGGTCGGTTTATATAAATTGTTTTTACGCAGCTCCTGAAAACATTCTGAAGAACTTGCATATCTGGGCAACTCAAAAAAACATCAGTTGTGAAGGATGTCACAATATTTCTACAATTTCAAATTTTTTGCTATACGAATAAGAATTGTAATATACACAATATTGTCTTTAATATTTAAAGCAAAATTTGAAAATTACCAGTTAAAAGTTATAGAGCATTTTGTTACTCTTTTGCAATTGTAGTTTTAATTTCCAATTTTAGAATTTAAAATTACAATATTTAACATTAAATAAAAGGAATCTTTTACTTTTCAATTTACATTTTAAGTTTGAATTATAAGGAAAGTATTTCATGGACCTATGCAAGCATTCTAATTTTTTATTTTCAGCTAGTAAAGACAAAAGAAACTTCATTGCTGGATCAATTTGGGACGTTACCGGAACATAATGATGAGTGATTCAATGCTATGTAAATCTGAATAAGAACTTTATGGTTGCAAATAATTGCTGAAATTTAAGATACAATAATTTGGTGACGTGTATGGGTGACTAAAGACAGATTTCATGTTGGTACCTTGATTTATTAACAAACTACAAGTCCTAACTACGAGTACAATTAATTATTACACTATTGCTGCTTCATACAATATGCTAATATATACGTACAATCACTACACATTAATCTCTTCAGCCTATCTGCACTAGTCTATGTATTTGAGGTATGCGGTCCTGAAAGCCATGAACACGGATATTACTGCCTTCTTGTATGTGATGCCGTGTAGTTTGGTAAAAATATACCGACATTTATGAGGACTCTACTGCATCCATTTTCAAGGTAGAGGAGTAAGGAGTAATCCTGAAGGTGGAGGCGGTAAATATTGGCACTCTCCTACACGGAGCCAAATCTCAGAAGATAGTAATCTTCGGGCTAACCTCTGCTATTGGAGCTGGTCACCGCGTGATTGCCGTCCGATTAAAGTTGACGTACCCATTCACAAATTCACAAAGGAATCAAGCATTTCAGTACATTCCAATATTACGTAAGCCTAACAGGATTTTCGCGCACATTGTATATACGAGTATATATAGTACTGCAGTGATGCGTTATATTCTCCGCATAATATCCTGTGACAGAAACAATGGATGATATAGCCCTCTGTAATATTAATGACCTTTCTGTTGTGTGTTATTTGCCCCCTGTCATCATAACTACAGACACTAATAAAATATGCATGAATTTCCCCAGCTTGTGAGGATAAAATTAAGGATATTATTATGTCCATTACCTAACTTTATTTCAAAACTGATTGTAGTTTCACGAGACATCTGGGGTCCGCACGTAGGTGAATATAAAAGTTACGATCTTCTGGTGTTAGACGCCGAGAAGTCTGGTAGATCTTTATCGAGGTTCTCACAACGGTGATTATGAAGTTAATTGCCTTCGGGACATTGTATCGTATAGCATGTTAGGTGTTTACCAGCGTGTCCGTGCCTTCTACTCTGAAGATGGATGCAGAATGTTCTTTATAAACATCGGCAAATACTGTGACGCATAGACTAATAGCTAAGCAATATAGGCAGAAAATCTAAACTCTTTGTGAACGTTGCTAGATAGACAGTTTCGATAAAATGATGATTTAATGATAACACAAAATAAAGATTTTCTAAACATTTGGGGCAATATTTTATTTACTATACACCATAATTTTGTTTGTCATTTTGAATTTTCTGAGATATATTTCGTAAGGTATATAAATGTACATAAAAAAACGTACAAAAATAAAGTAAACACTATTGTATCAACATTTGTTTTCATTAACGCTACATGTTTCGACCCTTATATTGGGTCATCATCAGGCGTACAATGATACCAGTCTCGGTCGTTGAATTGCATCTATTTGCATCTAATGATGCAATGATCTAATGATACAATAGTTTCTACTTTTAAGTACAGAATATTGTTGTGTAGACCGCATACATTTATAAACAATTATATAACTTATTTATAACACATAGCAGGATGGATACTATTAAGATTGTATATTTCGTATATATGATGTTTCAGGAGTTGGCTGTACTTCCATCTACATATGATCGAGTGTCATTATCGTGACAATATTTTTGTGTTGTTTGTTTTTTGTCTATGTGTACCTTCAGGCACGATTATGCACATGTGAAACTTCACACCGTCTGATAAACATGCAACAATTTCATTGTATTGGCAATTTCATCAGAATATTTTTACTATTTTAAACAGCATGGAAAAAAAGACTGTGACGTACTAGGAAGTTTCGGATATAGATCTGAAATTGAATAAAAGTAAATCTGTATCAATAATAATCAGTTTAAAATAAGGCCATAATGTCATGATCAAGTCATTATTCACTCATTTATTCTTTCGTAGCTTCTCTCTCTCTGGCTCCACAGTCCTTCGGACCTTGACCGCCTTTTCAGTTCCTTAATCCTATACTCAGCCGGTAGGACTCATAGGACGATGGATCAGACGAGCGCAAGGCCGCTACCCACTTATAACAACATAAACACAGAATAAACGCAAGCAGATTTCCATGCCTCGAGTGAGATTCGCACCCACGATCCCAGTGTTCGAGCGGGTGAAGACGGTTCATGCCTTAGACCGCGCGGCCACTGTGATCAACTCTTTTACGGCTTACATGCTGATAAAGTGAGTGCCTCATACTATATAGCGTCATATGGCAGAATTATAGTGAATAATTAACTGCAACGGATGTGGAAACAAGCGATCGTGGCCTATTACAGGTTACTTCTATGGTATTTGTCTCGAGTGCGGAAAACAACGAAAGAGAGGATACTCGTTGTCCCTGTGCGAAATTCTAAGCAGGCATCTCTAGAACGAACGTCAGAAATTTTACCATTTGAACAACTTACTTTAATAATGTTTTACATATATACAGTGAAGTGGCAGTATCATGCAATATCATCCCACGGAACAAAATATTCGGCCAGCTTGGTGTATTCTAGAATAACATAAAGGATGGTATTCGATGTTATATTACATTATAGGGCTACCGTGTAGTCGTTTCAGATCCCATGTACAAATGCAAAGACCGCCTGGACCACGGTTCAGGACACTCGCCTCAGACACTTTAACACGTAGAGCCTGAGCGGAATATTAATCCTCTAATACAGCTACATGATCACCGACAATACGCTTGAACTCTATACACTCGGCATGATGTTCAAATGTTGCCCACATACCAATAGCGTTTCCATTGTCAAAATGAATGAATCAAACTGAAGTCAGTATTCTATAGAGAGGCTACAATTTATTTCTGTCTCTACTTTTGGTGCGATACCAGGAAAGTGAAATGATTGTTACAGCTCATTATGTATTTTATCTACAGCTCTTTTCTTGTCTTTACGAATTTGCCGTAGTGCTTGTACCTGCTGCAGCCACTTTGGTATCCACTAATCTTTCACCTATAGGCTCATTCTCTTGTGAAGACGGTCATGAACTTTGAGGTACATAAAAGACTAAAGATTTCTTGACTAGCGAGTGTTAAGTTCTCAAGAAGTTTTCTACTGAATGAAATTGCGTAGTTGCTTTTCGTCTTTCCCACTTCAGCTATATTATTAAAATTAGGTTTCTCACTCAGGCATATTTCAGTATTTTATTTACATACTAGTGTAACACTGAGGGGTAAATGGTATCGTGTAGTTGGTTGATGCACTACGCTAGAAGCAGGAAGTCGCGGGTTCGATTCCTGATGAGGTCATTGGATATTTTTAACTGACCTAAACCTTCCAGCCGCACTATGGCCCTGGGGTCGACTCAGCCTCTAAGAGAAAAAAATACAAAGAATCTTCCTAGGGATAAAGGACGGCCTTCACTTGAGACTGACAACTTCACCGCCATCTGTGAGCCGATTTTATAGAAAATGTGGGATCCTCGACGTCCCACAACACTATGAGCCTTGTCGGCCAGTTACAGGTACACCTTTACCTTACACCCGTTGTGAAATCAACAAGAAGTCCTGTCATTTCTTACACACTCTTGCGTACTCTTTATTTCCCATGTCTTCTATCGTACTCTTTCCAATCCTTCATTTCTTCGATTGATAAGTCGCTGCCGAAATTTAATTCAGTTTCCCACTAATAACACACAGAGATACTAACCCGTAAGCCGGCTTCCTTACGTAGCAAACGTCTAGTTCGTCTCTAATACTTTCATTGCTTGTACGATCGGACATTCTTTATTCTGCGACAGTTCTAAGGTAACGCATTTCAGCAGTATAAATTTTCCTCATTTTGACATAGGCTTATAGTGCATATGAGGCACTGAACTACTAGTTTATTATCCCTTGAGGATGCTATAAATGAGGGTTATGGTTCATAAGCTGTTGGACCAACCTGACAGGATATTGTGTACGGCCAAATTTCATTGATTTTATGGTTCATGAAGCGCTTATATATTCCTCATAAGACAGAACTCAGAATGCGGTGGTGCTTTGATGATAGCTTCTTGACTATTTGATGAGAATCGCCTTAACGCACTCTTTGTGGATTTCGTACCGTGAGCCCCAAAAGTTAATTTCGTACGCCAATGTACACAGTTTTATTTCACAGGATAATAAGTTGTTTTCTTTTCCTTGGCACTACAGCCCCAGTGGGCCTAGGCCGACCTCCATGAATCTCTCCGGGATAATAAGTTTAGTTCGAAGAAATTTTTGAAGTCATAAATGAATGTTTTTGAACAAATTCGGACAAGGGATAATCTTTGAAACATGACCTGGACGTATGTATTGAACACAAAAGGGTACTGATAATACGCTGACAAAGATTTCATAAATATAAAAGTGATTGCAATTTCCGAGACATCAGCTCTGTAGAGCATCTAACTAAGCCTACAAGGTCACAGGTTTTTACTGTTTCCTTATTCTTCATAAACTTCAAAATGCTGTTTGTTTACATTAATAACTGAACCATAATGAACGAGACTTACTATTATTCCACTAAAATTTGATCCGCTATCAGTTGATCAGTTAGCAGAACATTCTTATTATATTGTAACATGTGGATCTGTTGCTGGGCAACGACCGCGAAATAAAATATACAACATCTGTTACCGAGTAATCTCTTCTCAAACAAACATATTCCCATGGAAAAATTTAACTACAACAATCAGGTGTGGTGTTTTCTACGCGGTCCGTATCCACGTGTTATAAACGGGTCAAGTTTGCAGTTTGATCAGTTGTGCGATATTCACTAGTTGGTAAGGACATTAGGCGAGGACATTGTTAAGAACCGTTACCAGGTAACGATTAGTGAAAGCAGACTGAGATGACTGAGACTAGTGATTTTCAAATTGTGTGAATTAGCGATGACTCTACAATTACTTGCACTTACGATCTGTAAGTGGTCAATAAATCCAGTCACCAATCCAAACCGCGTTCATAGTCATTCACACGAAAATGAACGTTAACTTCACAATAATATATGACTTATATACTACTCTTAATAGTATGGGAGTAATACATTATTATTTTATTAGTATTCATTATACATATTAAATGGTTTAGTGAGGGGATGCAACTGCAAATACAAAGTTTATGGGAATGTCAGAAGGGCAGGAATAACAAAGCTGTTTTTTAGCGTCAGTGCACAGACAACAGAAGTATTAACGAAAAGAAGGATACTCTTTGTTGACTACAGATTACTGAATTCTTGCGTAGTTTTCACGTTTTGGCCCTGAAGATGGAGGTCATTTTTTTTTCGAAAACGTCGAGCTGTCTCCGAATTACACGGTATTACAACACGGAAAATCGAAATTTTCTCAACATCATACTTCCGGGACTCTCTATGGGAAGAAGTTCCCTATATATTGTGACATGGCGGTCGAAAGCCGAAATAGTGGAGCCGGAGCAGACGTCCATTGCTAGACAACGACTAGGTAAACACTTGTTCCCACGGCAAAGGATGTTGAGAAAGGCATTCCTGTGACAACACAAAAGATCAGTAGAACTGTTCAACATAGGGACTTCTATCCCAGCCGCGTGACAGTTATAAAGGGAGTTGATTCGTGCATTCAGAATTGGAGAGATGAGTCCGAAATGAGAGATCCAGACAGCAGTGAGGGATTCTTCATACGGCATTCAGGAGGAGTTCATGCGTGAGCAGTGATTCGCACATAGTCATTGATTGTGTGCTGTCACAATTTACTGTAATTATAAAGAAGTGCTAACAACCCTAATCATCAGACCCAGAACCCATTATTATTCGTCACGTCTACCCCGTCTATGTGACAATATTTCGGTGGTATTACAGAGTCATCATTATGTTTAGGTACTTCACGGAAATAGGCCAGGACATGTTAAGAGGACCTTAAAGAAAGGAGGCGTGAGAACGTGGGATGCAATGCACATGCTCAGGATGGGATAGAGTGACTGAATTTGTGATGGCGTTAAGGTACTTCAGGTTTTGTAGAACGCGGAATATATCTTCACTATTTAAGGCTCTGAACTGCTATCAGCTTCTCAAGAAGAACTCATTATAAATAAAGATATTTATTTAGTTAGTCCAAAAATGAATTATTCAAAACTATAGTCTCGTATCGTCTTACTGATGCTGAAACGAAATAGGAAGCAACTCCGTTGCCAGAAAGCTTTACATAATAAATGTAAATGCGTGAGTCTATTTACCTGGCGCTAATTTTCCTTTCATAACAAGAAATGGCTTTCATCCACTGCGCACACCAGAGACTCAATTTCCTACCTGCATAAAAGCAGCTTCATCTTATTGGCACCCAGGGAATGCAGTAATCTTCATAATAAGGAATACATGGCGTCTCGCATTGTTCACGTTGTTATTACGTCATATTAAACTCGTAGCAAAGCATCGTTATATCATCATGTCTTATTCAAAAGATGATAATCCAGATCTAATGAAGAAGGCTGTAACATTGGGGCCCACAATAAACAGTGTGACTTAATTTGTGTCTTTACGCGACAATTGAAGCGATTGAGGTGTCCTCTCACAGCAGTTAAAGGCAACAGCACAATGCTGTAGAAGATTGACCCAAAACAGTATTATAACCCCTTTCATATTGCATCAAATATTCCTCCAGAAGGGACAAGGAATAATTATACGTATTTAAGGTAAGAGATAGCTATGAAATATTGTTGGAAAAAGAGACTGGGTTGCAGAATGTTAGAAAACGGGTGGAACACAGAAAGATCTACTAACGAAGTAAGTAAAAAAGTAAAGCTATCCTTGTAACAGGCTGTGGAGTTCCATAGAGTTGTGAGATGTTGAGGTTTTCACATTTTCTAGATAATCGGCTCATAGATGGCGGTAAGGTTGTCAGCCTTATGCACCGGCCGCCCCTTTACCCCCAAGAATATACCTCGTACTAATTTCTGTTAGAGGCTGAGTCTACTCCAAGGCCATTGTGCGGCTTGAAGGATTAGGTCAATTGAAAAAATCCAATAACCCCATTGGGATTCGATCCCGCGACCTTCCGGCTTGTAGCTTGCCTCAGCCAACTACGCTTCCGCTTGCTCCTTACTAACGAAGTAAGAGAATAAAAACGAAGCGGAGAGCAAGGAATGTAAAAGATGAGTTTTAAAGGGCATTACAGAACGCAGAAATAAAATGAAGATTGTTCATGAACAAAAACAAAGGTAAATACGGACAAACTTCGAGAGAATCAGAATACATCATAAGTGCATAATACAGTTATACAGCATGACTGTAAATCGGAGTAAACTCAACTTTGAAGAATGGGATGTGGCGCCGTGTAGATCTTGTGTGTACCGACGTTTCGGAGGAACGTATCGCCTACATCATAGGGGAAGAAAATTTCGCGAGCGAGGAACCAGCTTGAGCAGACGGTTGAAGTCGCACAAATCTACACGGCGCCACATCCCAGAAGGCGGCATTCTTCATAATCATCGTCGTGAAAACTTCAAATCTTGCGTCGTAAAAATTCAATTTTGTTTCTAACTCTTGTCTGCATAGAAAATGATGAGCAATTGAATGGGTATTTAATATTAAATTTTATTCACAATTATAGTCTTCTGGGTCGTGACGCCGTGAAGATTTGTAGGTGGATACCAAAATTCCGGATGAATTTGCTGCCCCCATATTCATGGCTGAATTGTTTATGTGTAGAAGTAGGCTGTATAGGCAGCTAAGTATACTCCTGAACCAACACTCTAATTTGTATTGAGAAAATTTGGTATGGGCGACACAAGACATGTAAATTTCGTATTGTTACTGGATGTCAGTCAAATCATGAGCGTCGCCTACGTGACTGTTGAGAACCGTTACTAAGGCCTCCCGCCCAGCCAACGTAGGCAAGGTGGTGATCATCTTCGATGTCCGTGGACTCTCTCGCTAATATTTTGAAAATATATCGCTCTTCTTCAGCGCTGGGGACCATTGGGCCCACTTCACGGAGGAGACATCCCGTCTGTGTCGAAAGGCTGTTAAGGGCTACACAAACTTACAGCTATAAAAACGGAACTCCAGCTTCGGCATAGGGCACGCAACGCTCACAAATAAAGTCGCTGCTACGACAGCGAGAAGTGGGCCCCTGATTTCACCGGCGACAGGAAGAGAAGTAGCTCTACAGGAGAACAGTCACTACACGAATCCAGCAATAAAACTGAAAGTACGAAGCAAAACTCAGCTCCGACAGTACAGAACAGAAACTTTGTCGCTCCACTCACAAGTGAAAATACGAACAACTGGAGGACCATGCGGAACCGGCACAAGCACGTGTAGTATTTCGGGGAAAATCCTGCGGACAAGCCCCCATTTCCTCCCGTTGTTCTTCTCTCCTTCCAAAACGGCCATTGAGCTCCTGAGAGCGACCAGTTTGTGCTGCGGGCCATTGGTGCTTGGGTTGTTACTGAAATCTACTGGAGAAACGGCGACACCAAAGCAAATTCCTACTGTCTCTCCAGTGACCTCTGACAGGAATTTCATCTCAGGGACTGTAAATGCTGGAATGTCCTAAGCGGCAGCGGCATCAGGCTCCAAGAAACAACAACGATAGAGCAAGGGACCATTGGATAAAGGAGTCTGGAAATTGTCAAAAACATCCTTATACGGGACGCATTTTGGCGTATAACCGGTTGAAACATAAATTTAAATGAAGATTTTTCGTAAATTTTAATGAAGCCTCTTCATTGTTCTGCGTCATAACTATTACCTCTGTTTGTAAGAGTGTATCTTGAGTTCACTAACGTGTCAGTCAACTTAGCCTGAATATTACATGAGGAATTTTAATCCAAAATACAAAAGTTAACATTAGAATATTTTGAAAGGGCAATTAAATGTTGAGTGAATATTACTTCTCACACTTGCCTGAATAAAGGTCTTGGCGTAGGGGTTTTCTTATGTATATTAGTGTTCGTAAGGACATGCAGATAAGGGAAAACAAGTCTCCAAACAAAGAGGCTTAATTAAAACTCTTACCGGCAGCTACAGCTTGTAGTATTCGGTTGTAATTATTTTTCAAGGAATATGTATCAGGTTCAGTACGATAAACTTGTATGCCTCCGAATACAATTTTCTCTCTCCAATAAAGTTATTACTGATTTAATTTTATTCATAAGTATCCTGTATTTTAAATAATTTCGGAATGAAGCAAATGTTTCCGAATTCTTTTTCACACAAATCCTTGTCTTGACATTCATATTTCAGGAATTTCCATCAGAATTATATTTTTCCAATAATTTTCCCTGACGTACAACTTCCTCATTCTCCAGACATGCAGATGAAGTTGTCTATCCTCTGACAGCCAAGCTCTTATAGTGTTCCTTAAAATAAATTCTCTTCTATAACGAAATAAAGTAACCCAGAGTAACTGTGTATTTGGGCCGTGCCATAGCTCAAGCGGTTAGCCGCTGTTTTCCCACCGCGGCCGCCGGGGTTCGATCCCGGGTCTGGTCAAGTGGGATTTATGGTGGACAAAGTGGCACTGGGGCAGGTTTTCTCCGAGTACTTCGGTTTCCCCTGTCAATCTTCATTCCACCAATTGCTCCACAATCACCCTCACCTATCATCTGGGGCTAGTACAATAGGCCAGAAGTAGCTGCAGTACAAGGGACTTAGTCCTACCCCACTAGGAATAAAAATGTGTATTTGGAATTCTAAAGGAATTAAAAACAACATTTTATGGATGTAAACGAATAGGTAAGTTTTACTATGTTATGGCTCCGAGGTTTGAGATTATCTCGACAATAACTACAAAGATTACTCTCTCCTTCAATGTGACGATGGATAATGTGGTAGATTGTTAACGACGTTTCGAAGAAACGTGCTGTTCCCATCTTCAGTCAAATTATAAAGGCTGCATGTTCATCCTAAGCATTGGTACGACCTCGCATCCAAGAAAGCAATAAACTTCACGTTACAGTTCTGTGCGATTTACCGTGGAATAACAGTCAAGACGAAATCCGCCTTTACAAACTTTCCTTGGAAATCGGTTAAGATTTCGCATTCAAACAGAGAGTTCCGGGAACCAATGTTTGATATAAGGAATCAAAACTGTTACATCAAAAGTTTGAATCTTGTAACATACGAACTTAAACAGGAGTTCTGCGACCCAATTTTTAATTTTTTTTTATTCGTTTAGTCGGGTGGAGTCCAACTGGGTCCACTCGGCACGGCGGCTACTGATTGTCCTATTGTAACCTGCCTGGGTGATTATGATGATGGAGAATTTAGTGGAATGAATATTGGCAGGGGAAACCGAAGTACTCGGAGAAAACCTGCCCCACCGCCACATTATCCCCCACAAATCCCACTTGACCAGACCCGGGATCGAACCCCGGCCTCGGCAGTGGGAAGCCAGCAACTAACCGCTTGAGCTATGGCGCAGCCTCTGCAACCCACAGTCTGCGTTTTGATACATGAGACTATACAAAAAACTGTGTATTATGAGAAACAGAATTTCAATGAGAAGTGTTAGAAGGTACTTGAAAGCTACCTCGTTGCACTCCTGAAGTGACAGAAGAAAACAATGAGAGATCCGTGGTTCCAGAGGTTGTGAAACGTATCACCACCCCCACCCCCTCCCTCCATCTAGAGATATTGCAAGGATTCGAGTATTAATAAACGCTCCATTTACTCTTCTACTTGACCCAACAGTGTCATGGTAAAGGATTAGTCATCAGAAGTCTGTAGTTACTCAGTTGTTCAACGAAATTCAACACTTTTATGGACCATGAAGATTCATTACCGTGCCCAAGAGAGCCCTTCATTTCGTCTTACGTTTGTACTTGCATATAGTTCATTCCCCTGAGGCTATTTCTCAACGTTCCATTTTAATATTATTACCACACACAAGCCTAGGGCACCAAATTGGTGTTCTTCAGGCAGCTTTCCAGATACATATTACTATGTATTTTTCCAATGCTCATTACACCTTCTGTCTATCTCATTCCCCTTGTTGATCACTCCAAAACTTTTGAATTAACAGTACAACATACGAAGCTCCATATTGTACTATATTATTCATCGTCCTGTTTTTATTTATTAATTATGTAAAATATTCTTTTTCGAAGCCGGTCACAGTAGCAGAGCGGACTAGGGAATGAACTGTCTTCGCGCGCTTGGACCCTGGGATTGTGGCTTCGAATCGCACACATGGCATGGATATCTTTGTTCGTTTATTCTGTGTGTGTGTTGTCCTGTGTTTAGGTAGCGGCTTTTCGACGGGCTTATCACTCGTACAAGAAGTCATACCGTGTGTGAAAAATGATTACGGAACTGACTAAGAGGCCTGGGCCTTAAATGGGCTGAAAGACCCATTGAAAAAAAAAATATTTTTGGAAACATATTTTGCTCTATTTACCACAGGCTCAGTTACGTACGCACAGCTTCTACAAGCCCTGTATAATAGCAAGTCTTCAAACGTTCAGTTCCGTTCAAGTTATAAGGCTTCCTGTGAGCTCTGTAGAACAACCCAGGTTCAATCTGTGTCCGGCCACCGATTTTCCTGGGCATTACCTTGGGTTCTCTCTATACCTCTGTGACATCCCTAGGAGTGTATACTTCAAATTAAATCAATACCGCCTCCTTTCATATCTTTCCCAATCCATTATTCACTCAATTTCTCTATCACTCAACGCTATAGAATCTGAACCGATGAATACACTGTAAACAAATGAATATAAGCATACAAACTTCCGATCAGTGACGTGAATTTATATCCGTTGCTCATCAGACGCGTTCCAGTTGAGCAATGTGACCGACCACAATTGTAGTCAAATTGCAACGCGTCTTTGTATCTCATGAATCTGTCAATCAAGTTTCGGAGCAGTAGGCTCTCGCACGTACAGGTTATGTTGCTTCATTTCGGTAAATCAGGATCATCAAGAACTGTGCAGCAAGACATGAGGATCTGCATCTAGTCATTATTGTTTACTATTAAATTATTTTACTTGTGTGGCCAATTTTATGGAAATAAAAAAGTTAGCATGAGTATTAAACTGCTTCTCGACACTCGTAATATTTAAAAATCTTCTGTGCAATAAGTTCTTAAGTTAATACACTTTAAATAAATATTGGGAAAATATTCATATTCAAGAGAATAATATGTGACTTAAAGATAAAGAAAGAGGAGCATATAAAATGAAGTATTTCGGGTCATCATAAAAAATGTGATATAAAACACGAATTTAAATAAAATATGAAATTAAAAAGAAGTTAATATAACAAGTGAAATGTTGATGTTATAATCCAATATTGCAATACAAAACAACAGCGTTATAAATAAAATTTCAGTATATTCAGCCAGAAGAACTATTGAAAACCACTTCCATACTCAACATCAAAAACGGATACCAACTCAGAGTTGCCAACGTCAAAATCAGAAGCACAGTCTGATTGATTTCTGCCAAACAAATTGTAAATAAGTAACTGATGAAGGAGAAATAAAAATATACAAAAACATGAAAAAACCTGACAGTAATTGACATCATTTTTTAACCTGTCACTATTCTGATATCAGAAATAATATTACAATAGTAATATATTGACAACAAAATCAAGTAATTCAATCAGTTACAATTTTTAATTCTCCACCTTCCTACAAAATAATCATTGATACAACTTACAATTTCTACCATCGACAACTATACGAGGCCTCAGATCATATGTTTAATAACGCAATTGTCCTTACAGGTCTGTGTAAAAGCCGTGCTTGTACAGTTTCTAAAGAAAACTTCCAAGTATCGAACTTTGGGACGTATGTGGATATATGATATTCTCATTTAAGTTTTTCCCAGAAATCGGGGGAGGGGAGTTGTCTCTAAAATTGAAGTCTATATTTGAATCAATTTATTTAGAACTTCAGGAGAGTGAATAGGTTTTTCATCCACATCAACTGTCACGTGAAATGCAGCGCGTATTGGTAATGAAAGTTACGATTCGCAAGTTTGCTGAAGCCTGTGACTGACAGTTAGAGCGAATAGCAAAGCCACACATCAGAAGCAATAAAACGTTATTCTATAGCTCGCAATGAGATCTTTCACTCTTCCACTCTCCGCCACACTTCGCTGCATGTCACAACGGAATATAGTGATCCTTTGGCACAGAACTGATCTTCACGAATAGATATTAGCTATTCATAAATTTAACCTATAAGGGGGAAAAAAGTTCACCGCTGAAGCTAGAGTTCATGTAGCGAAGGGACTGAATACATTACAGCAGTTCTATAAGAGGTCTTCGTGTTTTACTACTGATCACATAACGCAAAACTTCTAAACCAGATGCTGAAACACTGTGTACGACGGCGCCCTTTGCCTCATGTAATGCAACAAAATTCAATGTCTCGTAACGTGCTAAACAAACACTACCGTACAGTGAACATGCAGGGAATTTATATGAATGTGTGTGGTGGTGTAGAGCGAATTTAAACGGCAGGAAATGAGAGTTTCACAGATGACTTACACTTCATATTTTTTTATGTTTCTGTAATTTAGCTGCCTAACTTTTTCTTTTTGCTCAAGTTTCAAATATAAATTTATTCAAAACATAACCACTTATGACTGTCACAAAGCACCTTAAAAATTCTTAGTACAGTCAAAAACGGCAATGAAACCGTGGACCACTCAAGAACATTGTACATGTTGAATTAGCGACTGTTTCGAAAACCGATTTTTTGTAAAAGTAAGGACGCTTGTAGTTTGTTAGGTTTTACGTTCTGACGGCAGTGTGTACCACTCTGTAGTTCCATTAACCACATATGGATTGTTACGACATGGCGCTTGAAAATACCCTTCACTCGAACAGAGTACACCAGAATTAAGTTGAATATTTTATCAGAGAAATGCAAGGGTTCGAACAGTTTTCAGGTCGAACATTTACCTTCTGAGGTTTTCACTGTTTACGTTAATCTCTCAACATAATGGAGAGGATAGCAATTAGTTCTGAATGAAACAAATCAAATTTAACATAGTGCGAAACAAAGTACACTACTACCAACAGAAAAACGTGGTATAACCGCCCACGGCCGTCACTTCTCACAACCGTTGCTCACCACTTCTTATAACCGTTGCCTGTCTATCTGTATGTTTATTTATTTGTTTGCCCGCTTCGGTAGAACACTTTTTGACTCTTCTCAGAGTAGTGCCACGGTAACAACTGGGGCAACANCAGAAAATCTGAAAAAAAAAAAGAAAAGTTCAACTAGAGTTTTGCACACATCTCTCAAATCGAATCAAACTTCACCAAAGAGTGATTAATGGTCGTACATTGTTAAGAAGCCATATGGACTAAATCATAACTGCCAGACAGTTCTTAGCGAAAGCTCTCAATATCGGATTCCGGGGAAAAAGAATCTGTCCAGCGGTTCTGGCGATGATGCTATATCATATATGTTCCCAAACTGTGGGGCGCGCCCCCGTGACGTGGCTCGAATTATTTTCTAGGCGGGCGGCGTATTGGTTGTATGAAAATACCATTTTAAACAAAACATAGAAAAATATTAATATCCTTTTCTTTACTGAGATAATTTAGTTATCATACAATACGACAGAACTCGAACTATCAGATGTAAAGAAATTGCATTACAGCTACAATGTGAGATATTCGGCAGTAACTCTGCAGACAACAATATTGCAGTCTCGCAACAACAATATACGAGAAATTTACGGAACAAATGAGCAAACTAGCCATTAATCATATAACGAGCAATATGACGTGCCGGTGACAGTGGCCGCGCCGTCTAAGGCATGAACTTTCGTCTTATGCTCGAACCCTGCGACCGTGGGTTCAAATCACACTCGAAGCATGGATGTCTGCATTGTGTGCGTGTATTTTGTGTTTATGTTGTTCTGTGTGTAGCAGAGGCCTCGCCACAGGCTGATGCCTTGTGCAAAGAGCCCTACCGACTGTGTACAGGATCAAGAAACTGATAAAGCACCCAAGGCACAACAAAGGGCTGTAGAGGCATAATAATAATAATAATAATAATAATAATAATAATAATACAATTATTTATTATTTATGTGCCGAGTCAACAGCCACAAGGCCAATTACAGACAGCACA
>NW_019720705.1:819245-840605 GCF_002891405.2 Cryptotermes secundus | reverse complement strand
GGCGGTCAGAAGCCATAAACTGGATTCGTGGATTATCGGTGACCTTCCGTGTGTTATGACACACAACGCCAGCAGGACACGAGAAAGATCAATGGCGAAGCGACTGAAGCTGCAATAACTATTTCTGTTACACGAAGTGAGTCACAACGTATAAGTACAAACAGCTTGGATCGACTGTGTTGCTGTTGACTGCATAGTCTGCACTGTAACCCGGATTGCCGAGATTACATTCTCTCGACCTGCAGGCAGACAAACTTGACGCAATTCAAAATCATCACAATTAATGCTTTTCATATTCTATGCAGTTTGAAATGTGTTGTTAATTAACCAAGGGATAAAATGATTTCCTGCCCAAAGCTACACAACCTATGCAATTTGAAATAAAGCAAGGAACAAAAACAAAGGCATCTCCTGTACTACTATTTTTAACTTACGCAGTTGAGAAAGCTTCGTAAAACAAAGCAAGAAACGAAAATCATCCACATATAGTACGGTCGAGTTCACCGACAGACGCCGAGCAGTGCAGACGTGTCTTGTGCAGCGCTCAGTGAACCGTGTGTAAACAGTGAAAGGCATAGCTCATACAGTGNATAAGACGAGAAATTTACCAGCGTGAAAGCAGGTTTAATGTCCACCAGACTTTACCCCGGTATATTTCTCGGCTTATTCGACCTTGAAGATGGAAGCGTCATGTTCCTCCGAAACCTTGGTTGACTTTCAACCGTCAACATGGCGTTATATCCCAGAGGCAGTATGCTTCGAACATTATGGTAGTTATATTAAGATAGATAAATTGACGACGAGTCATCCGTGTGTTAAATTGAGGGCTGATAAAGTAAAATATGCAAATGCTATTGAAAATCGTCGTCAAACCACAATAACGTTTCTCTGTGATTCTCACAGGGAATTTTGCTCGTAAAACTGCAGGAGATAAACCATAGTTTCGGTGTAAGAGGAAGTTAAATTAAACAACTCAGTCAGTCAGAAGCCATAAACTGTAAATTACGATTGCATTCATGGATTATCGGTGACCTTCCGTGTGTTATGACACACAACGCCAGCAGGACACGAGAAAGATCAATGGCGAAGCGACTGAAGCTGCAATAACTATTTCTGTTATATGAAGTGAGTCACAACGTATAAGTACAAATAGCTTGGATCGACAGTGTTGCTGTTGACTGCATAGTCTGCACTGTAACCCGGATTGCCGAGATTACATTCTCTCGACCTGCAGGCAGACAAACTTGACGCAATTCAAAATCATCACAATTAATGCTTTTCATATTCTATGCAGTTTGAAATGTGTTGTTAATTAACCAAGGGATAAAATGATTTCCTGCCCAAAGCTACACAACCTATGCAATTTGAAATAAAGCAAGGAACAAAAACAAAGTCATCTCCTGTACTACTCTATTTAAATTATGCAGTTGAGAAAGCTTCGTAAAACAAAGCAAGAAACAAAAATCATCCACATATAATACGGTATATAACTTGTGAGCCTGAGAAAGCCTTGTTAAGTAAACCAAGGGACAAATAAAATCATCCACTTACACCGCGATACATAAGCTATGCAGGCGAGAAACCCTTGTTAAGTAAACCAAGGGACAAAGAACATAATCCTATAATATGCAGCTGATGAAACGTTGTTAAGTGAACAAAGAAACAAACTAAGTCATCACCTTCTGCACTGTGTAACGTACAGAGCCGAGGAAAGGTCTCTAAATGAGCTATTAAATTAGAGAAACGTGCATAGTTGAGTGATTAGTATTACTTCTTTATATTCAGATGATCAATCTTTTACAGGTCAGATGATTTTCCCTAGTTCTTCCATGCAGGCACCAGCATTCAAACAGGCCTCCCGTCGCGTTACTTCATATAAGTTTCGGTGTGATTCCCTTTATCTTCTCGGGCTATCAGTCGTGCCAGTGTTGAGTCAGAATCAAATGTTTCAGAGATCTCTGTCATCAGGGTCGATAATTTCTGCAACCCTGTTTTCACAGCAGTGTACAGAGCTTTCTACAACAGAATCTGGCAAAGAAGTTAATATAATTAAACTCCACTACATATAACTTACGGGAAATTTTAGAATTGTGTTTTTACAAGAGAATACTCAACATCCTACACATGAGTTTGGTAACGAAATTAATGTCATTACATTCTAATAACTGTTACAGCAGTTCCTGTAAACATGCAGGACAGCACAGAATATTCTACAACAGAGCTTGGCAAAGAAACTGTTGTTACTCCACTTTCAGGTATCTGTCTATCTATCTATCTATCTATCTATCTATCTATCTATCTATCTATCTATCTATCTATCTATCTATCTATCTATCTATCTATCTATCTATCTGTCTGTCTGTCTGTCTATCTATCTATGGCTCTACAGACCTGTTTTGTCTTGGCAGCTTTATCAGTTTCTTGTTTTCTTACGCAGTCATTAGGACTCCTTGGACGGGGGATCAGCTTCTAGCACTTGCTTTAAAAGAACAGTAAGAAGCATGTCACGGCAGAACTTGGAATGAAAATTGAGTTTGTTGCCTTATTTCTATCATAATAAACCTTGCAACCATTCCTTGACCAGCCGTTGCCGAGGAGAAAAGCTCTGTCCTTGACTTGTGTAAGACAGTAAATTATTATTTATGACTAAATAAGTCAATAACATGTAAGTTAAAGCATTACACTGCCATTTTGGTGTTTCTGTGAAAAATTTTTCATATTTCCCAATCAAGATTAGCAGCAAACGTCATGCGTCTGGCTCTGTCAGGGCTAGGGAGCTCCTGGTTAGTAACGATCAGTAAAATATCCTGGAATAATTTCTAGATCTGCACTTTAACAAGATGTTACAGAGAATTGTACAAGAGATATTGTCAAGAAATATAATATCATAAGATAGCTATAAGTAAAATAAATATTCAAACAATTTCCAGAATTCACTTTGACAGGACAGTACGGAAAATCCTACAAAATATCTTCGCAAGAATATTAATATCATTCACATTGTTACAAATACAAGGAATTTTAAAGCAGTTTCTAAATCTTCCTTTAACAGGACAGCGAAGAACATCCTACTACTAAAACTTGGCAAGAAAATTGATGTTATTAGGTTGTTATATTCATAACAAAGCTTCCAACTATTTCTATAACTGTGCTTTTGCAGGACTACTCAGGGCGTCCTGGAACACGGTCTGATGAAAGTAATCTCTGATAAATGGTCCTACCACATGAAAATCCTTGCAATTTATCAGGCCTAATAAAACTCTCTCGTATTTCAGAGAGAGAAAGAGATAGAATTCATCGGCAAAAGGAGACCCGATTTTAATTCCATCTTTCTTCTTCCGTGCACCAGGACAGTTCCTTGTTCGTAATGTTAAAACAGAAGTGCGCAATTTTACTTCAATCTCATTTATAGAGGATGATGAAACACTAAGAATACTCGTCTCCACCTCACTTCTCTTACTGCATATATTTAAATGGTACAATGAAGACCGTCTCTTCTGGCTCCCAAATTCTGGTTTTCAGGAATTGGGGGGGTGCGAAGACATACAGGCAGTAAAGTGATCTAAAAAACCTTATCTTATTATTTTAAAATAAGCAGAAGAAGTTAATGAAATTAATAATTTCTTTTTTAAAAATACCTAGCCTCGTCGATCCCTAGTGCAGCAGAGAATTTATCCATATATTTTGGGATGTGTTTGTTGAGGCCAACGGCTATTAAATGCGGCCCCTCAGAAGTCGTTGAATTTTTAACAATAATTACGCGCCTAGTAGGAATCGAAAATTCTCATCACTGTCTTTGCTAAAGCCAGCCACTGGACTCCATTCAGAACTAGATTAACCCAGTTCACGTCTTCAAACACCAGTTTTCGTGATTCGTTTAAATGTGTGGCTCCCATTTATGCGTAGTAGTTCCACCACACTTTGCGGTCTACATTTTATGAAATACAAATTCTTCGTTTCTCCAATGAAGGCTACACAGTCGAGGCTTAATAAGAATATTCAGGGACGCTATAGAGTCTGATGATATGGAAATATAATTATGGAGCCTAGATAACAATTTGGAAGGGAATTGTCGTGTAATGTTCGAAGACATTCATCTGGATATCTCCTCCAGGTGAGGAGAAGAACAAACAAAAATCATTTGCGTCGATACATCCAAAGGCCTGACGTAGATTCATGTCGGCTACTTATAAACACAATATTACCGTCACATTCATGACATAAATTTGATAATTTGGATTGCATTAAGTTTCAAGTGGATACAGTCCAGTGACGGGCTGTTAATGCAGTGATAGTTTAATTTCGCGTTCTTTGAAGCAGTATTACCTTTCAAAAATTGAGTGAGGGGTGTAAGATAAAGAGAGATAGTTTTTGTTTCTCCAGGAGAGTTATCAAAGGCAGAAATTATGCTTTCACGACNGTGCCAAATCCCAGAAGACTGCTTTCTTCATAGTCACCGCCGTGAAAGCCTCAAATCTTACAAAAACCAATTTCTTTACACTAGAACCAGTCAAGTGATAAGTATGAAAATAGCTGGCACTTTAAAGATCGAGGATGTCATAATAAGGCACTTGCTGACGACTACCACACATATCAGGTGGTGATGGTGATGGTGATGGTGATGGTGATGGTGATGGTGGTGATGGTGGTGATGGTGGTGATGGTGGTGGCGGCTGCGGCGTCGGTGAGGTGGTTTATAGCGTATGCACCAAAACGAAATCACGAAACCGAGTATTACCGACTAAACTACGGCGCCTGTTAAAAGAACGAGGCACCTAATTACGTATGTGGAAGAACTGAGTAGGAATATCCCCATATTACGAAACCACACCAAACCCTGCAGTTCTGTTGCCATTCACGAATATTGAACATAGGTTATCTTGAGAGCTCATGATGAATTCGCGATAAGAATTGCAAAACCATACCAGTATAACCGCAGCATTAAATAATATGCATAAAATTCGTAATTGCTGACGATGTCGTGGCAATAAATTCCGGCGGTTACCTACGTTTCATTTTATTGAAGGTGCGTGAGATCTGTGACTAGAACACTAAATTGCTGTCTGCCACTGGGAACCGTAGATCCAAGGAAGCTTAAGGAAAGGAAAATGTAGGAGGTCCTTTGTCAGTGTCGTAAGAAACCTTTATCTTATCGCGAATACCCGTGACCAACACGTCTACAACTTCCGGATAGTCCTTCATTTCAAACCAAATCACTTTTCAAAAATCGTATCAATTTACGCACTAAAAATAGTATCTATATTTCTTTCATGGTCCCACGACCTACCATCGATCATGTTACATATTTTTGGTAGCGGGGTGTAGGTCTCATAAATGTTAAAATATGTTACTTCTGCAGAAATCAGATAGTTATTCACTTAGAAAGGAGAAAGCAATTAGTTCGCACTCTTTCGACAGTCAGTCAGACATATGTTATTGGTGCAGAAGTGGGAAGTGAAGTTCGCAGATCTCACTCGTCCTTCACGTAGTAGCCGGCGACCGGTCAGACAGATGTTATTGGTGCAAAAGTGGGAATTGAAGTTCGCAGATCTCACTCGTCCTTCACGTAGTAGCCGGCGACCGGTCAGAAAGATGTTATTGGTGCAGAAGTGGGAAGTGAAGTTCGCAGATCTCACTCGTCCTTCACGTAGTAGCCGGCGACCGGTCAGAAAGATGTTATTGGTGCAGAAGTGGGAAGTGAAGTTCGCAGATCTCACTCGTCCTTCACGTAGTAGCCGGCGACCGGTCAGAAAGATGTTATTGGTGCAGAAGTGGGAAGTGAAGTTCGCAGATCTCACTCGTCCTTCACGTAGTAGCCGGCGACCGGTCAGAAAGATGTTATTGGTGCAGAAGTGGGAAGTGAAGTTCGCAGATCTCACTCGTCCTTCACGTAGTAGCCGGCGACCGGTCAGAAAGATGTTATTGGTGCAGAAGTGGGAAGTGAAGTTCGCAGATCTCACTCGTCCTTCACGTAGTAGCCGGCGACCGGTCAGAAAGATGTTATTGGTGCAGAAGTGGGAAGTGAAGTTCGCAGATCTCACTCGTCCTTCACGTAGTAGCCGGCGACCGGTCAGAAAGATGTTATTGGTGCAGAAGTGGGAAGTGAAGTTCGCAGATCTCACTCGTCCTTCACGTAGTAGCCGGCGACCGGTCAGACATATGTTATTGGTGCAGAAGTGGGAAGTGAAGTTCGCAGATCTCACTCGTTCTTCACGTAGTAGCCGACGATCAGTCAGACAGATGAGAGAAATGGGAAGTTAAGTTATTTAGTTAGTTGGAAACAAAGTGATTTTGCAGGCAGTTAGATGTGAGAGTTAAGGTATGAAGTTCCGCCTACATAACAAGGGGGTACAATTATTTTGTGGCGTGAGACTGAGTCCATTTAGTACTATGGCCACTACTTGCCTATTGTACCAGGCCCAGATAGATGATGGTGATTGTGGAGCAACTGGTGGAATGAAGACTGGCAGGGGAAACAAAGTATTTTTTTAAATTAATTCTTTAATTCGCTTAGTGGGGGTGGAGTCCAACTGGGTCCACTCGGCACAGCGGCCACTGATTGGCCTATTGTACCTGTCCCGAGTGATTATTATAATGGAGAATTTGGTTGAATGAAGATTGGCAGGGGAAACCAAAGTACTCGGAGAAACCCAGACCCAACACCACTTTGTCCACCACAAATCCCACTTGACCAGACCCGGCATCGACCCCGGGCAGCCTCAGTGGGAAACCAGCGACTAACCGCTTTAGCTATGGCGCGGGCCCTCAAACCGAAATATTAGTATGAATCATAAAATGCCAGTATTAAATTTATTGTTACTATCACCACGGCATATTTCGATCCAATTATTGTCCTCAAGTGGATATATGAATATATGAATACACAAATGTTCATCAAATTGCAACACATACATCCAACAGCACAACATCTCAGACGACAACCAGCAGTAAAGTTAGACAATCCAGCCTATCGACTGCATAACCAAAACCAGCCTAACACATAACAGTCAGATAAAAATCATAAGTTATGCACATGTACCCAATGTTTTGAACTCAAATTATCAGTCACTAAAAACTTTTTGGCGTATTTCATTTGTAGAATTCCGCAGCCAACTCTCCACTGAACGTTCCCATTCGTGCACATCCACAGGCCTTACACACACGCACGCGGGACAGGTAAGTGCAATGTGATGACGGGGGAAAATATGTAACGAGTATAGCTAGACTAATTACTCCGCATTCATTTATAATATTCCCCAAGACAATTATGGTAGACTGGCTACTACACGAAGCCATTACATACAACGTATTTAAGTAACTAATATATCATACACACTCATAATATAAATTATATACGGTAAAAAATGTAAAGATATCCCTGTAACAGACTGTGGAGACGCATAGGGTTGTGAGACGTCGAGGTTCCCACATTTTCTCTAGACAATCGGCTCACAGATAGTGAAATTGTCAGCCTTACACACCGGCCGCCCGTTACCCCCAGGATGATCCCTGGTACGCATTTCTGTTAGAGGCTGAGTTGACCCAAGGGCCATAGTGCGCCCTAAGGATCAGGTAAACTGAAAAATCCAGTGACCTCAAAAGGAATCGAACCCGCGACCTTCCGACTTGTAACACAGTGTCTCAACGAACTCCGCTTTCGCGTGACCCCAGTGTAAAATACTCGTATATGTGAGTAAAATATACGCCACTACAATTTTATATGAATATAATAAGGTACAGCCCAAATATAGCAGTATTTTATTTTACAGATATGCCACAATATTAGAAAACAATTGGAAGGTTTATAATACTCAGTCACTTACCTGACCTTGTTATCGATTTAACATTTTAATATTTCATAATTGGATAATTACAGAAAATATATTTTAAGTGTGAAAATTGATCCATTTTCAGTTGTAGTCTGACAACCATATATGTAACCATAAAACCATCTAAGAGTTATCAATAGACCGAAACATGTCGCATTGTTTTTTTTAATTCGCTTAGTGGAGGGTGGAGTCCAACCGGGTCCACTCGGCACGGCGGCCACTGATTGGCCTATTGTAGCCTACCCCGGGTGATTATGATGATGGAGAATTTGATGGAATGAAGATTGGCAAGGTAAACCGAAGTTCTCGAAGAAAACCCTCCCCGGCGTCACTTTATCCACCATAAATCCCACTTGAGCAGATCCAGGATCGAACCCGGGCCGCCGCGGTGGGAAGCCAGCGACTAAATGTCGGATTGTTAGTAAACATAAAGTTAATACTGCCATTTTGTTTATCGTATTAAGTTTATATCCAGTTACTTTCTAGACGAATCTTCTGACCTTAATTACACAAACACAAAAGGACATAAAGAATCAAGTTAACTGTGAGAAGTTACAGAGCAGCAGTTGGCAGGAGGCAGACATCGAAGCAGTTATTCGGTTTTCAGTCAGTCAGTCAGTTAGTCAGATTAATTTAGTGATGGCCATTTCTGATCTGTCCTTCTTCGTGTTCAATCAAGAAGAAAAAGTGTGGGCACTTTACCGTGGTGCATGACGTAACTGAGAAGAACGAAATAACGTGAAGTGCTTTAGTGATCTAGGGCAGTGCTGCCAACTCTGTTTGCACCTATCCCTCTCACTTCCACCGTCTTGTAGGTCCGAGCTCTGAACCACCTTAAGCTAGTGATGCGATGTGACAATTTCTTGTTAAAACTGCAAAATACTGCCACATTAAAAACAGGTCTAACTGAGAAGTGAGGCCGGCCGCTTCATCAGCCACACTACATGTGTCTGTCTGCATGTAAGAACTAATAACAGCCTATATGGTCTAGTGGTCAGAGTTCCTGGCTACAGTACCAGAGGTCCCGGATTCGATTTCCGGCGCTACCATATTTTCTGAGAAGTAGTGGGTCTGGAACGGGATCCACTCGTCCTCGTGAGGATAATTGAGGAGCTATTTCAAGGAAATAGAGGATCCGGTCTAGAAAACCGACAATAACAGCTGTGGGTATTCGTTGAGCTGACCACGCGATACACTATATCCGCTAAATTTGGCATTAACTTCGCCGAAAAGCGGCGGTCGCTCGGTCGGTATAGTTCGCTTGCGGACTCAAGCCATGGATTTTATATACAGTACGGGAAGACTTCTGTACTGCTCTCCGGCGTATGTTTGTCGGAGTTAAAATGTTTCCAACAAATGTAGACAAAAATATGTTAGCAAAACACTTCTTAAACTACGCCTATATTTCTAAAAAAAAATATATATATATTTCTCACTACTTCTTCGCCAATGTTGGGGGAACTGTAACTAGGGTAGCAGGAATGAGGCCAGTGCGGAGTTAAATGAGGGGACGAGCACAAAATATTTCAGTGAATTGAATTGCACGAGGGTTATATTACGTCTTTTTTTTTTTTCTGTAACCTGCTTTGTAACCGCAAACGCATGATTGCTAAACGAATCTTATTAATATACGTACGTCTCGTAGGGTTCTTGTTGCCATGAGTTTCCATATTTACTGAGTTATTTATTTAAAATCGACGTTAAAATGTTATTGTTTGTGCGCCTGCATAACCCCTTCTCAATGTCTCAATAAACTGTTTAGTTTTTATAAAATTTCTTAAGAAATATCACTGGAGGGCACCCAATAATTTTACGTTTTAGTCTTCATCCCATGCTGGGAATAGTAATACAGTGTCTTGGCTCTCGAGTTTTCGGTTTAGTCACTATATTCACTGAGCTGTCCCGGTTCATAATTTTGGTTAAATAGTATTCTTCTGAAGAGGGGCTCAGATCCATGTATTGAGGTAATTAGTTAGTTAGTTAGTTAGTTAGTTAATACTCTGGAACAGGGAACGGTTAAATCGCTACCAATTCTCGCTTTTCATAATTTACATTCAAGTAATTTCCATGTATGTAATTACTGAAGTTGAAAGACGGTCATTTAAATAAACGAAGAAGAGAGTGAGTAAAGAAGGTACTAGCTCCTTACCTTACAGCAATACCCCAGTTAAGGGGAATTACCACATTATTATGGAATAACGGTATAATAGTGATATCCATAGCAGCACATTTAGCCTGCCACAGACGATCATGAAACTGCAACTGCGCATGTCCCCGTGTCGGTCATCACTGATCTTTACGACAGGGATAACGAGATCCGTTAAGCTCTCTTTAATACTGTCATATCTTCTTGTTCCTACTGTGTGCTACTATATACCGCTGCTGTCTAAAGCCTATGTTTTCAGGGTTTCACAGACTTCTCAACTACATCTCATAGAACGCGTTGGATGGGGTATCGACACGTCACAAAGCACACATACATACGCATACATTCATGCCCTGAGTGGGATTCGAAACCATCATCCCACTGTTCGAGCAACTGAAGACATAATGCATTACATAGCTCTGCCCTTGTGGTCGGCATTCCTTTGGTATACAGTACAATATACGTAAAAGCCACTTACGGAAATAACTGGGCTCATAAAAAAACTCCATGGCCTGTAGTCCGCAAGCGATATATACCGAACGAGCGACCGCCGCTTGTCGACGAAGTTAATGCCAACTTTTGCGGATAGAGGGTGTCGCGCAGTCAGCGCAACGATCCCCACGGCCATTAATCTCGGTTTTCTAGACCGCAAAAGAGGCCGATACAAATCTCAAAATTATACCTTGTAATCTATCGTCATATAAAGCATTAGACGTACTAACACACAGAACAAAAGAATTATCATAAAACGTCATAATAGCATCGACATCTGGTGGTCTTCATATACTGAAAGAGAGACTATATCGGATGGCAGGAGCCGGAGATAAAACGCCGTGTAGTCTGGTAGTTTATTACCAACGTCACAAAGGATCCTTCGTCCATATTTCTCCTATCATGAAGATGAAAGTAGCAGGCTCGTTCAAAACGTCGATGATTGTCTGCCAGACCATTCGTTATTATATCCCATAAAGCAGCAATGTTCACATTCACAACCGCCATAACCTCCATATTCACAAGAACGTACGGCTGGATCCTATCGTGAGCCACAAGGATCCAATCTACGTCCTCACGCACTTCATTTAAACACTGTCCCTTGCCTAGGGCGAAGTATTCAAGGCTTCTTATTCCCTTCAGGTTTTCTTGTCAGAACTTCATGTGAATTCCCTCAGTTCTCCTACACATGCTGCAAGCCCTGATTATCTTATTCTTCTTAGTTTCATGACCCTAATTGTAAATGGGTGTGTGTCACAGTAGCTGCGCGGTCTAAGGCATGAACTGAATCGCTCGCTCGGAATCGCCCTGGAATCGTAGGTTCGAATCCCACTCAGAGCATGGATGTGTGGTGTGTGTAGACGTTTATTCTGTGTTTGTGTTGTACTGTGTTTAGGTAGAGGCCCTGCGACGGGCTGATCACTCGTCCTACCGTCTGTGAATAGTGATTTCGGAACTAAATAAGAGTCCAGGACCTTGAATGGGCTGGAAGAGTCATGGGAAATAAATTATATACGGATATATAGTAAAAAGTACAAATTATGAAACTCATATGTCTAACTTTCGTTTCTTTTCAAATGCAGTGTTCTCTTATGCGCTTGTATTAGAAAGGCCTAAATACTGGAAGCAGAAGACATACACGAGCAACCGATATGAACACGCCTTACGATGTTTAGAACTGTCAGTATACAGCACAAACAGGATGTAATTTTCCTTATTCAAATAAATGAACAAGGACAGTATGCAAGTTCTAAGACGCAAGAGTCTCGTAATCTGCATTACAATACTTGTTACGCTGTGGTCTTGCTGTTGAAGGGACCAACTTCCATTTTGCGAAGAAATTTGTACTAGCCACTTATAGCTGGAAGCAGCAAGGAGAAACGCTGTTCTTAATTACAAGGGCTTGGAGCGTACGGGGTGTCTTCAAGAACGAGTGTGCGGTTGGACTTTCCATCGTCTTCCGTAAAGTTAATTAGGAACCTTGCTCTCCTTGACGAAAATGGCCACTACCCAATTCACAACTGCCGCAATGCTCAATTAAAGACACGGAACTATCGAACTGGAGGGAATTTACGCCGTAGAAATTACTGCCAGGCAAAATGGAGTTTTGTTAGCAGTTCTTAAATCTTCAGACAACGGTGCTTGTCGAATATACCTCCGAATTTATCCCACAGTTTACTTGTATGTGATTATTAGTATAAATGGCAAGTTTGTCCTTAAATTGTATCAATCAGCCAGTTTCATAATTGAGACGCAGTGTGTTTTCTTAACGTTAGGAACTCCGTGGCCTGTAGTCCGAATGCGAACTATACCGACTGAGAGACCGCCGCTTGTCGGCGAAGTTAATGACAACTTTAGAGGATACAGAGTGTCGTGTAGTCAGCGCAACTGATCTCCACGGCCATTAATCTCGGTTTTCTAGACCGGAGCTGTCATTTCCTTGAAATAACTCTGGACCTCGTTCCAGACCCACTACATTTCAGAAAACCTGGTAGCGCCTGGAATCGAATCCGGGCTTCTGTATCTGTAGCCAGGAACTGTTACCACTAAACCAAAGAGGCGGTTTTAATTTTAGGGATCTAATTTCAAGAGATTTTTTCAGAAGAAATCGGAGCTTTAGAAATTTAATAATTTTCAGCAAAGCTATCAGAACGAAGTTCTGAGAACTGGTAACCAATATTCCTGTTACAGCAAGCTCTATCGCATTCTACAGCGTTATGAGTTCTTACATAATACACGACGTTTGGGAAACTGGGTTTTATATCTGAAATGTAACCGCCCTTGCACTCTGGATCACTAGCAAGAACATATCTTGCATTTAAAACCAGTACAGGCAGATATTTACGTAATGGTATCCATAATCGTCTACCCTTCAGCCATTTCCTTCATATGCTGCTGGTCACATGAATATTTTCACTGTCTTTACAGCCCCCTTGGGCTCTGGCCTCTTATTCTTCAGTTTCATGATCATTTTACGCACGATAGGACTCCTCGGACAAGTGATAAGCCCGTCGCAAGGTCTCTACCTAAACACAGGATAATACAAACACAGAATAAACACATACACATACCAAACGTCCATGCTTTGTGTGGTTTCGAACCTACGATCCCTGGTTCCGAGCGAGCGAAAACGGTACATGTCTTAGACCTTTAGGCTACCGAGACCGGGTTCACATGAATATACCAACATCAAATTTTAATTAAAATGACATGCCCTGTATCATAATCGAAGCCATTAGGCCCTTACTTCCTACCACCGCGGTCTCGCGTTTAATCCAGGTGAATCCATGTGAGATTCGTAATGGAAGAACTGGCACTGAAACAGTTCCTATCAGTTAGTATTCGGTTTTCTCCTGTTAATCATTATTCCACCATTGTTTTATACCGATCCGTCACAGACCTCGAAGTATGCGACGACCCTGACCAAGCAGTACATTATCACATATCTAGTCATTTAATTTAGGGGCTTCAACTCTCACTTGGAACTTGTCTGATTACCCATTAAGAAAGTTAAGTTTAGTTCTCCACGAACGTGAATACTATTGTTGAATTCACTAATTGTATGAGTGAAGTAAGTAAAAGTAAGTAAAGCTATCCCTGTAACAGGCCGTGAAGGCCCATAGGGTTGTGAGACGTTGAGGTTCCCACATTATCTAGACAATCGGCTCATAGATGGCGGTAAGGTTGTCAGCCGTACGCGCCTGCCGCGCTTTAATCCCCAGGAAAATTATTTAATTAAATTCTGGTACTCGTTTCTGTTAGAGGCTGAGTCGACCCCAGAGCCATAGTGTGGCTGGAATGATTGGATCAATTGAAAAGAATCCAATGACCACATCGGGTCTTGAACCCGCGACCTTTCGGCTTGTAGCATAGTGCCTCAACTACTACGCTACCGCGTGCCCTCGCTAATTGTATAATCGAAGCTTATTCCAGTTCACTGTTGAACCACTGATTGTATGTTTGTCGTCCCGATATGGGACACACAAAATTGCAGTTACTCGGTATGAAATGAAAGAAGATTAGAACCGTTACAAGAGCGGGTGCCCGGAAGCAGGTGGTCAGACGAAGGCAATTTCAGATCGTGCCTGGAAAACAATGAAACAAAGTGTTCAGAAAAACAATATGACCCAAGAAACATCTGTCAACGATCAGGTGGTCATTAACTGTGCTGTTCTGAGTAAAAAAAAAAAAACATGATATGAACATGGGTCCGATTATTAACAATTCTGGAGTTACTGCTAAAATTTAGGTACATTCAAAAGTTGCAGAAAGTCACTTTTGAAGAAAATATGGAGCTGCGAATGGTAGAACACACTAATTCAGAAGGAATATTTAATAAATATTTAGTCTATTGTGAACAGTCCTTCAATGTACATTAAAAGAGTTTAGAAATTGCGTGTGAAAATTCTAAAATTACGCAAATTCAGTTTAGAGAGCACCAAATTTTCGAGGGTTAACATGTCACCTGAACGAAAGTTATGTATTATGTCACGAATGAGAAAGTTTCTTCTTTCAGTGAATCGTTTGTGTGCTTTGTTAATATTTTCATGTGCATATAATTAGTGGAGTTAGTATTTACTGTGGAATGTGATTCAGTATTTCGAAATTTTATTTCCTTCCCAAAACATGCACATAGGGAATGTCCATATAGACCAGTTTAGTAAAATTGTGTCGCGAGTGGCGAAGCCAACCGGAAAATGGAAGTGGATGCTTGATGAGTCCATCTAAATATGATATCAATATAAAGGATGAAACAGAATTCGTAACCAATTTCATTATATTGTGAGACCTTTCAAAAAGCTAGCCGAATATATTATATAACAGAGTAGTATATCCTGCGATGTTTACATTTTGCGTTATACGTCACCGTCAAAAACAAAAAACAAACTCCGTGTCCTGTAGTCCGCAAGCGAAATATACCGACTGAGCCACCCCCGCTTGTTTTCGAATTTAGTGCCAACTTTTGCGGATAGAAGTTGTCACGTGGTCAGCGCAACGGATCCCCACAACCGTTAATTTCGGTTTTCTAGACCGGAGCCGCTATTTCCTTAACATAGTTTCTCAGTCATCCTCATGAGGTGGAGTGGACCCCGTTCCAGACACACTGATTCTCAGAAATTCTGGTAGAGCCGGGAATCGTAACCGGGATCTCTGGATCTGTAGCCGGGAACTCTGACCACTAGACTACAAAGGCGTCTGTCACAGTCAAATGGGGGTAATATACACATTGCCGTCTGCTTTGATATTGACGGAGGCTTTTTCGAAAACCTATTGTAACTACCAGGTGCCCGTTATTTGATAATTTGAGGGCTAGCGCCATTTTCCGACGATATGTGTATTGAAATCTGAAAGTCACATATTATACGTCTTAACAATATTTTAGACTTTTCTTAATCACACCATGGAGAGGTTGGGGGCGAATTTCTCTTCATCCTTTACGGTATAAATATACTCACATCCACAGACGCATCTGTACATGCTTTCTGTAAATTCCAAATATATTCATCTACGAATAATAGTTCGTTTATGGTGTACATGCATACGCAATGTCATTTGTCACCTCATCAGTAAACCTTGCAAGATACAAACAGGAATATGTTATATGTGGTTTCAAACTCTCCTGGGAAAGTATCTTCGAAGGCCTATGTAGAATGCTGTTTATAGTTGTGTAAATTTGTCCGTCAAAACTGTCAGTTACTTCTCACTGATATGATTGACATTTCCTGGGAATAACTTTTTTTATTCGATAAATTTGTAGAATCAATTACAGATGTATTGCTTTTGATTCTTCTTTAATTATTTATGCAATACCCATATACGTTTACTGAATAACAACGATCTTAAAGTCTAAATAATTATGCATAAATTATATCGTTTTTCATTGTAACAAGCCTCTAAATTTTTAATTTTGTCTGCGAACTCCCTTGTATCTTGTACATATATATATTATCATTAAGAATGTCCTTTTTAATCAGCCTAAATAGTACAGGATTCTTGTATTTGTAATTTCAGCCTACAATTAATTTCGAACAGTCCTTCTCTATTCTTCCGCGATAAGTTGACAGGCCTACTGTGTTGACCAAAAATTTTATAACTTTTTTGAAGTCCAAACAAGTAAAGACAGAATTTTAATATTCACCCGTATTTTAAGAGCAGTTAGAAGGTCTGCTGCTCTTAAAAGAACATGATAAATATCGATTCGGGAATAATTAAATATTCTTCTCTCTTGTTTTTACTCACTTATTCATCAAGTCCTACAATATTTATTACAGAACATTCCACCCTAATTATTGGAAAGCGTATTAGCCGAAAACCACATTACTAAGAAAATGTCACTCTTTAGCTATCAAAACATAGTTCAAAAACGCAGGGGAAACCCCGTTGAAGTTATCCGTAAGTGTATTCTTTATGCCTCGCCTATATTTTGCCATTATGGCAGCGCAGTAGCTAACCCTCCGGTATCATGTTTAAAAAATTCGTAGCTACAATACCAGCTAAAAGATCGAAAATCTTTGGAGGCATTTTCTTAGTTTCTGTATGTATTTTTCATGACAGCACGTTTGGGCTAAACCTCTACCTTTCCTCCCACGCCATTTCCACTCTTATATAAAGTAGAAGTTTCGACAACTTCCACTCACCTTTTATACGTACATTTCACGCTTGTTATAATTATTGCAATAACTCGTATTTGTGAAACAGTATTAAAATATCACTGCAGATTCCAGAAAATATAATCTACGTTACTGTAGCCTTATTTTTGTGAACAAACCTTATCCATCTATATGTAGGGAAATAATGTAACTTCCCCTACTCGTCAGTTGCAGCAAGTTCGCTGAAATGCCGATGGTGGCGTCACTTGACTGTTGGCCAGTGGCCGTAAGCATGAACTTTTGCTTTTGCGCAGAGCAGTGCAATAACTTCCTTTTAGACATAACGTTGTTGCAGAAATTGGAGGTAGGTAGTCATATCGACACCATTGAAAAAGTAAAAACGAGTCACATTTTTGGAAATTTGTGTTCATGAAATCATAAAATGTAGGATTACAGAAGGCAGCGTATTAATCTGTATTCTAAATCAGACATATGAAATATACTAAAGAGAACAACTAGGCCTACACTCTAGCCATCATACAAGTACAATGATGCTCCGTGTTAGACCAGAGTTCTCCTCCTCGAAACAACACTGGCCGACCGTCTCATCAGCTCCGTTGCCTCGAAACGGCACTGATTAACAGTCACGTATTGGTCAGGCCCGTTGTCAGGTTTACGTTTTATCTGCTAGCAATTTTCCATTACGAGAACATAGCTACAATGTTTCTATATGCATTTCTCTGATAAAAACTTGCGACTGCACATTTAGACGTGTGGTTTAGAGTGCTACTTTCTTCGGCAAGAGTTGGGGCTTGCTATGTTACTCCAGATATGGCCGGGAAGTTGGTGTGAAATGGCCGCCAGCCTGGGAGTTATTCAGTTGAAAAAATTAAGTCAGTTGTGGGATATTCACCAGACGGTAAGAGGGTAAGTAGAGGACATTGTCAGGATCCCTTACCAGGAAATGACTAGTGAAGAATTTATGTGAGCTGCAGTTACAGTGATGTTTAGAGTGTGTAAACCTGCGAGGCTATTATAGTTGTGAGCTGTGTTTGTAAGAGGTCAATATATCAGGCCACGAATCCAAACCCCGTCTATAGTCACTCTTACACGTGACAATAACTAGCATCAGCTCATGCTGATGTGTGGGGAAATGAAGGTATAATTGCAACATATTTGACCTCTGCACTAATCGGTTGTTAGTGGTCAGATCTAGGCCCTGGAAAATTTACCTCCAGGGAAACACCCCTGTATATATTGAATAGGCTATTGGGTGAGCCCCAGAGTATGTCTTGTGGCTGTGGAGGAGAGGAAGTTTTCTTGGCTATGTCGGAAACCGAATCATCGTCTTCAAGCCCTTAACCGGTTGATATAGACTTAGGCAAACAAATTTCTAGCCCGTCAGTCTAAGGGCAAATTGAAATTTGGCAGTTATTTCATAAAACATATTTATTAACATTCTTATTATTAGCTCTACGACACAGATTTCTAGAGAAATAAAAGGCAAGAAAGTTTCATGTAATACGATTAATCTCTTAACACACGTCCTGTGCTATATCAGTCGTCTCTTGCAAGCGTGTTTACGAAAGGAACTACTACAACTGAACAGAAACCAAACATCTGAACTGATTAAGTCCTCATTCTTTATATTAAGCAGTCCTGCCTTGACAGTTGCGAACCTAACTGCAGATCTTTCCTTCCCAGCCGTCCACCATTACAAGATTACACAGACATGCTGCTGTCTGGTTGCATTCTTCATAACGAAAATTGTATCCTTACAGAGAAAAGTGACGGCGGTTGGGAAAAGGAGTGGAGACTCTTTCGCCCAGAGACTCATGTCTGTGCGGATGTGCAGTATACCGTGTCCTTCTCCGGACCCTCCGGAAGAGAGCGAAAAGAGAGAGAAAAGAAAATAACACATCATCCCAAGAGAGCGGGAGTAGCCTGCCATTACAACTGATATAATCCTTACTCTATTGGTTTTTCAATGGCAGGTTGAAAAAGGGATGACTCGAAGGGTTTCTTGGAGGAGTCAAAGTAGATTAAGGAACACGTGTCCAAATGGAGAACCGAGTAGCATCATACGACTTGTCCTAATAAGCTTCTATAAAGTAGATCTAGATATTTCATTGCCAAACAATACATACAGAAATAGTCATGCAGCTACTGACACGTGTTTGAGTGTCGATAGACAAGGTTTGGATTGCTATTCGGACTTATTGAACTCACGAACGACATGTGACCAACTTTACAACTCACTGTCACACACGGACTAGCGTCCTCAGTTGCGGGCTTCACTGTGCTGCTTCGTAGCTTTATCCAAAGGCGGGCGTTCTGGGCTCCCGAACTGTCCCCGGCCTCAGCTACCGAAACTGTCTACCTGCAGAATCTCTCTCTCTTGACTGACTGGGAGCTGGTCCTCGTTATATAGCTTTAGCTAGGACCGCATAGGAAACACCCTCCAAACATATAAGATTTGAGATTTTCACGGCGGTGACTATGAAGAAAGCAGTCTTCTGGGATGTGGCGCCGGTTAACACAATATCTACACTGTGCCACATCCCAGCAGGCTGCTTTCTTCACTCTCGCAACAGTTTTTCTACTATTCCATCAAGTAGCTTTCGGCACGGATCGCGTAGAGAACACCGCTTCCCAGTTACTCTGTTGTTGCATGTTACGAGCTGTTGCCTAGCAATGGGCATGTTTCCGGAACCGTTCCTTAACAGCGGCCGTCTCTGTTGGGTTCACAATTCTGGTTTTTAGCAGACATACCGCACCAGTTAAAAATTATTACAACACCCTTTTTATATGGAAAACCTTCAAAATTTTATTCATTAAAATTGAAAATCTATATAAATTTCAGAGTGTGATTCTCTAGGTTGAGTTATTGTCTGGCATTATAGGTGAGTACCAAACGATGCTGATTCTGCCTTCACATTTTGAGCCTCTTGGTCGGTATACTGGCAATGACAATGGGCAATAAACAGACACGGCAAAGGAGTAGTCTACAGTAACCTGACTGTCATACCGAATTTCACAATATTTCATCTACAATTCAAATGTTTTTTTTTCTTTCCTTGGCACTACAGCCCCAGTGGGCCTAGGCCTACCTCCACGAACTTTTCCGTTCACTTCGGTTTTTCTAGATCTTACACATTCGGTAGGACTCCTTGGGCGGGTGATCAGCTCTTCGCAAGGCCTCCACCTGTACACAAACACAGAAAAACGCGCGCACACACACACACACACACACACAAACTAAACATCTATGCCCTGAGTGGGATTCGAACCCACGATCCCGGTTTCCAAGCGAGCGAAAACAGTACATGCCGCAATTCAAATGTTACCTTATAGAAATATTTAGTCGGAGTTTGGGTTTTATGGAACTATTACAACCTGAAGAAAACTAGACTTTCCTGCCTGTCTTATTTTACTGCAGATTCAAAATGTTGTGCTTCTGCAACGTGAGTCGTCTTGAATATGACGTCTGAAGGAATTCCGAATTAGCAGAAATTACAAGGGCAAGGAGTATTCAATGAGAAACACAGGTGACAAGGGAACTGTGTATGCCTATCTCAGCTTACTTGCTCTGTAAACAGTCAAATGCAGTATCAAAGAGAGAACTGCGAACTTCCAAGGCGGAGAACAGGATAATTCGCTGCCTGATCAAGGCTCTCGCGCACCTCACAGAGGGGGAAGGATGAACATTAATGAATTTTGGACTGATGAACCTCAGGACAAAATCGAAAATAACTCAGTGGAAAGCCTGCATCAGTGTCACTTCATGTACCAAAAATTTCAAATGCAGTCAACTGGGATTGAACCTCAGATTTCGCTGTGAATAAACAGCGTCCAAATATCGTGCAACCCCACACTGCGATCAGGGCGGTAAGTTCTCCCTACTTCCGTTAAACGACGATTTCTCAACAGCATGGCTCATATATTGTAGAGTGAGAATATGACTGGAGATATCGAGGTTGGCAGGAGTAGTGTGTATGTGCGCGTGCGCGCGCGCGCGTGTAGGCTAAGAAAAGTTAGTGAGTGTCCGCTCGAATCACCCCTTGTTGAAGGAAAGCGACCAGTAGTAGTAGTCAGACCCTTCCTTTCGTCGAAGAGGAAGGCCCATTTCAAAATATGCAAAAGTCTTTTTTTTTCTTTGGCGTTACAGCCCCAATTTGGGCTTTGGCCTACCTCCCTGAAACTCTCCGTTTCATTTCAGTTTACTAGATTTTAGATATTCGGTAAGACTCCTTGGGCGGGTTATCAGCTCGTCCCAAGACTTCTACCCGTATACAAGGACAAACGAACACACATACATACACAAATACTGATTATCTATGCCCTGAGTGGGATTCGAACCCACGTTCCCGGCTACCTAGCGACCGAAGACAGTGCATGCCTTAGACTGCTCGGCTACCGTGGCCGGCAACTAAAAATCTTAGAAAAAACAAAATTATGGCCATTGGTCCCGATTGGACAAGAAACAAGAATTGACTGTGCTCATGAGGGTCAGAAGAAATTTACGCGGCTGACCGACCGACCGATCGACCGACTGCTTGGTGACATGAATAGGAAAGAATAAGAAAGGAAGCGGCCCTAGACTGTATTAACAAAATGCCCTAGAATTTTCGTGCAGTAACTGAAGAAAACCAAGAAATGATTCACTCTTAATAACAGAACCTCTGACTTTTGAAAAATATATGCATTATAGGCTATACGACGATGGGGGTGTAAAAGGTACAAATTTACAGCCAGTAACTAAAACTCCAGCTTGGTAGTCTACTTCCGAGAATTAAGTTGTTCT
>NW_019720705.1:812342-818681 GCF_002891405.2 Cryptotermes secundus | reverse complement strand
TTTATGTTGTGTTTGTCCACAATATAATTACTTGTATCTACACTGTGCTCTGTCTGTAATTGGCTTTGCGGCTGTTGACTCGGCACATAAATAATAAAGAATTGAACTGAATTTAACTGAATTATTGATGTTGTTAAATGGCTACTAGCAGTCGTTTTTTAAATTTAATGCTACCTAAATGCATTTATGTCTTTATACCGACTTTGTGGCACAGTGCAAAATCTATAGAATTAAATTCCATGCATTCATGTATTAAAGTTACTTCCTACAGCCACTTTCGTTACAAGTTTATGAAACGGCAGTCTTCACACGTGACGTGTTTACATACGCAATGATGGTGTGGACTCCAAACAGCAGGAAACATGACCCAGGTTGACCTTGCTGAGTTTATAATGAAGTGCTTCGTAATTGGTAACTTGCCATAGTCTGCAGTTTGATTGATTGCTTTTGTTCTCAACGGGAACCTTCGCTTTTAGACGTCAGTCACGATTTTCCAGAATCAGTTCCAAAAACTTCGGCTAGCTTACCTGCTGATGTGTGAACCCACAGCCCCGAAGTTGTAGAGTTAGCTTGACAGAAACGTAACGAATCAATAGCCAATTACATTACACTGTAACATTTTTTTTAAGTTTCACTTCAACCAAGTTTTTTTTTTTTTTAATTTGAGTGCTTCAAATTTAAACACAAATTATGACACAACTTAATTTTTGTGAAGTGCGTCTTAATACTCTGAAGCAGAAATTTATGTATATAGTATTTAAAAATTTAATTTCTACCTCACAGCAAACGCAATGCTTTCGCTTTAGGAAGTCTAACAGTTAACGTTTTTGAGGGGAAATAACAAACTTTTATTCTGAGAATCATATAAGACATAAGAACGCACTTTGAAGGAAAATGAAGGATCTACGTATAAATATTAAAATAGGTGGTATAAATATCAATCACTTTGTTTGATTGACTTACTAAATACCTTGTAATTTTCTGAAATACACGCCTATAATTTACTTATGAGATACTTCATAAGAACGTCGAGAATTTACTGAAGCCCTTCAGCAGGTTATAACGAAGGAATTATTGAGTGAGAAAATATTAACTTCATTTCCTCAACGAACTTAACAGAAAACAAAATTAAGCTGGTAATCGAAACCAGAGTACTGTACGCCATGGCACTTTAAACGCCGTGTTGAGGGTTGAGACCCGGGGAACAAATACAAAGATCATCTGAACCCTAGCACACAGCTCGGAGGCTGATAAATCCCTGCAGGAATTGTCCCCATGCACAGTACAAGAAAGGTCGTATCTAGGGAAGTGGAGGAACTTGGTATATATTGGCACTTTGCTCGTATAAAACAATCTGCACTCCAATAAAGAAGGATCTATCGTAGCTGGATTTGAGATTATCATGGCGGTGACTATTAAGAATATTACTTTCTGGAAAACAACGCCGTGTAGTCAGATATAAACGCATCGAAGTTGCAGAAGACTATACCTTTCAGTTCCTGAGTTTCTTGTTTACCTTACTCCTGGATCCTCAAGACGGAAGAGATATTCCTCTGAAATGTAAATGGATTTTTACAGACCCATAAGGCGCTATATCCCACATTTAATTACACGTATTTAAAGAACCCTTCAGTAGCTCAGATTTTACGTTATCAAATGATGTAATTACCGAATAATGAACTCAGAGGAATGTGGCAGGCAGCGGTCCTGGTCTCATTTGGGGAACTCTCTTGGGATATCCTGCAGTTACTGACGAAAACTAGGAATGCCATTCAGGATGACTATTTTTCAGCATCAAGATTTGAATCCTGAACTGCAAAGTGATTTTACAAGGCGTAACAAATATCACGAAGATTCATTCAGGCATTCACAAATTAATGGTGGACTGGGGGATTCACAGACACGCAGATGCACGGACAGCGTGCTGATCTCATAAGCCTGTTTGTATTTTTTTTTAAATAAGACAAATTGACTAAAACCCCATTCGACCACAATATATCTTACTGTCGGCAATACATTAAATATCAAATCGAACACAGTTAGGTATCAGCAACAGAGAGAGAAAAAATGAAGAAGAAAAGACTGAAATATAGAAAGCGAAAATTATGTAAGAGCCCAAAGAATTACTAAGAAACATAGACCGTATAAAGCATAACGGCATTTCAAGAAAGGTGAACACAGCAGCGCACACAGCCTGCGCATGCCTAGAAGGATGTGAATTTGTCGTACGCAGAGACACGCGTAATGGGAGGTCTCAATGTAAAATCTATAGACTCTATAGACAAATATTAATCTGACAAATTAAAGTTCACTTTTTGAAATCTATGCTACAAGCCGGAAAGTCGCGAGTTCATTTCCCGAAGAGGTCACTGGATTTTTCAATCGACCTAACCCTTCCAGCCGCAATATGGCCCTGGGGTCAACTCAGTCTCTAACAGGAATAAGTACCAGGAATTTCCTGGAGGTAAAGATCGGCGGCCGGGGCGAAAGGCGGACAGTTTCACCGCCGTATTTTAGCTGATTGCCTAGAAAATTTCGGAGCCTCGACGTCTCACAATTATATGGGTCTCCACTGCCTGTTACATGATAGTTCTACCTTTGTCTTTACCGTAACCACGAGAATATGTTCATTTGAGTTGTCTCATTCTGGTTCGTCACACTATCAATTACAAAGTAGATAACTTTCAGTCCAGAATGACATGCATGATTTTTAATACAATTTTAAATACATAGGGAAGCTATTTTACGGAAAAGTGAACATCACATTGCGTGCAGTGAGAAACCCAAATCGAATACCCAGCAAATATGCTTAAACGAAACATCACACGTAAATCTACACGTCAACTTGGCTGCATAGGGCAATCTGTGATATACTGAGCACTATTCATAACCTAAGTGCATAATGTTAAAACATCTTATGTGAAAGTGTTTCCTGCTCGTAGTGGTGAGCCTCTGAAGATGATTCTTTTGAATCGAAACATGTAAGGCGAATAAAGACTGAAGTGTTGTAAACCTCTATGTCATACTGGACTGAAAATTATCTACTTTAGAATATGTTCAATATAGTCGCATCATGTTTAGACATATTGTATTCGTTGATGGACAGCAATCACATTGCCATTTACACTAATCTTATCCGCGTTAGAGAAACCGTTGCAATTGTATTAGAGAGAGAGGCCGAAATATGCTGTTAATTGAAATGGATAACAATTTCTGGTATTCTGCTTTATTGCATTTCGTCACATAATAATTAATCCTAGTTGGCTATGTTTAGATTGTACTCGGAAGATCCATGGTCTACGACATGGAATTTCTAATGGTGAACGCCTAGGATGACAGAGTAAAATGGCCTTGTGTCACAGGAGTTGCGAGTCTTACAAGTTTAAAATAAATTAGAAATCTAAGTATTCTTCGCTCGGGATATGTTTCTTTTTCCTCTTCAGTATCATGAAAATTGGTAGCTAAAACGTTAGGAAAGGAATAAAACTTCTGGCTTCATTGTTAATTCAGGTTATGTCATATTATATTTGGTTTTTAATAAGTATACAATGCAATTAAATAAACGCTTCCCGATATGGATATGGGAACCGCGCTTAGGACTAAAGCAAAGATTCGGAGACGACTCTGCCTCTGTCCTCAGGTAAGAACCTACTCAAATGGACACAATTGATAGAGATAGCCCCTATTTCCGCACCTCCAATCCTTCCCCGGTTGCTCCAACAGATTGGTTATTGTCAAAATAGTACACGATGCCCTGTTTCGTCATTTGTTTGTTTGTAGTTATATTGTTTGTCTCTTTACTCATATTTACTTTATAATTAACCTTCGTGTTGTTAAGTAAGCACGTTAATAAATAAAATTATTATTATTATTATTATATAAATTGCCCTGTTTCTGTATTTCGTTTTCTGTGTTCTGTTTTACTTTACTCGTACTAACACCGTAACTTGCTCGTCCAAGGAGTTCTACCGTCTGTGTAAAAAAATTATAAAACTGCAAAAGAGGCCAGGGCCCAACAAAGCGTTGTAGTTCCATTGATGAATGAATGAACTTTGTAACCATCCCTTGAGCACTTACGTATATACTTACTTACTTACTCATGAAACTGAGCCCTTCTTGAGGAGCCGCCAATTCTGCAGCTACTCAAGAATTTCCCAGCATTTTATGGAACCTAAATGTTCATTACCGTGTTCACAATAGCCCTCCACTGGTCCCTATCCTGAGCCAGATCTATCCAATCCATACCATTCCATCCTATCTCTCTAAGATCCATTTCAATATTGTCCACCCACTTATACGTCTTGGTCGTCCCTGTGGTCTCTTTCCTTCCGGCTGTCCCACCAATATCCTATACGAATTCCTCGTCTCCCCCTTCGCGCTACATGACCTGCCCACCTCATCTTCCTTGACTTGATCATTCTAATTATACTTGGAGAAGAGTACAAGTTATGAAGCTCCTCATTATGCAGTTTTCTCCAACTTCCTGTCACTTCATCCCTCTTCTGTCTAAATATTCTCCTCAGCACCCTGTTCGCAAACACCCTCAGCCTGTGTTCCTCTATTAATGTCAGAGAGCAAGTTTCACACCCATATAGAACCACAGGCAAAATTATAGTTTTGTATATTCTAATTTTTATGTTTTTGGGCAGCAGACGAGAAGACGAAAGCATCTGGACTGAATGGTAACAAGCATTACCCGAGTTCAATATCCTNGGTGATTGCGGCGAAGTGGCATTGAACACTCAATAACAAAGGGAGGATGAAAAGGTTCCGAATGAACAAGGGCATGTTGAGTATGATCAAGTGATATGTCAGTTAACTTAGAAAAAAAAGGTCAAGAAGATTGCCACCGCCGTCAGAACGATTATGTTGATTTAAGCCAAGGAGACAGGTTGCAGAGTGAATCGCCTCACCTTTCAGTTTTGTATAGTAGTGGCAATGGGGGGAAGGTAAGCCCTTGTCCCAGTCAAAGCCAGGGACATTGAAGTCCCCGGTCAGAAGTACTCGATAATTTAGTGAATCTATTTTGAATTGTACACAACACGCAGCACATAGGAAACATCTAACCATAAGCCATACATCCTCAAGCTGACATCTCCCATCTTCGGGACGAATTAACAAGGAGGAGCTTAACATTTTACTTCAAATGTTTTAAATTTTAAATATTTTAACATTGGCGTTTTAACTTGAGGGCAGTTTCGGATGAATGTGAGAATTGAACGTGCATTCAACAATCCTAACAAGTGTTGTGCTTTTACACGTCGACGTATTGTAGCAGCGTTCACGCAGCAAACATAACTGTGTACATCTTAAACAACGGCAGTGTTTTCATGCTTGTACTATGTGCCTCTGATGATGGTTTTATTAAACCGAAACATGTAAGGCAGAAGTGATAAAGAAGTGACCTATAAATTGTTACACTCGACGGACTTTTTATTGACTTTGTGATTGATAGTGTAACGGACCAAAAATGAAACAATTCAAAATAAAGTTTGTGTGTTTTTCTTTATGGTATCTACATTATCACCCAGTAGATTCACATCATCAGCACAGACCAACAGCTGATATGTCCCGTTTAATTTCAGTCCCACTTGGTTTCCCTGGACCTTCCTAATGGCATATTTTACAGCAAAGTTGAAAAGGAGTGGCGATAAAGCATCACCTTGTTTTAGACCATGCTGGATAACTGGATTGATTTGAATTATTATTATTAGTAGTATTAGTATTAGCATTATTGTTTGTTGTTTTGGTTGCATCCGTGCTCTCTCTTACTTTATAACTGGCCTTTTAGCAATTGAGAGAGAGCTTAATTAAATAATTTCGTGAAGTTGTTTGACGGAGAATAATGCTCCGTCCGAACAGCGGATACGTAGAAGGGCAATAAAATGAAGTAAGCTGTTCCCAATTAAGTTCTTACAAATATTATACTCGTATTTATGTATACAACTGGAAACTTACTCTAATAAAAGTACGTACTTCTACCAGCATTAGTGGGAAAAAGTCATGTAAAGAACACAGCTTTCCTGGAGAGAAAGGTGAATTCAATACGAAAATTCTTCATAGGCCCTATAAGTTATAAAGATGAATGTTCCGTTTATTGCATATCAGAATTTACTTTTTTAGGTATCATGTTCTCCCCTCCGCCGCAATTTCTCATCCCATATTACGAAAGAAATTCATCGGTTCCGCGTCTTCTGCTTTTGTATAATATTTCTTCATTTTCTCCATTTTTTTTTTGTGATTTAAGGTACAATAATTTCCTGCCAGTTCTACGACTATGTCCTATGTGAATGATGATGAACGCCAAGAAGGATATTCTTATGAGGAGGACAGTTGTTA
>NW_019720705.1:785462-812289 GCF_002891405.2 Cryptotermes secundus | reverse complement strand
GTACATAGGAAACATCTAACCATAAGCCGTGAGAGACCGTGAGAACCGGTAAAAGCAATCTGCATTTACCGGTTCTCACGGTCTCTTCGCTTGCAGATTTCTTATATTTTTTCTTCTACCCTGAAGATGGAGGCGATACGTTCCTCCGAAACGTCGGTTAACACCACATATACACGGTGCAAAATCCCAGAAGACTGCTTTCTTCTTGGAAAAACATCTCTTACAGGGAATTTCCCTCTTCCCTTTAAAACAGGTCCTATGTCTCTCAAAAAGTTGCAAATGATCGATTTATTAAAACATTTGAATCGCCGTTACAATGTTATTAACCAATTACTGCCTCGAGAAAGCATAAGGAAATATACAGACTATAATGAACCACCACAATATTCCAGGGCCCTTACTTTTATGTTACAATAAAGTTGCAGAGCTGATAAAAGTTGCCTTTAATAAACCAAGTATCAACATAAATGTTGACACAAGATATCTTATTTGAATATCGGCAGCTACTAAATATTGTCACTGATATTTTCATACTATTCTTAATTTCCTCCAGGATAATTTGGGATTGAACAGTAAAACTACGGAGAGAGATGAAGTGACAGGAGATTGGAGAAAACTGCATAATGAGGAGCTTCATAACTTGTACTCTTCTCCAAGTATAATTAGAATGATCAAGTCAAGGAGGATGAAATGAGCAGGGCATGTAGAACGAATGGGGAGAAGAGGAATGTATACAGGATATTGGTGGGAAAGCGACCACTGGGAACACCAAGGCTTTGATGGATGGACAATATTAAAATGGATCTTAGAGAGATAGGACGGTGTGGATTGGATTGATCTGGCTCAGGATAGGGACCAGTGGAGGGCTTTTGTTAACACCGTAATGAACATTAGAGCTCCATACAATGCTGGGAAATTCTTGAGTAGTTGCAGAATTGGCGGCTTCTCAAGATGGGCTCAGCTCCATGAGTAAATAAGTATAGTAAAATTAACTTGTGCAGTTCTACTTTTCAACCTTTCATCCATCATTCACAACAATGACACCATCTCTCATTCAAGAATATTTACACAGTAGTGATGAAGAACTTGATTTATCAAAGCCACTATTAATTTTAACGGGTTTAAATAGTTCACAGCTTGTTGAAAATATCCACAGTGAGTTAGCCTCGATTCCAGATCTTGAGATAAAAAATTATATTTCATTATTAAACCATGTTTATGATATTAACCACTTGAAGCATAGTGGTTATAATATGGACCACATTATTTAATGTTCAGAAACTATGATTCCCAAGACAGAGATTATTTACGTGTTTCGTACGATTCTCAGCCTAAGGGGACCCATACACGTATGAGTCTGGCTCGCGAGCCCTACTCGGCTTGGGTTCCAATGAGCCAAACTCGTCCGTGTGTGGGTCGCCACTCTCATACGTGTGTGGTGAAATTAATCCGAGCTTGGCTCCTCGCCGAGCCGGACTCGCTAGCCAGACTCGTACGTGTATGGGCCGCCTAAGACTGTAGGGATGCAGCAGTGTTTGCAAATAATCCTGTCTCTTTAGTCTTACTTAAAGCACTGAATATATTTCGCTTACATGCAGGAGCGCTTTACGTCAGAACATGATATTGCATTGCTGAAGTTAAGACAAATAACTGAGTCTTATTTGCTATGTTATAAAACCGACCTTCAGCTGTAACATTTCCCGATAAAATAATGTCGTTTTGTTGTACCACTTTAGCTATAAAAACATAAAAAAAAACATGTTAGAATTCTGAATACATGAAATACATCAATGAAATATTTTAAGGAATTTAAAATTATTTGCACGACTGGAGAGGCCTATATATGTACGTAAGTGCATTAAAAATAAATATAATAAAAAGCACCAAAATGGTAGTGAATTAAGTTGCCTGTTTCTGTCAAGTCTCATGTTCGCGTTTACAGTTCATATTCGTGAAATCAACTAATAAAAATTAATAAACTTCAAATTATATAAAATATTAATATCACACGAAAGTATTCTAATGATATCTTAAGGAAATTAAACTGTCATAAATATTTCTGACCGTTTCAGCGTCTGTATATATTTCTTCAACACAATTTAAAGTAGAAGTTTAAGAACTCGGCCTGTGATAACCCTTTAAAGACAATCAGAATCAGAGCCAGAGCCAGAGCCAGAGTCAGAGTTAAACTGTTGGTTTACCTCCAGTCGGTTAGTCTTGGCGCCAAACCCTGGAGGCTTACTGTCAGAGATTATTTTTCAACTGAAACCTTGCGGTCATAGTCCTTATGTAACATCCTCTCTGACGAGAAGTTAGGTTTGTCTCTTATGAATATGCTTGGCCTTTTGTGAAATGTAACTATCACACATACAAAATGTTATTGAATAATCTTCCTTTTGGACTACACACAAGTCTTCTGTCAGTCCAGGCTTCGCAAAGCAGATTTTGTATATTTTAATTATCTTATGCTACAGAGGCAGCTTAGTCAAGTGAACGGTCGTAAGCTTGACCACCGCCAAGTTCAAGCCTCTTTATTTTTTCCGTGTCTGTTTTCGCCTTGCCCTCTGCTGTGAACATATACGTATATTCCCATGAGTTTGTACGACTTCTGCTTGTTATATGGACAATTTTGTTATATAAATGCATACACACGGAAGGTTGAAAGCTGTGTGCAAATCGTGGGGCGATTTGCACCTTGGAAAATGTCCAATGTTGAGGAGAACCTTATTTGTAGGCGCCGCAAATTCCTAGGCGGGGCAAGGCATAAGTCATTACTGTTGTAATCAGTGCTTTATGGAGGGTTAGTTTAGTGCTGGCCCTTAAACGGCCCACTTTGAAGAGGGAGTAGATTCTGATAAATGTGAGTTGAATTGCAAGAGCGTACAGCACTGACTGTCAGTAGCAGGTACAGTTCTGGGTGAAGTAGTTGCATAAGTCAACACTATTATCTCTTCCTTACAAACAATGTATTACTTTTCTTCATCTATGCATTTTCGTGCGTTTGAAGTGACAGGAGGTTGCAGAAAACTGCATAATGAGGAGCTTCATAACTTGTATTCTTTTCCAAGTATAATTAGAATGATTAAGTCAAGGAAGATGAGGTGAGCAAGGNGTATTCTAATGATATCTTAAGGAAATTAAACTGTCATAAATATTTCTGACCGTTTCAGCGTCTGTATATATTTCTTCAACACAATTTAAAGTAGAAGTTTNAGGCGTAGGTGGGTGGATAATATTAAAATGGATCTTAGAGAGATAGGATGGGATGGTATTGATTGGATTGAACTGGCTCAGGATAGTGACCAATGGAGGGCTCTTGTGAACACGGTAATGAACCTTCTGGTTCCATAAAATGCTGGGAAATTCTTGAGTAGCTGCAGAATTGGCGGCTCCTTCAGAAGGGCTCAGCTCCATGAGTAAGCAAGTAATTAACTTATTTCATGATTCTATGATTAGTTGACACTATATAGCGTCAAATGGGAGGATAATTAATGAAATATAATTTAGAAAAAAACGCAGAAGAAACGAGTCGTAGTCTGTTTTGAGGTACTATCCAGGCATTTTTCTGGAAGAATCGAGCAAACTAAGTAAAACCTCTGCCAGGATAACCGGTCTCCTGGCCGAGATTTGAACCGAAGACCATTCGAATACGAGGCAGAAATGTTACACACTTGGCCGCGACGCTTGTTTGCACCTACAGGTAAGCGGCGTCTGTACGTACCTTAAGTAAGTAAATTTTCCTGTTTGTTTGTGGCGCACATCGTTAAAGCAAATAAGGTTTTTGAAGTGAAGTTCAGGGTGTTTTGTACCTCGGGATTAGGGGGAGCCGAATATAGTTGGATTTAATCTCTGATCACTTTAACAACCATCGAATGGCCCTTTCTTTTCTAGTGGATAGATAGATGCATGTGCCCATCAGTTGTTCTATACGTGGTAATGAAAATAAATCTTGAATTATCCCGTCTTGAAAGAAAGTTTCTACAGTACCCTTATTAAATCATATAGGTATTCTGTTTTACTTCATACAATATAATGCTCCAGCTTAACCGAAATTTAAATTCACACTGTCTCTACCCCATTCAAATTGAATAGCATGGTCACAGATGTACATATAGGGTAACAAGTTGAAAGTTTCGGAAAATGCAATATTACTTTATAGAAATTTATAAAATTATTTGTCATTTAATATATAATCAACACGAAGTGTTCTAATAGATATCTCTTTTCACTTCGACAAAGAAAACTGAAATGCTAGAACACATAAACTCTTGCATGCTAATTTTTGTATGTTACGGTGTAAGATGCACGTAATAAAATAAAACCTTTAACAAGGTTCGTGATCATATATATTATTTTTTTATTTGTATGTAAGTATATAAAATTTTTTAAATTCTCAGGGAAGTTTCCTGAAGGAGGAGGGAGCAAAATACTTCCCACAAGTCGACGCCCTATACCACTTTAACGTGTGCTATACTCGGAAGGTTTTACGTGTAATACAATACATCATGAAAACTTCAATCTAAGTAAGTAGGTATATTTAAAATTCATTTGCGTGTAATATCAATTTAACTTACCTCTAAGTTGGACGATAATTTTGGGCTTCACAGTCCTGACGACCCAGTTGATTTTTTCATCTCCACACACACTGTTGTTAATTTTTTTAGAAATACGTTGAAATGAGATTCAAGAGTTTCTGTTTTGTACAGTATGGTTCATATGAACTTAAATTCACTGTTCGGATCTATAATCAGCACTTCATATATGACATTTAATTTCTCTCGACCACACTGTCTTTCAAAACTCACACAAGATGATGTTATAAAGCTTTTGCTCAAATTAGTTTGAACAATTAATAACATAAGCCGAACTTTCACAGTTTTGTGTACATATCGCATTAATTTCTTGAATCATCAAAGGAACAGATGACATACGAAAGAAATTGTTCACTGGGTTCAATCTAGAAAACACCGCCAGAAATTGCCACTTTAAATAAGAAGAAATTAAACAAATGTTTAGCCGTTCACTTCTCAAACGCTTTCGTTAAAAATACATGTAAACGTTCCCATGCTGTACGCACTTAAATAATGATACTGAAAACGATAGGATTTATTTTACGAAGAAACCAAGTTACGAGGAGCAAAATATTAAACAACTGTCGGAACGTTCAAGCTTCGCAGTCCAAACGGGGAATGAGCGAAACCTGGAAGAGGATTGGCTGCAGTGAGCGGGCTTGCGCAGTGCAGCCACAATCGATTATGAAATCTAGAACCCCAGTATCAAAGACTTTGCAACTACCAAGACTAACCAATTTATGAATAGTGTACATTTTAAAAGAATGATAATAAAGTAGCTTTTATAATAGTGGCTTTTGAAATATTCGTCTGTATGCAATATGTCTTGCTACTACGTGGTAAAATGGGGCAATGAGTCAGACAGATGCTTAAGTGTACCATGCCTTTCCGATCTTGAGCATTAATAAAACACTGTTCAAATGCAACCGGTCATTATTATTACCACTATTATTAAAAATCAAATAAAAACTAAATTCATGTGGACACCGGAATAATGGCGCCAGACGAACTTGTCCGTTGTTAGGTAACGGTAAACAAACATGTATCTGCGCCAAAGGATAAGTAGACGACAATAGAACTGTGAGGGACTTTGTTTTCTATGTGGTACCTGCGGAAGCTGTATCGAAAAGTCGGTCACTAAACGCGTGGCAGTATTATTTGCTTTTGTCATCATCATGTTTAAATTTAGTAGTTGGTTGAGGCACTATGCTACAAGCCGGAAGGTCGCGGGATCGAATCCCGATGACGTGGATTTTTTCAATTTACCCAATCCTTCCTTCCAGCCACACTAGGGCCCTGGGGTCAACTCAGTCTTTAACAGAAAGGAGTACCAGGAATATTCTTGGGGGTAAAGGGCGGCCGGCACGTAAGGCTGACAACCTTACCGTCATCTATGAGCCAATTACCAACATCTCAAAACCCGATGGGCCTCTACGACCTATAACAGGGATACATTTACTTACTTTACTGTAGCACACACAAAAATTACATACTGAAGGGTTTATTTGTATATGCTTAAGAAGTGGGCTACTTTTTCTTTCATATCTGAAGTTTGAGGGACCAAGTACAAACACGATGTCGCTCCAATGTAAGAAATTTTTGGAAAATGCCCAGAAACATGTTTAAACATTAATTTAAAACACGCTATGGCGTGGCTCCATTTTCACACACACATACGTTTCGAATATTGACGGTAGTACCGGGTTTCCTCGGGTTTACTGCAGTTTTCCTCAATTTCCAAACTCGAATCAAATTCCGGGACTAAATACAGAAACGGCAAGAACAGGTTCCTTCTACATCCCTACCTACACATCGGTCACGCCTATTTAACCTCATTTGACGCTACATGACATCTGTATTTGGAACAGCATTATGAAATAAATTCATTAAGGAATATGACTTGGAGCAACCACACGAGTGTGTAAACTGCCCCATTTGACTTGTAAGCTGCAGCGTTCTTAGAGTCCTACAGCCAGTCACAGAGTCGCGGAGCGGGCACGCACAGAGACTGCAGAAACAAAACGAAAGGTTAGATGTCTTGATGTCACTACCGTCACTACCTTGTGCTGAGCAGCTTACAGTTGGAGCAGCAACTGGCCTTGTCTGCTGACTACAGTGTCACATGGAGTCTAATAGATTCCATATATGCAACATTCTCACGTCTCGGTTTCTGATAATTACATACTTCTCTTGTATGTCTGTTTATTGGTGTAGAACTACTTTGTTCCGTATAAGTGTGCACACACATGCGCGCGCTGGGGCGGTGAAACGAAATTCGCGCAAAATTTTCCATAATGTGATTTGTTAAAAACATGTCGAACATGTTGCAAAACTTGTGTCTAGTGACGTTCAGTTTTCAATACACGTCACCGTCAAATGGCGCAGACTCTCAAATTATAAAACCATGGGCGTCCCGTACTTAAAGGCATTGGAAGCAGTCTTTGATCATTTCGAAACACGCAAGGCATTCTCTGCGGCACACATTTAACGTGAAGACATCCGGGTTTTTGGACATTGCTCATCGTCCGACGTTCTAAAGCCCACAAGATTTCGAAAATATTTCCGTCAGCAGGTGAAAGAATCCTGAGCTGAAGACGGAAATTGACCCAACTTCCGAAATTAAGTTTCTTAGAATGCAGAACGACGGACAAAGTCCAAAACCCAGTAACACCGAGTGTTATACACCACCGTTAGAACGTTTTGGAATCTAACAGCAATTTTATTAAAAATGCACGTACACATACATGAAGATTTTCTGTGACTGACTGTCCAGTTCTCCACAAAACAGTGCCATTTTGTGACGTTCCTCCACAGTCCTGATAGAGTTTAGCTTTAGCTCTGCCCTTAATCTGTCGAATTATTTCCGTCTCTTTTAAGTTGGTCCTGGATGAAAGGGGAAGAATAATGAAAAATAGAGAAATGATAATGATGATGACGCAATAATGGTTCAATTCTAGGCAGGGACAAGAGATTCTTCTCCATTCCACAGAGTCCACACTGATTCTGGGGTTCGCCCAGCCTATAAATTTTTACCGGGGGCTATCTCCCCGGAAGTAAAGCTGCCAAGGCGTGAAGCTGACCACTCATATCTAGCAGTGCCGAGGTCACTAACGGTGCAGCTACACCTCAGCTTCCCCACATGTCTTCATGGCGTAGTGCTCAATTAATTATGCATGGGCAACTTTACCTTTTTCCCCCTTGGCACTAGAGCCCCAGTGGGCCTAGGCCTACCTCCATGAACTTCTCCTTTCGCTTCGGTTTCTCTAGATCTTACACATTCGGTAGTACTCCTTGGGCGGGTGATCAGCTCGTCGCAAGGCCTCTACCTACTTTACCTTTACCATTATGAAATAGTCCCTGACGTTTCCTTTTCCCATATCTGTTCTACGATCATGCTGCATGCTTGAACCTGCAACAATGTCTTGAAGAAGTGACATTAAGCTGTCGCTAGACTGTGTGTGGCTCTTGAAATAAGAAATGGTGAGTCGTCTTAACCATGTACCTGGTGGCTCTAGTTCCTTATCTACTGTTTACAGAGGAAGCTGAGTACTTCAAACTAATTCGTAAAGTTACTCATTCTCAACAAATCTTGCCGTTTAGCGGGGAAGTGTCGACATTAAGGCTACCAGAAGATCGATTGTACAGAGTCAGAGGTCAAAATCAATATTTCATTCCATGCAGGATTTAGTGATACTGGTCAGTCGATCCCCTAAATCCCCCTCAGTTCGACCTGTATAAGGTTGATTACGAAACTGAGTAAGACTACCAAACGTTACAGTTGAAGGAATCGCGGTTAGTCGCTGGCTTCTCACCGCGTCGGCCCGGGTTCGATCCCGGGTCAGGTCAAGTGGGATTTGTGATGGACGAAGTGGTACTGGGGCGGGTTTTCTCCGAGTACTTCGGTTTCTCCTGCCAAACTTCATTCAACCAAATTCTCTATCATCATAACCACCCGGGGCAGGATACAATAGGCCAATCAGTGGCCGCCGTGCCGAGTGGACCCAGTTGGACTCCACCCCCCCAACTAAGTGAATTAAAAAAAAAAAACCTCAGGTGTCCAGAAGTGTAAATTATAACAGACCCGATAAGTATTTATTCATGCACTTACTATTATTATAAGTTGGAAGGGAACTGTGCATTAATAGCATACAGATGAAATTTGTACGAGACTGTCTTTGCTGCGGGACACGGAACAAATAAAATTTACGGATTTGTTGTTCTGAATATTGTATAACTGTTTTAATTCAAATTAAACTAAAGTGGAGAACGCATATATAAGCTAAGAGAAGACAACTAGAGCTCAAAACTAGATATATGAATTGGCTACTGGATAGAGTTATGGCGATGCAGCAAACCTTCCAACACAAAAATCCTCCAAACGTTCCAATCCAGAACACTAAGAAAACTAGTTAATGCTCCCTGGTACGTATCAAACGCTACTCTACACAATGATCTAAGCATACCATATGTAACAAAAGTCATCAGAGCATACGCGGAGAAACACAAAAACCGGACCACCCAAAACAACAACCAACTAATAAGAAACCTCTTCAACCAACCAGAAATAGAAAGAAGACTAAATAGAATGTGGCCAGAGGATCTCATTGGATAAGCACCAGAGAATCATTGGAGGATGATACCTGCTTCAATATTAATACACCCATCCCTTTTATTAATTACTCTATTTATGTATATTGAGTAGATTGCGAAATAAAAAAAAAAATAGAAAAAAGAAAGTTGAAGGAACAGTAAAAGTTCCGAACCGATTGAGTGAACATACATTGTCTGAAAACACAATTTCAGCATCAGCCTGTTCTCCCTGATGTCCAAACCAAGAGAATGCTGCCGGCAAGGCAAGTAGCGGGCATGTGGCAAATCAGATACATGATCGGAATTTTAGTCAGAAAAACTGAAGGCATTTTGACCAGTTGGGAAACTTAAGCTTAGACGGAATGAACGAAATTAGGCTTATTTCTTCTTTGTAGACAAAGAAAATGGGATGAAATGGCATATGACAAGTATGGGAGAGATAAGAAATGTATTTAAAATGCTATTTGGAACATTAAAAGGAAGGGGTCACTTGGGAGACTTCCATGTGGATGAGATGAACGAAATTTTGTCTGTTTCATTTGTGTATCCAGATAAAATAGGATGAAATGGATGGGGCATATAGAATTCATGCGAGAGGTGAGAAATTGACTCAAGACTTTCGTGAGAAAATCGGAATGGAAGAGACCAGTTTAGAGAACAGGAGTAGATGGAAGGACAATAATTAAAGCACAATAGATTATTGAAGGTCACAGTGTGGAGACCGATTTTTATGGCCCACCCCTTACATAAATACATACAAGGACAATAATTAAGTGACAGTTCTGAATGATTCTGATGATGATATGTATACAGGAATGTTGAGCTCATTTTTACTTTCCAGAAGACCCTATTTGAGATTGTGAAAACCAGGCCAGAAAGAGATTTACAATGGATGGGGCAGTGTGTCAGAAGCTACACTGGTGAAACTGGCAAACCGCTAGCCATGTGGCTCTGTGAATAGATGCACAATCTCAAAGAGGGCCTTCTAGAAACATCAAAATTAGCCTAACATGTATATGAAGAGGGTCATGAGGCAGGCTGGGATGAAGCTAGGATTATGAACTGAAGAAGCATAAGCCATGGTTTGATGAAGGATGCTCAGAATTATTATACCAAAGAAAACCGAAGTGTAATGGTTACAGGATCCAAGGGAAATAAATGGGGATAACCTGAACGATATAAAACGTGAAGCCAGCCGGTATATCAGGAATAAAAAGAGGGAATATCTGAAAGACCAGATTAATGAGATTGCGACAGACACTATGAACAAGAACATTCGGGACCTGTATAGAAGAATAATTAAATTTAAGAATGGTTACCGACCTAGAAGTATCTCAGTGAAATATGAGACTTGCAGTCTGCTTGCAGATTCCCACAATATTTTGAATAGGAGGAAGGGCTGCTTCTCTCTCAGTTATACAGTGTACATAGGGTCAGTGATGTTAGGCAGAAATACATACAGTTGAATTAGTAGTGACTCAAGTAGGTTCAACATTTTGGTCCATGAATTCTGTTAAGAAAATGAAAAAATTACTCACAAATGGGGGGGGGGAAGAGGAATGTATATAGGATATTGGTAGGAAAGCCAGAAGGAAAGAGATTACTTTGAAGACCATGATGTAGGTGGGTGGATATATTAAAGTAGATCTTAGAGAAATAGGATTGAGTGGTATGGACAGGATTGATCTGGCTGAAGATGACCTGTGAAGGCCTCTTGTGAACATGCTAATGTTCCTTCAGATTCCACAAAATGTTGGGAAATTGTAGAGTAGCTGCACAACTGGTGGTTTCTCAAGAGAAGCTCAACTCCATGTTGTTGGTCGTATTCTAAAATTTTTTAGAATACCGGACGATGGGAAAACTCAAAAAGCTCAGTAATTATGAGCGGTATGCACTATCCTCACAGGTTACAAACCCTACAAAATATACTCTCTGTAATTGGTTCAGACAAATAATTAAGGGGTACTGGTGAGTTCTGAATGTAAACGATTCTCATAGGTGGCAGTAGTTATCAAAGCGAGTTTTGTGAGTGGTCAAGCACATGGTGCCCTCTTGGCGGGATTGCAGGAACGCTGTGCAGAGATGATCAGTGCAGACAACATGAAATTGGTTTCTGACGTTGTGTAGTGAAAAGTTGTCCTTTGTAGGTGAAGTTATAAAATGTTAATATATAAATTTATCTGTACATTATCTGAAGCTAATTACTAGTTTGCCACATCAATGTACTATACTTATTCCAATATTAAAGTTGATTTAACTGTGTAGGATTGGTTATGCTGTATGCAGAATCGTGTGGAAAGTGGGTGTATCGATTAGTAGATAGATTCTGAAACATAGGGTATTATAAACTATAATACAAATATCTTTAGCCCATAATAAATATAGCTTGGTCGCCTTATTTTGTGTCAGAATTTATTCAGTAATACCAGAGTGCTTTATATAATAACCCATCAAATATGTATAGGTTATGTTGGTGTAAACATATGTGAACATGTGTACTAAAGTCGGTATTATAGCAAAGCCCCAAAACCATAACCTGTAAGGTCAGGCAATAATTGTAGTAGTGGATTCAGGATTTTGAACTTAATAGTTAAATTCCGGTACAGATTTGCACAACATGTTATCTGCAATAGATGCAGCATCTCATTACCAGAAAGAAAAACAGACACATTGTGCACTGTTGCATTTCATTTACAGGAAACGAAAATGGTTCGCGAATTCCAGGCCATTGTGATGGCTGGAGGGAGGGGTTCTAGAATGACGGAGTTAACTGCTGGAAGGCCAAAATGCCTTCTCCCTATTGGAAATAAGCCAATGGTGTGGTACCCACTGCAACTACTTGAACGAACAGGAATAAAAGGCAAGTTCCTCCATTTTCACTTCTTTTTTATACCACATTTAATAGCATTACAGTATTTCGGTACGAGCAGATTGGTATAGCAATAATGCCCTAGACTTTTATGTGGGAGGTGCTTGGCTCAGATCATATCCAGGACACTGGCAATCCTGATTTAAGTTTTTTCTGGTTTCTCTCAGTCTCCAGACAAATGTTAGGATGCTATGACTGCTTCCTTCCAAAGCCTATCTAATTCATTATTCTATAGTTATCCTGCAATTTGAAACTATGTAGTCTGAAATAGTCACATCAATGTAAAATAAACTACAAAAAATGTTTCAGCAATGATGAATATGTTGGACAGGCACATGGGAGTGATATGCATCTTCTGTATTTTGCTTCAGATACAATATTGGTTGTGGTAGAGCAGGTACGGTCAGAAGTGCAATCAGCACTTGAGCCATGTGGATTAAAGATTCGTTTGGATATTGTTAGTATCCCTGCTGCAGAAGACTGGGGAACTGCAGATACACTACGGTTTTTGAGTGATAGAATTAAGGTGTGTTTATTTCTTTTTAATACATTACAGTATTCCACTAGTAGTAGCAGTAGCAGCCGCAATTCTTCTCACTCTCAACTCTGTACAGTCTCTTGCCAAAAATAAATGCATGTTGTATGAGTGTTCCCTGCATTTGATGAGTATCATCATTTATGAACCAGGAAATAAAAATGCAGTAGTTGTAGGATCATCACTAACAAATTTTAATCTAGTTCAGTTGTACATACTGAAAAGTAGTAATTGATAACTCAGTTTCTTGAGTTATCATCAGTATAGATCTGCATTTGATGTGACTTTTGAAGGGGTTCAGTATCTCCTGGTTTTTGTGGACCTTCTTAAAGAAATATCCTAAAGCAATGTTGAAGAGCAGTGGCAATAAGGATCTTAAACCTAAATAGGTATAATAACAGATTTCCTCCACCACTTTCTAACCTCTTCCTTGTTTGTAATAGAATTAATAAGTTTACAGATCCCAGAATGTAATATTCCCCCTCCAGCTTGTGTTATTATGATGCATAATCACTTGCTTTCACTTCTTATTTCACTGTCTCACATGCAACTTGTGTTAAAATCTTAAAATTTGAAGTGAATTTTACATTTTTAACATAAGTTGCATGTGTAATGGTGAAATAAGTGAAAATTGTAACATTTCTACCAGAAATTGGTCAGTACCTGCAGATATGTACTTGTTCGACTTTCATGTCATGATGTCAGCCTTAAAAGAACTTGTCTCAGGTACTAACAGCCCAGCTCTGTATTTCGGTATAGTTAAGAAAATTACAGTCCAACTATACATACTGTCAAAGTACAAGAGCGTGGATTGTCAGTGTGCCCATGTGTTTGCCTAAGTTAATAATACACATGTCATCTCAAGGATACACACACAGGAAACTGCAAACCTTCATAAGTGTTAGTTTTGAGGTTTTCACAGCGATGACTATGAAGAAAGTTGTCTTCTGGGTTTAGGCGCCATGTATTCTTCGTTTTGGCCGACTGCTCTCTGCATTCCAAGTCATTCAATTGCTCTGAAGATGTAGGCGATATGTTCCTCCGAAACGTCGGCCAAAACGAAGAATACATGGCGCCTAAACCCAGAAGACGACTTTCTTCATAAGTGTTGTTCATACAATTTTTTAACTCCAAATTTTCAATGTTATCCAGTGTTGTCTAAGTTTTCATAACTTTAGAATGTGTTCTTCTGGGTTGTGACACCGTGTAGTTATGGTTACCAATGTTTCTGAGGAATCTCGTGCCTGCATCTCCACTTGAACCTGAAGATGAGGGCAGCATTTTCCTTTGAAATGTTGCCACCATGTATACACTGTGTTTAAATCCACAAGAGCAACATCAAAATTTCACTGTCATGGAAACCTCAGATCTCTTCATGACATTTCTTTTGAATTGAACTTGTTAATATAACTTACAGTCTGATGTTCTGATTGTGAGCTGTGATATGGTAACCGATATGAATCTGCATCCAGTGTTGGATGTTTTTCGAAAACATTCAGCTGGGATCGTAGCACTGTTCTTCCATCCACAGCCATCAGATGCCTCATCTGTGACACCAGGACCAAAGACAAAACAGAAGCCAGGTAATATAATGAAGGAGCGAAAAGTTTTCAGTCAAATGAAAACTTGTGAGGGATCTATAACTATACCTTTGATGGTAAGACATTAAAAGTCTTTGATTGTCAGATGTATTAAGTAGGCACCTATATTTTAAAAATGTGTATTTTTGATGCCTGTTTCTTGAAACAGAAAATATGTGGATGACTGAGAAAGGGTACAATTTGCATGAAAATTGGGTTTTTATAAGAGTTTCTCACATGAAGCTGACAGATTCATGTAACTGGATCACCTTATTCCCATACATGTCAGATAATGGGAAACTCACTGTAGTTTATATCCATTTCAGGCTACCCGTTTGAGTCCTTTCTCAACTGGATGTTTGTACTTTTTAGTCTGTTTTCCTACAGAATGTTTGAATGACTGGTTATATAAAGTAAAGATGAATTTCTTTATGTGTAGAATTTGGTGCACACAAATTACTGCTTCCTCAGATGCGATGCCAAGTAGTTGGGAGATGAGTGCCAGCATTTCAGAAGAATCTGCTTAAGGGTATCCCAAAGACAAAGATGGCAGGTTACTCTGAAACACTGGTACCTCTCCACCAAACTACATGGCATCATACCCCGGAAGGTAGTACAGTCAACACCATGAGGACATTTGTGTCTCACTTGTTACATGTATAGTATTCTGTCCTCTGAATTCATATAGATAACCTACACTTTTAATTCTTTCTGCAGAGCGAGATCTTGTTGGTTTGGACACAGAAACCTCACGTCTTGTATTTCTAGCATCAATCTCAGATTTTGATGATACAGTATCGATGCCAAGACGTCTGCTACGAAAACATCCCAATATCTCAATGTTCAGCCAACTTACTGATGCTCATTTCTATGTTATTAGGAAGTGGGTTGTTGATTACTTAGCATATGAAAAGTGAGTATACAAAGAAATTACTTTCATTAATTATTTCTTATACAAGTGTATGTTCACGTGTGCATGTGTGTCACATCAGGTGCCATGTCTGTATGTGCCTGTATGTAACATTGAAGTTGAAAACACAATAAAGTTGCAAGTTGTACATCATTTATGAACCATAACTATAGGCTCAATTAAAAGCCTGTACTGATGGAAACCATTACATACAAGACCAGTGGGCAGACCAAATATTTGATGGGAGGATGAGGTTAAAGCTGACATATAGAAAATAAAGGTACGAGATTGGAAGATAACAGTCCAGGACAGGACCAAGTGGAAAGGTGTGGTTGAGAAGACCAAAATTCTACACGAGTTGTAGCGTCAAAATAGGAGGAGAAGATGACAACTATAGGCTCCTACCTCCTGTGACAGGTGACAGGCCTTAGGTTTCCTTTTTTGTTACCTCCTAAGACTTGCAGGGCTATGGTGGAAGTATTCTGATCTCTCCACATGGGGCAACACAGAACAGCGTAGCCAAATGAACAGTCGTAAAACTATATGAGTGCCTATGTCATCTGTGCTCTAAAAGGAGCATTACATGTATGTACATGTCTTATAGTCCATGCTCCATTCAGCCTTCTTCTCTTCAATTCCCCCTAGGGAGACAAAAATTGGAATGTACGCCAAAACAGCACCACTGAGATAGGAAGAGTTTCTGCTGGTGAGACAGGAGTTTTAACAAGATTCTGCTCACACACCAGAGAACACTGAATGAGCTAGAGCAGCCATGCAGCAGGGCCCCAGTTGGCTCTCCTTGTATAACCTCAGCATGGACCACACAGAAAACACCGCCTATAGCAATTCTTCTATTGTAGCATGTGTAACTGTTGCTGCAATCACATCGTGATTACCGAACATTGCATAGCAACGAACGCTCACTTAATAGTGCCATTGTGTGTTTAACATGTCGTAACCTAGCAACGGATGTTCCTTCTCACTCCAGAGTTCTGGCTTTGCACCCTTGCATCACAGTGTGGTTTCATCAGGCTGGTGCCATGGCCATCATGGCAAGGCAGAGCATGACTTCTCATAGAGAAATATTTCCAGGCTGCTTAATTTTGAGCTGGTAGCATTCCTTGGCCACCACATTCCCTGGAATTGACAGCCTCTCTGGGGTTATCTCAAGCCTGAAGTATATGCTACTTGCCTCCACTGCGCTCAAGAATTGATGGACTGCATAGTGGAGGGAATTGCAGGGAGTTATGCAGAGCTTCAGGCAGCAATGTATCAAATGACATTGGGGTTATCTGGAACATGTAAGACATGGATATTAAACTGCAATCATTATGTTAGTTGTTCTATAAAATTTTTCACTTATTATCTGGTTTCTCATAGTAGTCAATGGAAAGACCATCATCTCCTCACACTTCATCCTGTACTGTTACGGGTATGCTGGTAAATACAGAAATGATTTCCACAACCTGAAGTCTTTACCATCAAACATACTCTCAAATGTGTGGACACTGGCTTCCAGGAATTGAATTTTGAACCAAAATTAAAGTTAAAGTTAACAAATTGCTGCAATGCAAGAGTGACAAATGTCAGAAGTGTTAGATTGAAGGGCAATGTAAAGAGTATAATGTGAAGTTGTAGCTGAAGACTCCCTCATTTATGCTAAGAAAATTACCATGCACTTCCATGCAAGGGAAGAAATGAAAGAAATCTGCAACCAAACAAAGTTCAGTTTTCTCTTTGAAAGGTTATTTTCATATACAGGTGACAGAAACTTTAATTTCATCATAGCCAGTATAAGGTAGAGGGTTAGATTTTGAATTGCTTTCTGGTTCTGCACTCAGAAGTATGGAATTTTCTGAATTACAAAGAGCCACACACAATATTGCTGTGAGGTAAAACAGTCTTGTTGCTGCATATTTTGACTAGGCCTGGAGAGCTTTGAACTTTAGATGCAAAATATACCCCCTCACATAGAATCAGCAAAACCTCTTGACCTTTGTCAACTGATACAGGACTAAGCCCTTGTGGAGCTGCTCTGCAAATATGGAAATGGACTTCTGTTATTTTTGCAACATGTGAAAGGAGCTTCAGCAAAATAACAATAATCACAGATGATGTGAGATCATCAATTGCATGAGACTGACTGTCAAATCTAAGTGTTTTCCACTGAGTACAATGCTGTAAATGTATTGATTTGTATTATGTAATCAGTGATTTTGCGGCCATTAAAGTAAGAAAAGTTGTCTTTATTGTTTGCATCCCATTGTATATACTGTTTTTATACAACTGTCAACACAACAAATTCATAATATTTATTATTATGAATTTGTTGTGTTGAGAGTTGTATAATAATAGTAAAATAAAAGCTGTATGAAGTAACTATCAAATTTGTAATTCAGCCTATGTAAGAGTAAGCATGGTTTTGTTATGCTGCTACTACTGCATCTCTAAATTGAAACAGACTGTTCTTTTAAAAGGTAAATTATCACTGGGAGGGGCACACAGATGCTTTGTCCCAGCTCTGTGTCTCCCTATTCATTATTTGTCAGTCATCATACCATTCAACAGACTAATGCAGTATTTCTAACATCAATATGTGAACCATAACCGTAAGAATGAAATAAATGTACCTCAATAAAGACGTTTTACGCTGTTGTTTAAGGTCTTTTAGCACACTGAAAGGTGAAACGATACCATACATTGTCAAGAAACAGTCATCAAGACATAATACATCGAGAAAATATGATGACACCAATGCATCCCTTGTTGATGATGACAGGAAAGGTAATTAGTGCAGAAATGTATCGCTTGTAACACATGTATTGTTCAGTTTCTACATCTCCACATCTAGGCTTAAAGATCGCCTTTTCTCCCTTTCTTACTTCCACTGTTCCTCCCCTTTTGGTGCATTCATAATGAAATGTTGCAGAGTCGTTCCCTAGCAATGGCTGTCTCTGCTGGCTTCACAGTTCTTGCCTTAAGCAAATATGCCACAGTATTTTATGCATGGTGTATAAGTTAAATACTGATCTTTGTAGTAAACTTCTAGAGATATTTCTTTGGCCTTCAATTTGGCCATGAAAGTGTTGTTACTTTGTGGACAAGAACTTGAGCTTGTGTTTGAGAGATGCTGCAACTTATTTAATTACTTTGTTTGCTAGATTTATTCCATTTTGCCCAGGAAGGCACTCTCTTGCATATGATCAGGGAGTTATCAAGTTATAATGATCATACTGGAGATATGAAGCCTGTGTATCATGGTGACCCAATTCGTTGCTATGCCTTCCTGGCACCTTCGGACAAATTTGGCATAAGAGCTAACACTGTGGCTGCTTACTGTGATATTAACAGAAGGGTAAGTTAACCTATTTGCATTTCCTAGGCAATGTCTCTATCAGCAGCAGATTCTTATCTACATGAAACAGAATTCCTAGTATCCCAGAAATACATTTGAAAAATGTGAGAGGGGGTTGACAAGTTGAAAATAAAGCAACAAGTTTTTCTGAACATATATCTGAAAATACACCTCTTCCATGATACAGCCTCATTTTTTTTTCAGGTGTCTGCATGGAGGGGAGGGTTACAAGAGCAAAATAAAATACACCAGAAAGTAAAGCTGCATGTAACTTTACATTCAAAAGAGAGATTTGTAAACTGCAGTTTTAAAGCAAATCTTGAAAGTGATGCCTGGCCATTTCTGTACACAGTTGACCCTAACACATTAAAGACTGTCTGATGAGTTTAAAAAGTTCAGGCATTACTCGAACAGTTTGGTATACATCTTGAATCCGCTGCCAAAGCTCTTCTCTCATTATGATGGTTTGAGTATAGACTCCCAGCACTCCCAGATACAGAAATCACATGTGTTGAAGTCTGGAGATCTAGATGGCCAGTATGTTGTGCCTCCAAGCCCATCCACTGACCTCTGGACATTTTATTTAGCAGTTCTGTTACTGTAATGGTGTAGTGAGCTGGAGCACCATCGTTTATGAACCACGTGGCTTTTCTCAGCCCGTCTTGCACTGTCCATGACAGCTGGCAACGCATCTTATAAAAACTGGTGGTATGTTTGTCCATTAAGACATACAGGCAGCTGATATGAGCTGATTAATTCTCCGCTTACAACTTCCATGCGTTTACTTAAAACTACTACTGGTGTTTGGAGGGTTTTAATGTTCAATGATTTTCATCGTCTCATACTCATACATTATGGAAGCTGGAGATTCCATCCCTTGTGGAACATGCTTCATCAGTAAAACCCCAAAAAGCAAGGCTGTATCTCGGAAGAGACACATATGTAAATATATATTCATAGGAACGTTTTGCTTTATTCTTAATCTAAGGCGTTCCAATTATTTTCAGAGGTATTTATAGGACAATGTGTATTATGATAGCAATCAGAAATTGTTCCATCATCATCATCATCAGTATTCTGTCAGGCGACAGGTCCACAGTCTCTTCCAAAACAGTTTCTCCACTTAATGCGATCTTCTGTTTTTGGAAAGAGACTATCCAGGAAAAGTGATAATGTGGTAGTTTTTCCATTTGCTTTCCACATCGCAGTACAACAGCCGTTCAAACCACTCTGGTCACGCCTGTTGCTATACGAACTTGAACCATCTCGAGCATCATTTGCTCTGTGCTTCAAGTCGCTGCTGATGACGCTGCTTCCGACATCAGTTTTGTTCCATCAGTGCAAATATAATAGTAGGCCATGGTAGATCAAAGGAAACCGTTGTAACCCAGTGAAACACTAAAATGAGTGAACATACTCTCTTGTGCAATTATATTTTTTTGGTGAAACAGGCCAGTTCCACAACTCCACATGTATGTGCGCAGAGATGTGAACCGCTTGAAGTAACTTGAGAGTTGTTATAAGTACTGAACAAGTAAACTTGTACTCTTCTCCAAGTATAATTAGAATGATCAAGTGAAGGAGGATGAAGTGGGCAGGGCATGTAGCACGAATGGGGAAGATGAGGAATGCGTATAGGATGTTGGTGGGAAAGCCAGAAGGAAAGAGACCACTGGGAAGACCAAGGCATAGGTGGGTGGACAATATTAAGATGGATCTTAGAGAGAAGGATGGAATGGTATGGACTGGATCGATGTGGCTCAGGATAGGGACCAGTGGAGGGCTCTTGTGAACGCGGTAATGAACCTGCGGGTTCCATAAAATGCTGGGAAATTCTTGAGTAGCTGCAGAATTGGCGGCTTCTCCAGAAGGGCTCAGATGCATGAGTAATGTAATGTAATGTAACTGAACAAGTGAACACACCAAATATTACAGGCAAACATTCCTGCGTTTTACTCGGAAGATCATGAGAGCACTTGGTGACTGAAGTGTTTGGTGTTGCCACACTAATATAAATGCAGCTAACTTCATGAAGGGAACATTGCACTGAAATAAAATGTACAATCTTTCAGATTAAGCAACGGTGGGATTCAGTTACTGGGAGTTGTGAACTTTCACCCATCCATCCAACTTCCAACATAAAATCTACCCAGATTGATGATTTGTGCATTGTTGGTGAACAGAGCAGTATTGCTGGGAAGACGTCAATCAAAAGCTGTAACATTGGCGCGCATTGTCAAATTGAACCCAGAGTACGCCTGACACAGTGCATTTTGATGAATGGTGTTAAGATCCAAGAAGGGTAATTTTTTATAACTTTCATGTCAAAACTTCAAAATTTTTGTAAAGCATACATTAATTTGTGTTTTATTTAGATTAATACTTACATAACAATATACTACTCTAACAGAAATGGCAGACAGTGTTTGTTGCTACTTTCTGTGATTTATACTTTTAATATTATTTTATCAGAGACAGATTAGCTAAGAACTAGAAAAACATGTGCAAGGAAAGTAAAATTGGATTCTAACATCCAGTTTTATGGGAATATATGTTTTTAAGCTTAAAAAGATCTGTCTTCATGCAAATTTGGTTATTGCTGTCAAACAGGCAGTTATGCATTTTGTAATGTCACCATATTATTTTACTTTTTACAGTAAAGTGACTTAACAATATTTGTACAACATTTTTAAAGATCTAGTGTCATAAATGATTGGGAATAAGTGATGAAGTTAGTAATGATAATGGAGTTAGAGTAATAAGTATATGTTGCTGTCTCATCACCAGAATGCAAGGCAAAATCATGACATAGTGGTAGCTAACAGATGTCTTGACAATGTGGCACAGTTCGGATTTTTGGGAACAACTATAACAAATCAATAGTTGATTAAGGAGGAAATTAAGAGGAGATTGAACTCAGTAATGCTTGCTACCATTCAGTCCAGAAAGTTTTGTCTTCTCATCTGCTGTCTAAAAACATAAAAATCAGAATATACAAAACTATAATTTTGCCTGTGGTTCTGTATGTGTGTAAAACTTGGTCTCTGACAATAAGGGAGGAACATAGGGTGGGTGAGTGAGTGAGTGAGTGAGTGAGTGAGTGAGTGAGTGAGGGTCATACAAATGTGAGGTCCTTACATTTAACTGCAGTAATTTTAATCCCGTCTAATGAATTTACAGTGTGACTGTTTTCATATCACTGATGGTATCAAATTAGAAAGTGAGATGGTGGAATGACCTCTAGTGCCATGATGTTCATGTTAAATTTCATGAAAATGGATATCAGGAGCGCAGATACATGCACAGATATGATGATGCAGAGTTTGGTGTTTTACACTGTCACACAAATGGTATTATAATCTGTATGTGCAGATATGAATATAATTGTTAATTATAATTGTTTGTTGTAGATGTGTTTTATCAAATTGTGTTCTGTGTGACGAGGTGGAAGTGGGTAACAATTCTGAATTGAAGGATTGCTTGGTTGGAAGTCATCATACTGTAGCTGCTGCAGGTAAAGTACCTGCAGTTCTTTTGTCTTATCTGTGTTATATAGAGGACCACAATACAGTGGATTGCATTGAAAAAGGGGCTATAGGACATTATTTTCACCATCACTTCATATTAGAAACTTCTCTCATACGCATACAGATTAGCTTATCACAGTCTGTGGAGCAGAGTGATATGAATATATACTTGGTTCTGTTTGTGTATACTTCTGGACTATCCTCCTTACTAGTGTCCGGAAAGATTTTATGTTTATCTTTGAGGTACTGTATTCATGTTTTTGCCAATTAGTTCAGATAATGTAGACCCAAAACTGATGCAACCCATTCTCCTTGTCTGAGACCATTCTTAATCAGAAATGCATCAGATAAATATTTACCTGTACTGAATGTTCTGTAGATTTCATTAGGATGCCTTTTGATTAAAGTGACTGTTTTTCTGAGTGTATGCCAGCATCTTCATCTCAGTGTTATGTATACTGTAGAGACCCTATCACTAATTAGTATATTTTCCTTACTGTCCTCCTTTTATGATTATGATGTTATTACATGTATTTGCACATACACAAGAGAATTGGGTAGACAAATATGATCATTAATAGTAAAAGCTAAAAGCTAATATATGACATAAACACTGTCCCAAGTGGAACAATTTATTGTAGTTCTTTTGTCTTGCCCTCTTTTACACTACATGTTTTGGCCACAAATGGCCATCATCAGGTGTATGCACTTACGTAGCTGTTACACTGCATCTAATTTAAAATTTAAAACCATAAGTCTTCACAATTGTTCTTTTCATTGTTACCAACAGGTTTTGATTTATTGGAATCTATTTTGCTGATATCTGTCTGCTTTGTGCATTATCTTTGTAGCGAAGTAGATTCATATATCGTATAGAGTGCAACAGGATGCTTAAATATAATATAGTAAAGGCTAACTTCATTTAGTTTTTGTTTTCAGCTAAACATGCAAGCGAGGTTCTAACTGATGTCAATCGGCTGATGGAAATTTAGGATTGGGGTGAGTAAGGCATTTCCCCAAATGATATTAGGTTTTATTTTAATCTTTTACTATGAAAAATAAAAATTTGGACCCAGAAAACTGATCCCTGTTGTTACTCGTACGGTAGTGTTCTATGTATCGAAGGTTATCTGAAGTAACTCAGTGCAGCAGAATCCTTCATAGATACATTACATACATCACTTCACATCCTATCCTGCAGATCCACCATTAGTGAAAAATGACCATTGGATGTGTAAAATGTCATAAAATAAAAACGTATATGTGCAGTACAACTGAAGCAGTCACATACAAGTGAAGGGAACTTGATGGTTCTCCAGTTGATCAGAAATTCCCCTCTTTTTATGAAACCTAGATGTTCATTACCACTTTCAAAACAGCCTGCCACTGGATCCTATCCTGAACCAGTTGAATCCCATACACTCCTATACCCTACCAATTTTCTTCTCTCAATTTTAATAGTACCCCTCAATCTGTGATTTTTATTGCACAGGTGATCTGTAAACTGATATGTTGTGTAAATTTCTCTTGTCAACATGCATGCTACATACCTCAGCTGTCTCATCTACCTTGGTCTCCCTAATAGTATTTGATCAAGAGCACAAATTATGAAATTCCTTATGATGTAATTTTTCCCCAGCCTTCTGTTACACAGTGCACTGGTGCTGGAATCCAGATTGCTGTAACAAGAAAACAGACTAGATAGCAAGCTGTAATTATAATTGGACATTCCAAGTTAACAAGCTGAAGTCCACATGGAGAATTGCAGTATGCAAAAATAAATTATTCACTGAAAGGAAACCCAGCAAGAAGACTGATCTGTTAGTTCCACATCAGAACAAGACTTACAGCACAGTCTAAGCAGAGAACAAACTGTTATTTCCGCAGATATTTTAAGTGAACATAACAGCAATAAATATTATAGAAAAGGAGAAATTTTTGTCTGTCTTAGTAATGGGTGTTGAACAAAAACGGAGAAGATGCAGTGTTAAATATGAACTGTTTTGTCAGTTGTCAGAAATTGTCATGTCATGGAAATATTTAACTGATTGTCCAAATCATGCTTTTTTTTTAAACAACCTGTATATTATCAGATTAATATTTGCATTTGTGTATGCAAGTGGAGGAGTGTGACTTTTTAAAAGATATTAGCCAAATTCAAAGGCACAAGTAATTCAAGAAAATTTTGTCAATTATGTATATATATTGTACAAATTTGAGCTAAAATGTAATAAAATGAAGAAATGAACGAGAAGAATATATTGAGTGAGAAAAAATTATCAGTTTACTTTCATAATTACACCTTGTACCTCATTTCTTTGTGACGGGTTCTCACCGACAGTATTAGCCACAGATTCACATTAAATTCAGACAGTTCTCTGAGTCCTGAAGTATTTTGTCAGTTGTCTTTTGTGACCCTCTCCTGAGTCTGTAAGCTGCATGGGTACGGCATTTTTGTACAAGTCCCCATCACTGAAATGTTACAAAACTGCGTTTTCTTGTAAGAATAGCCAGGGTGGACTGATCTGGGCATTAAGTCAGAACCTTGGGCAGATAAGTATGGCTACATGGTTACTGTTAATCCAAATCTGAATTATCTACTAGGATGGGGACCCTAGACTCTGTCTCTAATTAAGAACAAGTCGTGTTTGATTTGTTTCATTCTGGTCCATCACAATAACAGTATTACAAATATTACAAAGGTTAATTAATTCCGTCCAGTGTGACTGATGGTTATTTGTTTTTAATATTTTATCCTTTACATGTTTCTGTCCTATAGACCATCATCGGTAGGATATCAATACAATTAGAAATCACTATTACAATATATTTTTGAGTATTAATATGTATGTACAATGTCATCATAATACAATGTATAAATCTAATGTTCTTTTAACAACTACAGCGGCTTATACAAACACGTTAAAATAGTTATTACAGTTAGTATGTTTAAAATTTTTATTTTTTTTTAAATCCAAATTGGCTCTTGTCCCTTCTATTTCCTCTCCCCAAAGGAAGCCAAGCGTCCACCACCCTGCGGTTCCTTCGTTTGAAGAACAGATGTCTTTAGTGTCGTCTTGTTGATATTCGGGGTGCACTGTGTTGTTATACGGGTCTATTGTTCAGAACTGTACGGCCATTAATTTCGGTTTTATAGACCGGAGCCGCTATTTCCTTAATTTTTTTTTTTAATTTGCTTATTGGGGGGCGGAATCCAACTGGGTCCACTCGGCATGGTGGCCACTGATTGACCTATTATAGCCTGCCCCGGGTGATTATGATGGAGAATTTGGTGGAATGAAGATTGGCATGGGAAACTGAAGTACTCGGAGAAAACTCTCCCCATCGCCACTTTATCCACCACAAATCCCACTGACCAGACCCGGGATCGAAACCGGACCGCCACAGTGGGAAGCCAGCGACTAACCGCTTGAGCTAAGGCGCGGCCTGCTATTTCCTTGAAATAGCTCCTAAATTATCTTCATGAGGCTAAGTGGGCCCCGTTCCAGATCCACCACTTTTCAGAAAATCTGGTAGTGCCGGGAATCAAACTCGGACCTCTGGATTTGTAGCCAGGAACTCTAACCACTAGACCACAAAGGCAGTCGATTCAGGCTATTAACTTCTCTAATTTGAAATTAAAGTTGTTTTTTCTCGCTTTTGGGATCAGTGACATGTTTTCTATTGCGACTAGATCGTTGCACTGAAGGAGAGCCTGCACACAGGAGGAAAGACACCCCGCTAAAATTGGAACAGGAACCCTCGGTTCCATGCCACCTCTTGTCCTTCAAGATGCAAAGTCTCATAAGATTCCGAAGAAAAATTATACCGGGTCACTTAAGACGCTTAAGACGTTGGGCTTGGACGAGCCAGATGTACACGTATATCTGATACACACTGCTGCTTCAGACTATACATCCGATTAAATCTAAGCCAAAGGAGCATTAACATTTCCAGATTACATTAATTACCGCCAATGGAATCTCTTAGAGAATTAACCCACAGCTGCAAAAGAGTGGCCAACTTGGAGTCCTTTATTCCTCCTCTAAGAAATGGTGGAATACTGAACAATCAATTTTTCGAATGGCTTTTTCATTTCAAACACTCTGGAAAAACTTTTGATAATGGGCCTCTGTTATGACTGCTGAAAGACTCCACAAGCCATATATCGCTTATATATAAATATTGTCGAGATAGTCGGATAACTGTATTATCATTTCCTCTTCACAATTTTTATTGGCCGCAGTCTCTTGAATATTTACTTTAGGGGACTTTTACATGCATTTAACAAAAAATGTAATTTCTATGTGTAGATACATTAGTTTTGTGTACAAATAAAGAGAGGTGTAAGAATCTGTTAATTAGCATATATAACAGATTTTCTTAACAGTTTATTTTGTTTTAAGCAGTTCAGTAGCTAGGATATCTGAGCCTGCTTTGATATTGATATTCCTACATGTTAATTTGTGTTTATATATATAAGTAAAGTAAAGCTATCCCTGTACCAGGCCGTGAAGGCCCATAAGGTTTTGAGATGTTGAGGGTCCAACATTATCTAGATAATAGACTCAAAGATGGCGGTAAGGTTGTCAGCCTTACGCGCCGGCCGCGCTTTACTCCCCAGGAAAATTATTTACGTAATTAATTCCTGGTACTCATTTATGGCAGAGGCTGAGTCGACCCCAGGTCCATAGTGCGGTTAGAAGGATTAGGTCAATTGAAAAATAAATCCAATGACCTTACGGCTTGTAGCATAGCCCCTCAACCAACTACGCTACCGCGTGCCCTCATGTATGTATATATACAAGGTGTGTCCCAAAAGTCATGAAATATATATATATATATTAAATTTATTGATGATATCGGTACAAAGTGTTAATATTCTTCAAA
>NW_019720705.1:753319-785061 GCF_002891405.2 Cryptotermes secundus | reverse complement strand
GCGCTGTGAAGCTAAAGGCCTCCCCCCCCCCCAACCCAACCGGTTCCAGCGCGCTCCGACCAGTAGGAGCACGGGAAAGAAATATATTTCATGACTTTTGGGACACACCTTGTATATACATACATAAATTTGCTTTCTGTCATAAGCATTTCAAAAACACGATAAAATTTCTTTAATTAGCTATGTTTCGATGATAAAGAGACAGTAAAAACTTAAAATTTAGAACATTGTGACTGTTATACTTCGGCTGTAAAACATATTTTCTTCTGACTGCGCAGATCTCTACCATCCCCCCCCCCCAACTTCAGTATAGCATTGATTATTCAGATAGATCGGAAAAACAGTGCCCACACTGATCTGTTTCTGGGATCCTGTTGAAGTACAGTAAAATCTTCAATTTACAGACTACTTTAGATTGCGTCATGACATTTTTGGACGCTACTCGATCCAGTACAGGGTCTTCATATTTTATTTCGTTATTCAAAGCAGCTTATACAGTGTGCTTTTTCTTCGGGAATAAAGCGACCGGGGCGTGGAGCTAACCACTCTCCCATACATCATCAAGGAGTAGTGCTTGATTACTTAAGCGTAGGAATAAACTCTACTCAGAGCAGCTCGGTGAGCAAATCAGAGAAAGTAAAATGACGCAACCTGAATATTGTGTTCCTTCAATAATATCCAAATGAATTCACTACTGTTGCCCGAGACTGGACGATTTAGAGAATTGTCTATGGTGCTATTTTCAAACTGCTGGTACCAGGAGATAATTCATTGCGTCGCCGCGTATTGGTTAATGTAGAAGTATGGTAAAACCACTTACCGTTACTCTAACAACTACCAGCGTGCCCGTGCAGAATAACCTGTATTAAAACTTCATAAACAATTTTCTTTTTCTTGGTGATTATGTTACATTTAACAGAACACATTTCTTATGATGACAGGCAGCGTAAAAAAGATTGTAATCCCGCACTAAAACGACCCAAATCTCTTCGTAATTTGACATACACAATACTACAACATACTGTTTGGAACTACCCATATGACTCATACTGTTCGGGTCAGCTGTCTTGATCTCACACTGAGGGGTTTACGGGGAGAAGGGTGTCTCCTCATAGAAACTTTACGCATGCGCCGGTCCGGAAGAAAACATGCTTCATTGTGTCATGGTCTGTACAGGGAAATGGGCAAGAAGAATTTATCTCAGGATGAACATTTTATGGTAGGTGAATACTTTCCCCGCCGTACCGAGGTTTTCTTTAATTCGCTTAGTGGGGGGTGAAGTCCAACTGGGTCCACTCGGCACGGCGGCTACTGATTGGCCTATTGTAGCCTGCCCCGGGTGATTATGACGACGGAGAATTTGGTGGCATGAAGATTGGCAGGGGAAACCGAAGTACTCGGAGAAAACCTGCCCCAGCGCCACTTTGTCCACCACAAATCCAATTTGACCAGACCCGGGATTGATCCCGGGCCGCCACGGTGGGAAGCCACCGACTAACCGCTTGAGCTATGGCGCGGCCTTACATGTCGGAGCATACCGACTTATTTCCACAAGATGGCTGGGGAGTTCGCGACTGAGGATAAATAATGTAGACAGTAGGACATGTATCTATCTATCTATCTATCTACGACTCTGCGCAACTTTTGTAAGATCTTCGTCGCTTTTCACTTCCTTGGTCTTTTACACAGTTGGTAGGACTCCTTGGACGGGAGATCAGCCAGTCGCAAGATCGCTACCTGCACACACAGAACAACACAAACACAGACAACCATGCCTCAAGTGGATTTCGAACCCACGATCCCAGCTTTCGAGCGGACGAAGATAGTTAATGCCTTAGACCGCGGGCCACTATGATCGGCTAGAGAGGATGTATTAATCTACGGTTTCTTGATCTCGGCACTAGTTGTAAGTGGTCAGCTTCAAGCCACGGCCGCTTAACTACCGGGGAAAGAGCCCCCGGTACTCATTGGATATTAGGCCGGGTGGGCCCAAGAGCTGGTCTGGACGGCGTTGATAGGTGAAAAATCTTGCCCCTACCGGGACTCGAACTGCAACTCCTCAGTCGTCCAGCCCGTAGCCAGTCGCTATACCGACTGCGCTATCCCGGCTCATATCGTGTGGATGTAGTTGTACAGTATCAGGCAGGTGAATTAATAATTTTAAATTTTCGACATCAGCAACAAGGGAACAGAAGAAAATATTAGTGAAAAGTATGAGGGTAACAGTTATGAAGGCCGGCGCAAGCAAAAATGTAGCCCCGGGTAAGAAGAAATTTGACCACTCTTCCTCAAATCAACTGCTCACGTCATCACATTTGGTAAGGTGAAATTTCCAAACATGCTGATAAAATCGTCATGTGTTTCGATCCTGAAACCAGTTTTATTTGTAACATATTTGAGGCTCCCACGGCGGTGACTGGGATATGACGCCGTGCGGCCCGGTAGTTGTTTACCGACATTTCGGAACAACACATTGTCTCAATCTGCAAGCTAATAATAAGGCGGACAACAGCGGCAAGGAGAATAAGGTCAGTATACCAGACAGGACGGCGTAACACACCAGAAGAAAGCACTATTCAGTTTCGAAGAATGCCATCTTCTGGGATGTGGCGCCGAGTAGATTTTGTGTGAACCGACGTTTCGGAGGAACGTACAGTCTCCATCTTCAGGGAAGAATCAGCCTGAGCAGGTGGCTATAGACTCCTGCTCAAGCTGGTTCCTCACTCGCGGGTTTTTCTTCCTTGAAGATGGAGGCGATGCGTTCCTCCGAAACGTAGGTTCACACATGATCTACTCGGCGCCACATCCCAGAAGACGGCATTCTTCATAGTCACCGCCGTGAAAACCTCAAATCTTACACTCTTCATTCTCATTTACATTTCTGCATTGATATGTGTAGATAACGGTCAGTTAATGGTCAAGAGATGAACAGAAGATCAATTTAAGTAATTTTCTTTTAGCAGACAGAAAAAAGGAAGAAAACAGTATGTAAAATGTGCCGCCCCAAAAATCCTGGCTCTTTAGAGGGTGTTGTGCAGACACACCGAATAAATTTTGGAGTCCTTGCTACTGAGTGTAACTAATTACATATCTGGATGCGTGTTTAAACTCAGACCCTTTGAGTCACTGCCACCCATGGTATTCCTCAGAGAGGCAAGCGACGCTACACCATTGAGGGAAATTTCGATGTTCAGCTACTTATTGCTACTTATTATTCTTACATATTTCTTTTATTGCTAGTGGGGTGGGACTAAGTCCCTTGTACTGCGGCCAGTTCTGGCCTATTGTACCAGCCCCAGATGATAGGTGAGGGTGATTGTGGAGCAACTGGTGGAATGAAGATTGGCAGGGGAAACCGAAGTACTCGGAGAAAACCTGCCCCAGGGCCACTTTGTCACCACAAATCCCACTTGACCAGACCAGGAATCGAACCCGGGCCGCCGCGGTGGAGAGCCAGCGACTAACAGTTTGAGCTATGGCGCGACCTTTTCTTACATACTGGGCACTACACTGTACCCACTGCTCTGAACAGAGCTCCTACACTATGTAAAAAATAAAATCACACACCTGTTATTGTCTCATTTACTTTATTATATTTATACACTCATACACATTAACACTCCTTAAATACATAACTGTTTCCTACTTCCAACTGACACTTGTAAAACCACCGTATGCCCGTAAAATAGCTAATTGGTTTAAGGGTATTCAGTGAAAAAATATACACTTGTCCGAGATTACAGGTTTAATAGAAAAATATATAGATATAACCAATACGTCCAAAATTCAAAAAGTAGATAAATAATTATTGTGAAAAGTAACCATTCTATATGGAATTTATTTAGTATATATCTATAAACTTCGGTTAGGGGTTCCACATATCATGGCTGGTCATAATACAGGTATCAATCTGATATTAGATGTAGTTTGACCTTGAGGTACAAAGCAACGTTTAGGAAGCCATAATGTTCTTCCTGCGTGGCTCCAGCCTGATCTTGAATCCATCAGCCCTCTTGAGAATGATGTCGGCCTGGAGACGGTAGTCATCTTCCGGGATATCCGAATATACTTTGAAATTCCTTAGGATTGTTGATAGTATGATCTTAAGCTTCAGTAATGCGTACTTGCGGCCTGTAAAAGTTTGGATGAGAGTTCAAGTTCCTTGTTTCGTGTTACCACACGTGCATACACTACGCAGCAACCCACTGAAGCACAATGTACAGGTGCATTCCTGGGGGCTAAAGGGCGGCCGTCTGTGGGACGACTGGGGGCCCTCAACGTCTCACAACGGCCTCTTACAGGGATAACTTTACCTTACATTTACCTTTACTTATATACTCGTAAGAATGGACCAATAGAATGACTGTTTATGGAAACTGTAGCTAGGGATGAGAATTGTTTATTTATAAGTTTCCGCCTATTTGTCGCATTTGAAACCATTGGGGATAATGAGCAGTTGCGGATTAAAAGAAGGCGATGAAGAAAGCAGTCTTCTGGGATTTGGCACCGTGTATATGTGGTATTAACCGACGTTTCGGAGGAACGTATCGCCTCCATCTTCAGGGTAGAAAAAAAATATAAGAATTCTGCAAGCGGAGAGACCGTGAGACCCGGTAAAAGCAGACACCACATATACACGGTGCCAAATCCCATAAGACTGCTTTCTTCATAGTCACCGCCGTGAAAGCCTCAAATCTTACAAAAGAAGGCGAGTCTGAGAAATGTACACGAGACGAAACTGGAGTGTAAGGTATTAATTTTTAGCTGTGGCTAAAATGCATAGTCTGTTAGTGTTTATTTTCTGTCTGAAGCCTAAATCCCTGTCACTGATTGTTAGAACTGGTCGAGTTTAAACTGAAGCAAATCTCTGCAGATTAGCGGCGACGGTACAATAACTGTTATGATGCTGTAATACGAGTGGAATAAGAAGAAGATGAAGAAATGTTTTGAGGACTTTTTTATAACCAAGCTTTGTTGATTTTTTTTCCAAAATACGAGCAATATATTCTTGTTACTTGAGGTCCCAAGACTTTTCAAGCTATTGAGACTAGGCGTTTTTGATTAAGTTTCGTTTTTAACGATTACCCAGCTCAGATGTTCCTGCTTATAATAATGTTATTATTTTGATCAACACGTTGCCAGGCAACAGCTCTGTAAACACTATTCAACATGCAACAATAGGGGAAGCTGTGTTTTCTCTAGATCCGACCGACGCGCCAATAGACTGGCTGGATAGCGATTACGTGATATATGTTCACTGTAGATCCATGTCCGTTCCGACGAGTTCAGAGCGAATTGGAACTAGAGGTACAGAAGAAGAGAAGAAGTCAGCCTGTGAAGACTTTATGTGTACTCCAGTACAGTGATATTTGGAATGTGTGATTTAGTGATACGTCCTGTGTTATAAATCCATGAAGAGTAATGCAGATAGACTGAAGAGATTAGCGTGGAGTGTTTTGTAGTGTGTAAATCGGCAGTAGTATAAAAATTAATTGTAGTTACGACCTGTAGGTGGTTAATAAATTCAATTACTAATCCGAACCCCGTCTTTAGTCACTGTCACAGGTGACAATAATAATAATTGAAGAAACATAATGACTAGTATTTTATAATTAATTCTTATTGCTACCGGCACTTACCGACACAGCTTCTGGGGCCGGCACTGAAAGGGATGAAGGAATAAAAGTGTCTCTCAGCGGCCTTCTCTGGCAGGTGGTTGTCAGGGTTGTACACGTCAGGGTTCTCCCAGTATGTCTCCAAACGGTGAGTCTTGACGGTAGCAACAACGATCGTAGTTCCTTTGGGTACTATATGTCCTGATGAAGCTGCACAGAACATGTACAATGGGGATTACAGTTTAATCGTAAGGAATTTTTAGTTATTGAAATCTTCCTAATGATCTTAACACATAAGAGGGAAGTGGCGTCAATTTAGAGCAGTGGTTCTCAGCCTTTGTGAGACCTCGGCCCGGCGGTTGAGAAACACTGATTTAGAGGACTTTGATTATATACGGAATTGTTTTACACGGGACTGAGCGCCGTAAATCTCTCTCCAAAATCAGTCCCTATGCGGCAGCAGTAACTTCGATGCACGGCCGCACCATAGCTCCAGCTGTTAGTCGTTGGCTTCCAAACGCGGCTGCCCGGGTTTGATCCCGCATCTGGTTAAGTGGGATTTGTGGTGGACAAAGTGGCGCTTCCGTACTTAGTTCGACCATAAAAGAAGGATTCTGTAGTTTCCTGTTTTACTCTTTCTTCAGTTTACTTGGCTTGTTGCGGTCTATGTTGAATTGGACATTTTACTTGTAAGAGAGATTTGAGGCCTAATCATTGTAGAGGAAATTGTTTGTAAGTTGCCGAAAAATGAAATATTACTGATAAACATGTTTCACTAGTCACCACAAAGAACCAGACTTGGCAGATTTAGATGAAATTAAAAAAAAAGAAAAACATACGAAACACCTTGTAGAAAATGGTGAACGTGGAAGATAATACTGTGGATTCAGATTTTAATTGATTTCAATTCAATGTTAATTTATTTTAATTAGAAAATATCGCGTTCATACGTGATACGTAATGTTTATATGCAGTGCAACTGTTTTAGCAAGACAGACAACACCTGATGATGGCCTATGCGGCTGAAACCTTTAGTGAAGAAGAAGGGTAACTTAAGATGGAAATATATGTATAAAAAAAGGTTACTGTGAATGCTAAATACAGAGAAACTATGAAGGACAGTCCCGAAATATTGAGAAGGGAACCGTCCAGAAATACTCTAAACTAAATTCTAAATAACATAAACTGGTGGTAGAACAATTCTTCGGAAACATTGAAGGATTTAGAAAGCTATATAACAGATTCTAAACATGTATATTTATATGAATGCGGTACCCAATTTGACGTCTTCCTGCAGCTTTCTGGCAATGATGGGCACAGGGGGGTACATGCGCAGGGCCTCCAGCAGGCATCGCTCGAGGAACTTCATCTCCAAGGTGTCAGCGAACGTTGCCGGTCGATCAGAATCCCCGAAGATCTGGTTCAATTCCTGGACGCACATATCCTAAGGAATTATAAAATACAGTTACATTATTGGCACATAACTTTCATAACACCCTACATATTGAGTACAGCGTCCCATAACAATTTAAGTATTATCCATTACATATATTTAAATAACATATAAGTCCGCGCCATAGCTCAAGCGGTTATTCGCTGGCTTCCCACCGTGGCGGCGGCCCGAGTTCGATCCCGGGTCTGGTCAAGTGGGATTTGTGGTGGACAAAGTGGCGCTGGGGCAGGACTTCTCCGAGTACTTCGGTTTCCCCTGCCAATCTTCATTCCACCAGTTGCTCAACAATCACCCTCACCTATCATCAAGGACTGGTACAATAGGCCAGAAGTGGCCGCAGTACAAGGGACTTGGTTCCACCCCACTTGCAATTAAAAAATAAATAACATATATATTTATATAGTAGACCGTACATCTCGTTCTATTGCAACTTTCTATTATGTTATGTTTTCTTCACGCCTGCCTCCTTTGAACGAGTGTTGCTTCCTTCTTTTGGAAAAAATATTTATTTTACTGTTTAGTGACCAGTATCACAACAAGTAAGCAATAATTCTGTGTTTTTCAGAGCTAAAACCAACATCGATAGTGGATATTTTCAGATATTTAGATTAACCGTTGTTTCTAGTTACACACATTTTCTCTTTTCCCGGATAATCAGGAATTCACTATATTCCTGTCACATACACTTATAGCGTCTACGCTTCTAAATATGAACCTACCTATCTACCTACCATTCGGCATTACAGCCCTGGGTGAGCCTTGGCCTCCTCTACAGCCAGTCCTCACAACCAGTGCATCCTGCCATAGGAATGGATCCACGCATGGTGACCCGAGGCTGGTTGTTAGGTTTCTGAACAAAATTCTTTTTACAGGATGAGGTTGTTAGCCTCGTGCCCAAACCCCAACCTGGAGAACCATGGTATCTGTCTTAGTCTGGACTCTATCCTTTGACCTTTCCGACATGGGTGACCCTACCAGTAGTTAAACTACCGCCGGTAGGTATCAGAGTCACGCAAACCCCACCACCACGACCAGGTGGAGACACCTTTGGGAGGCTAAATATGAACCACTAGTCTCAAATTTCATTTGTCAGTGCGAGATGAGACAAAGTACCATAAAATCGGCGGATATCCTGATTATATTTGGTTGGTTCCCAATTCGAATCTCGATCATGTACTGGTCAACGTGACTGAGCTTTCGTTTTCAGTCCCTCATTCAAATGTGGAATTGATCCGCAATATAGGCCAAGAATGCTCGCTACCACTTCCTTGATTCATGACTCACATTCGTTTTGTCACGTGTGTAACCTTAGACGGTGACATGGTAACCTGCACTATTGGAATTAACAATGAAATAGAACAATCAACATATAAATATTAACAGTCTTGTTATGGGTCAGACGGTCAGATGTTGGCCTCTAAGAGCGTGGCCTCGTGGGCAGCACCGGTTGGCTTCACGTGGGGTTCGTGGCAATGTGACTCTAGAGCAGTTCTTTATCCCAGTTTATTTCGTTTCCTACTACTAATTCCCGTTCCATCACTACTTTACACTCATCTACCGCACCTTACTGACTGTGCATTATTAAATCTGCAATCCTTAATTTTGGGTCTTTATCTCAGACCCGGCAGTGGGCTGCTCACACAGTGGGAGATCTAATTTTAGAAAAGCATCACTAACTCCTGAAATCAGTATAGTTGTTATACGGTAGACCTGACTGTCGTATGATTCATTTATTCGGTACAAAATACGTGGAAGATATCTCCAATGGAAGTTGTTTTACGATAGTTTCGAATGGTAGGTTGATAACAAATTGAAAATGATTAAGAAAGAACGTGTGATGGCCTGGTCGGTGTACTATCCCCATGTTTTCCTGGGGGAAACTGAGCAAAACAAAGAAAAATCAGTCTGGGGAGTCGATGTCACGGCCAAAATTCGAAACAAGAACCTTCAGAATACGTGTCTACAGTTTTACTGCTCATTCGTTTAATTCTGAAGAAGGAGTTAGAGAGTTTGTGAAGTCCTTACAGGTGTTCTGTTCTTCTTCTGTTACCTGGTATTTCTGGTGGAGTCCCATGAGGCAGAGGAAGAAGCTACTGCCTGCTGCAGTGGTGTCATGACCCTACAAGAGAATTCACTACATAATTTTTACAGCTCACAGGATCTTTTGTTACCTACTGAACTGAGTGCTTCTAGAGATAAACCAATCTTATTTCGAGTGTTTAAATTCTGAATGAGATAATATTTACATCAACACACATTTCATGACGAAGTCTGCAGGATACACCAGTTCGGACTGCAAAAGGAACGTAGAAATCATTAGAGAACTACAAATTTCATACGTAATATAATTTACATAATGTAGAATATAATCATAAGAACAGGTTTAAAGTGTGCGAGTAAGATTTAAAAGTTCGTGATTGTTGTACATTCCGTCCAATGAGACCTACAGACTCTACAAGATTAAAAATTTACCTAATTAATTCTGAATGGGAATAGACAAGCTATACTGATCCGTCAAGGTAGAAGAAAACCATGGTACGTTAATATTGTCACGTATCCCGGGGTTAGCGTGACTAATACTAATGGGTTCTGAGTTAGATGATTGGGTATATTGGCACTTGTTTACAATTGCAGTCAAATATAACAGCTCACACACTGAACTCCTTCTGAACAACGTCTGTCTTACAAATCTCCGTGAAGAATCTCTCACTGATCTCTCATACTCTCGAATTCAGGAATGCACTGCCTTCTATAACTGCCACGCGGCCGGGATAGACGTCGCCATGTCGAACAGTTCTTCTGTTCTTTTGCGTTGTCAAGGGAATGTCTTTATTAACATTCGTTCATGAGGAAACAAATGTTCACTTAGCCGTCGCCTAGCAAGAATGACTTCCGCTTCTGCTATTATTCCGGCTTTTAGGCAGTGTTTACCTAGCCTTTGCCTAGCAGATGGTCACTTTCCGTCACACTGCTCCCTCCATAAGGCTGTTCGTCCCGAATAGCCTATCGGTGTATCACTATTCCTTCTTTTCCTAAGTTTCTGGTCGTGACGTCTTCTTGTGGCTACGTTTTGTACGTTAGCTATTGCTTATGTCTTTTTACATTTAAACAACATTTCGGAGAGTGGACTCTGCCTCCGTCCTCAGGTAAAAACCTTATTCAATTGGAATGAAATGGTAGAGTTATTCCATATCCATGGTCAATGAAGGACTGGAAGGAGCATTGATGAAATTCCTAGGGACTTTATGGGGGCCCGGATTGTTTAAATCGTCCCAGAAATAGAGACGTAAGAAATACATGCCAAATGTTATCTCTGATGCTGAAAAAGAAACGAAAATGGCTGGCTACAACATATAAGCATATACAAAATTAATAGGTACAGTAAAAATTTGACATGGGAATGTAAACTTCTGGAATGAAATGAATATAATACAGAGGGGTCGTATACTAGGTTTAAAAATATGAAATTAAATTTATGCTATATAATTCATGATTATGGTAGTGTCCTGAATAAACCTTTTTGTGATCTGCATATTTAGGCGCTTTGTTACATGCCGGAAGGTTGGCAGAATATCTTCCTCGAGGCATATGGCACCACTCAGCTTACCTCAAACATTATGGTGTCAACCTCTTCCTTAATTTCCTCATCAGTAAGCACAACACCATTCTGTGAGGTTTCAATCATCAGATCCAAGAAGGCCAGTCGCTTCTTCTGACCTACAGTTAGAAATTCAGCGATTTTATTAGTGTCGAAACATCTCCGGATGACTTCACGTGTGAAATGGAGACTTTCCTTCAGTTTACGGCAATATCGTCTTCGATTATTAAATAAATAATGAACTTACATAAAATTTTATATAACCAGAAATAATTCCCAAATTTTCATCCTTAAGTTACTTATCATAAATAATAAGGAGCACAGATTGCGTCTTTTTTCTAGAATGAGCAGATTTCTGCATTTATTTCTATATGTTTAACGACGTTTTCATTATCTTGAACTACATAGCGTCAAATGTTTGTATGATAGTGAATGCTGAATTGGAAAGGATATGAAAGGAAGGGTCGTAGCATAATTTATGGTACTATCCAGGAATTTCCTGAAGAACCTGAGGAAAACAACGAAATAAATTATTCATTTCACTCGGCGTTCCGGCCCAGACTCGATCTGGATATCTTCCGACTACTAACCGGATGAGTTAACGATTGATTCAACTTGCTCGATAATTAAAATGAATATTCGGTACTTCTTCAACGTAGCTCAAATTTTATGATTCTGCAGCCTCTGTATTAATATTAATGCCTTCTGGAACACGTTGTCTTGCAGTTTGGTGGGCAGGCACCAATATTTCCGAGGAATCTGTTAGTTTCCATCTACAGAAAAGTGAAGTAGACAGGGGCAATAAGTTACTCCGATATTTAGGGCCGTGCCATAGCTCAAGCGGTTAGTCGCTGGCTTCCCACCTCGGCTGCCCGGGTTCGATCCCTGGTTTGGTCAAGTGGGATTCGTGGTGGAGTACTTCGGTTTCTCCTGCCAATCTTTGTTCCACCAATTGCAAGGAACTTAGTCCCATCCTACTAGCAATAAAAAAATACTCCGATATTTACTGCCTCTCTACCAAACTTCACGACGTCACTGCCTATCTTAATACTCACTTCCGTCAGAATGTTAGTCTCAGCCTATTTATTGCTCATTTCTCGTGCTCGGTGGCAAAAATATGGGAGGAAATTATGATTATAATTTTGTAAATATTATTTCTCCAGTATTTAGACCGTTGTGAAATCGTAATTAACCACAGGAAAAGAGCATTTTAAATGGTTAGCAGTCGTGTCACAGTTCCTGTACTTGACGTAGAATGGCTGACATTTCTGGGACTCCGAGTATGACGCTTTTGTTATAAATGTGACCTAGGAGAGTACAAAAATAGAAATTTTGAATATTTTGATAGGATTTCTTTCATGAACAAGAATGTGAGCTGAGTCATTTTTCTTAACCAGAATTTAAGGGAATAAATTCCATACTTACAGAGTATTCTACTATTTAAGAAGATAAATTTTCGACGAGATATGCCGTTTTAGTAATTGACAGCCCAAAATTTCGATTAAGTGCAACATGACTGCATTTTTTTGCAAAATTTCTCATCCAATTCTATTTCTTTGCTTCCAGTATTTGGATAATTTTCAGTAACATTAATTTAATTTAATTATTCTGGAACGTGACAACGTGTAGCCTGGTAGATATGACCGTTTCAGAGGAAATGGTTGCCTTCAGCTTCAGGGTATAAGACTAAAGCGCGGGAGGAAAGTGACCAGTGACATGTGGAAAGGGAAATGAAGACGCACTAAAAGCGAAACCAGTTATAATTGGTTTCTGGGCCAGGAAAAGGATTCAAGGTCATGGTAGGCAGCGGAGAATTCTGCTTACCAACGTCGTTCTCATCTTGTTCGTCCAAATCGTCCTTCAGACTTTTGAACGCCGTTGTTACAGATTTTTCCTCAGGGTTTATTGAAGATTCGATATATTTCTTATTGCCACTGCTGATCTCCTCCTTCTTCCTCTTGATTACCTGAAGACATACGTAAACAGGATCAGAGTGAAGGACTTCGAGAAGAACCCATGCCCTCATATATTACAGATACCTTCATCTGTTCTGTGTGGGCCAACATACAGAACAATTATTGTTCATAACCTTTCATAAAATATTTGTAGATAACACATTAATAACCACCAGTTATTTATCTAAGAACACGACAAGTTTCGATTGATCACCATTAGGTGGTCACTTATAGAAATAAAGTCGCATTAGCGAATTGTTTATTTCTAATTTTCTTGTAATCGAAGATTGGGTCCAATTTCAATGAGGCTGTTCATACGTCTTCCATATACAATATAAGATAAGTAACTATGAATTTGTAAATGCTTAAACTGTGTATTAAGAAGTTGTTGGATGTAACTTAAGTGAATGGACTGATGTCCAATATTAAGATATCTACAGGGTGATTCACGAAGTTTTACACCCACTTAGGGAGGGCATTCCTGAGTTAATTTGGAACAAAAAATATTAATATACTAATGGTATCGAACTCATAATTAAAGAGATACAGTAATTTGAAAACTGGAGAAAAATCTTTTTTTCTTTGAATTTCAATCAAAACAAATTAGAAATACAATACAAACACTTTTTAAATCTTTAATGTTTTAGGAAAGAAGCATTCTAAAACCAATTTTTTTCCAATTTCTTAATTTTGCATTGTGCAACATTTTTCATCGATTTTGTGTTACAAAATTACATTATTTTCAGCATCCCATTCTGTAAACATACCAATGCTTGCATATCACACCCTTCTATCAATCTGTTTCCTTTAAACTGTAGTGCTTCAGAAGACGACTGGATTTACGTAAGATTTTCAAAAATGTCTCCCTGCACGTCAACACAATGCGTCGCACGCGTATGAACCGCTCTGCCTATCTACCTACGCGCAACATTCAAACCGGTCTACCTTATCTGCTGACATAGCTGACTGGAACGTATGGTCGCCCACGCTGAAGCATAGCGCTGCATTCACAATGATGCGTTTCGAAAATCTGTTGTTACTCCGTAACTATTGAAAATCGACCACAAGTTTATAAGGAAATTTTGCAGGAAATAACCCCAGGAATAGGTACCATAAGCCGGGGTAAAACTTCGTGAATCACTCTGTATAAGTGGTATGACCATCTTCGCACACCATCAATAACACAGGATATACCAAATATTTGCACCTTGTTGAGTCAGAAGTGGTTTGCACAATGAACTCTGGCAATGACAATTGGAGGTGGTACCAAACTAGCAGGCGAATATGTATTTCTCTACGGAAAGGGTAATGACAATCATGAATTAGGTACAGGTTTCCTCGTGCATAAGACAATCAGCAGTTAAGAGGGTAGAGTTCGTTGGTGCCATGATGTCATACATAATACTAAAAAGTCGATGCTGTGATATCATCATTTCGAATGTTTGTGCCCAAACACAAGATAAAATTCATGATATAAAGAACATGTTCTGTGAAGACCTAGAACATGTATTTGATAAATTCCCGAAGAGCCCTATGAGAATTTTGTTAGGAGACTTCAACGCCAAAGTAGGGAAGGAACATATTTTCAAACCAAAGATTGGGAATGAGAGAGTTTGCATGAAATTAGTAATGATATTGGATTTAAGAGCAGTAAACTTTGCCACATAAAAAAAATCTTACTGCCAAAAGTACAGTATTCCCACATCGTAACATCCATATACTTACTTGGACATCTCCTGTTGGGAAGATACACAATCAAACAGACCATATTTTGATAGATAGGAGATGGCACTCAAGTATACTTGATGTCCGATCATTCAGGGCAGCAGATTGTGACACTGACCGCTACCTGGTCGTGGCAAAGGTTAGGGAAAGACTGGCAGTGAGCAAACAAACAACGCACAGAGTTCATATGGGGAGGTTCAATCTCAAGAAATTAATGAGGCAGAGGGTAAAGAGCAGTATCGTGTTGAAATCTCAAATAGCTTCACGGCCTTGGAAAACTTGGGTACTGAGGTGGTTGTTAATAAAGCTTGGGAAATTATTAGAGAGAATATAAAAATTTCTGCCAAGGAGAGTCTAGGTTATTATGAACTGAAGAAGCATAAGCCATGGTTCCATGAAGGATGCTCAAAATTACTAAACCAAAGAAAAGAAGCCAAATTGCAATGGTTACAGGATCCAAGCGAGTTAAATGGAGATAATCCGGACAATATAAGACGCGAAACCAGCAAGCATTTCAGGAAAAAAAGAGGGAATATCTGAAAGACAAAACTGATAAGCTTGCAATGAACAGTAAAAACAAGAATATTAGAGACCTGTATAGAGGAATAAATGACATCAGGAGAGGTTACCTTCCTAGAAGTAACATAGTGAAAGAGGAAACTGATGATCTATTTGCAGATTCCCACAACATTTTGAATAGGTGGAAGAACTACTTCTCCCAGTTATTGAATATGCAGAGGGTCAGTGATGTTAGGCAGATAGAAGTACATACAGCTGAGCCGTTAGTACCTGACCCTAACCCTTTTGAGTTTGAAAGTGCTATTGCAAAATTGAAACGGTATAAGCCACCAGGTAGTGATCAAATTCCGGCTGAAATTTTCAATCAAGAGGCAAGTGTACGTCCTAATATCCATACGCTAATTACTTCTATTTGGCATAAAGGAAAATTGCCTGATCAGTGGAAGGAGTCTATTATTGTACCAGTTCACAAGAAGCTTGATAAAACTGAGTGTAGTAATTATCGTGGGATATCACTGCTATCAACTTAATACAAAATTTTATTCACGTATGAGGGAGAAGATGGATGCATATAGGATATTAGGGGGAATGCCAGAAGGAAATAGTACACTGGGAAGACCAAGACGTAGATATGTGAACAATATTAAGATGGATCTTAGAGGGATAGGATAGGATAGTATGGATTGGATTGATCTGACTCAGTATAGGGACCAGTGGGGAGCTCTTGTGAACACGGCAATGAATCTTCGGTTCCATAAAATTCCGGAAAGTTCTTGAGTAGCTGCGGAATTGGCCGCTTCTCAAGAAGGGCTCATTTCCTTGCGTGAGTGAAATAACTGGTACTTATCAATGTCTTTTCTATGAATGTCCTGGGGAAGGTTGAGAAGTAATTAGGATTTTCAACACGACAGCAGACGAAAGCTAATGGAAAAGAACTCCGTCTGCTCATAAGCGTACTGTAGACTGAACACGGCCGATCAATGTATTTCTAGCATATCTCTTTATTTAACCATTACCCATGCTATACATGAGATACTTCACTTCGAAACACTCAACACTCCGGTCTCCTTTTATGTGGCGTTTGACGAAATCAGTGGAAGAACTGTGCCAATCCCAAGAAGTAAAATTTAACCAAATATCTCTTGGACGATGGAAATTGTTATGAAATATAAATATCTGTTATCAACATTTCACAGAAAATTCGATTGATGATGTAAGATTTGAGGCTTTCACGGCGGTGACTATGAAGAAAGCAGTATTCTGGAATTTGGCACCGTGTATATGTGGTGTTAACCGACGTTTCGGAGGAACGTATCCCCCCATCTTTAGGGTAGAAGGAAAAATATAAGGAATCCGCAAGCGAAGAGACCGTGAGAACCGGTAAAAGCAGACTGAAGATGGAGGCGATACGTTCCTCCGAAACGTCGGTTAACACTACATATACACGGTGTCAAATCCCAGAAGACTGCTCTCTTCGATTGATGATGTTTTCTGGAAATAGTCCCTTTTTATTGATAATCATACGAAGCACTTAATTACAATACGTGGGAGAAATGCAATTTTTTTTAACATGTGGTAGGTTTAATAACTAGTGTTGTTTGAAGGTTCAACATTTTGTTTCCGTCGGCACTACAGCCCCAGTGGGCCTAGGCCTACCTCCATGAACTTCTCCGTTCTCTTCGGTTTTTCTAAATTTTACACTTTCGGTACGACTCCTTGGGCGGGTGATCAGGCCTCTACCTGTACACAAACACAGAAAAACGCACACGCCCAAACTAAACATCCATGCCCTGAGTGGGATTCGAACCCACGATCCCGGTTTTCAAGCGAGCGAAGACAGTACATGCCGTTCAATATATTAACTTGTGCAAAATTAGTAGAGATCCAGAAAGTATTTACCTTCTTGGTGAGCCCGTGGATGACGTCGAGTAGGTCAATCTGCTCTTTGCCATACTTAGTGATCTTGAACAGCCAGTCTGGTCTGAGCCAAATCTTCGCTTGCCTGAGATGGAGAATATTGCACATTCTGCAATGAACCAAAAGCACAGAGTTTCGGTATTTTGTAGGACGTACATCTGAAGCCATAAATATTTGTAAACCTGTAATTTTAGACCCTTGCTATTTCCTATGTGTATGAGACTTGTCTCTCGAATGGAAGGAAGGGTTCAGAGGCCGGTTTAGAATTAGATGCTCAGTATAATGTTCGGACGTGAGGTAGATAAAAAATAAGAGCACGGGGGGAAAACTGCACAAATGAGAACTTCGTAATTTCGTAATATTATTATAGCATTCAGACCAAAGAGGGAGAGGCTGGTGGGGCATATATGATATATATGAGACTAACTAGAAATGCATACAGAAATTTAGATAGAGAACTGAAAAAAAAGATTATTTCTTCGATCTAGGTATAGATTGGAATATAATATTAAAATAGACCTTAAAAGATTAGGGTTTATGGATGCAAATTCGATTCATTTCGCTTTATATAGAGATCAGTGGTAGAACTTATTTGTGCACGATAATGAATTCTTGGGTTCAATCAAGGGTGGAGGGTTTTTTGACCGTTTAATTGAATGGTTTGTTGCGTAGAAGAGCTTGTTCTTCTTGGCGTATTTTAAATGCTGACTCAAGTAACATTCCTAAAAGCGGCCTCCGTATTCTAGAGGTAACGTTCCCACCTCATGACTCGTAGTACGCGGGTTCAAATACCCGGCGGAGTTCGTCGAATTTTTAAGGGCGGAAAAATTCAGGGAACAAGTCCTCCGGGCACGTAAAAGAACCTCATGTCTCCAAAGGAGGCCACTGAGCAAAATTACGGACTTTTCCCGCCCAACAGTAGTCTCTAATACCTCTGGTAGATGGGGGAAGCATTATAGATACCACTCAGCTAGTAGAGGCCGATCTCGCTGGCTGGGCGGGACTGATGGTAAGCACCAGTACCGGTAGGATATAGAGACTGGTAGAATATCATAGAGGGAAGCACAATGGACCAAGACAGGTCTAAGTGCATGGGGAAACCCACCCTCTCCAATAACTAACTAACTAACTAACTAACTAACTAACATTCCTAAAGATGGCTATATGTAAATGTCGAAGAGACCGTTAACAATCTTAACTCTGAAACCCATAAGACTTCAGTTACCCAGGGTACACATTTTCATAGAAACTAATTTTTATTAACATAATCACTAAATTCATTTAGTTTTTCGTTGCTATGCTTGTGTCCTTATTCTATAAACAATGACCGTCCTAAAATGATTTACATCTAGCGATGTGTTGTCCAAATGTCAAATTTTGTGGATAGAGGGTGTCACGTGGTCAACGAAACATATCCCCATGGCCGTTAAACTAGTTTTTCTAGACCGGAGCAGCTATTTCCTTGAAACAGCTCCTCAGTTATCCTCACGAAGTCGAGTGGACCCCGTTCCAGACTTAGTACTTCTCAGAAAAACTGGTAGCGCCGGGAATCGAGCCCGGCACCTCTGGATCTGTAGGCAGGAGCTCTGACCACTAGATCACAGAACTAACTTCGCCGACAAGCGGCGATCACTCGGTCGGTATAGTTCGCTTTCGGACTACAGGCCACGGAGTTTGTTTTTTATGTTGTGTTGAAAGAATCAGTGATTTTTTAAAAAAAATCCACTATGTTGTAGTGTAATATTTCCTTTCTTTTGGTATCCTGACTGCGTTAAACAGAAAGTGTTGAAAAGGGGTCAGCTCAGTGGCAAGCCGTGATATTTTTCCTACAGTTACTAATTCAATCAAAATAAAATTTCTGTCGTCCTCATTGTATTGTAATACAGAAAAAAAACATGGCCAAATTTCTCCCGTTTTTCGGGTTTCGGAATATTTTTTGAGGGACAGTTGGTAGGATTACTTCGAGGGGCTATCGGCCCGCCGCAGGGCCTCTGTATACACAGGACAATGCAAACATAAGAACACAGAAGTGCAAACATCCATGCCCAGACTGACATTCCAGCCCATGGTCCCGGTTTCGAGCAACAGAAGACAGTTTACGCATTAGAAGGCGTGGCGACTGTGATCGGCCAAATTTAGTTGCTCTAAGAAGAGGAATTCTTACTTCATGACTGCCATAGCATACTCGTATCCACTCCTATCCTGCGTCTTCTTGCTCACACCCATGGCGGTCTCTGGAAGCAAACGAATGCCTCACATTACAGCAATTCGGGGCTCAATACGAACTCAAGGGGCCCCATTATTGTACTTGATGCCATTAATATCAAATGTATACTGGACAAATGCCTGTAAAATTTATGGAACTGGTGTAGATTGCAAGGTTTCTGAAGCTTATCTACCATCTAGAACTCCGAACAGAATAGAGATCTCTGCAAACTCGATCTCTTTCAGTCATCAGGCGAAATGAAGAGCCACCTACTCAGATCCATTAGCAAGAGCTAGTATAAATTCTTGGACCACTGAAAGAAATTGACTCTTAGTAATGGACCCAAGTGAGTAGGTTAGGAAACCGGATCTGTTTCCTTCGTCAGGTGAAAAGATGGAGAGGCTTCTACATGGCTGTGTACATTATTGTGTTCTAACCTGAGTCACTATTTCCAGTGATCAAGATAGCTGTGTTTAACTAGTCCAGTTGGCAGCTTCCTCATCTTCTCACATGGAGACGAAATCAGATCCAGTTCCCGAAACATCAAACTGTGTTCGGAATAACAGACGACGCATAGAGTCCAAGGACCCAATAATTTATCGTCACAACTCTTCAGAACTGAAAATGATTTGTAATTTTTATTGCTGGAGTTATCCTGATTGTGACCAATGTTTTACCTGCTTACGTATATTGTGACATGACGCCTGAAAGTTCATTGGTAGGCAACGGCTCGGTAAACGGCTTCCCGAGGAAAAGAATATGTACGCAATAATAGAAGAACACGTTTCTAAGCAGCGGATCGGTAAACAGGTAACAAGTTAGAGCTGTCGCTGTGCTTAACTAATTAAGCACTAAACCAAGAAGGTGAATGGGGGAGTGGATGTATAAATCCATATTTTCTTGAACTCGACACTAGCTGGAGATGAGTGGTCAGATTCACTCCACGGTCTCTTTAACCCCTGGGGAAAAGCTACCAGTACCCATTAGATAGGAGACTGGGTAGACCAAATATTCGGTCTGGACGATGTGGAGAAGAGAAAATACTTGACCTTATTGGGACTCGAACTCCGAACACTCAGTAGCCACCCGCTATACCGACTGTTCTACCCCGGGATATTTTTGGAAACGGTGTTTTCTGTTAGGTCCGTGAAACAAAGACGTTATAGAGAAGAGTTCAGTTAAGAATAGTCATCCCGTGTGTAGGCGGGGTCGAATACCCCAACCGTAGTCCTGCAAGTAGTAGGAGTCAACGAAAAGGGAAGCCTCAAATTTGAGACAGTGAAATACTGTCATGGGTAAAGTGTAATTGCCTGTAGTTCCGAGTGCTGTGTACAGTGTGTCAATAAATCCAATCATCCAATCCAAAACCCATCTCTAGTCACGCACCATCAACATTTGACAATATTATACGCGGGCTCTTTAACTTGACTTTGAGTTTAAAACGTTAACTCTTTCTGTCTTGTCAGTTGATGACGACGCAGGTTTCAGATGTGTTATTCATTTATTTTCATAGCTACAAGCGAAGTCAGTCATAATATCTCTGTTATTATACTGCGTCGCTTTTCTAAAGACATTATTACTTAACTAATATTAGTAACGAAGGTGCATTATGTTTTACTGAAGGCAAGAACTGAATTTTAAAACTGAATCGATTAGGTGGAAAAGAGACCATGTGTAACGGCTGTAAGGTCGACACGTTCCCTTTTGCGTCTAACCGAATCAATTTTACCGAAAAGAAAGATTAATTCGACGATAAAATTTTAAATATTAGAACTTGGCCCACGCTACCAATGAGATATATGGTTCTCAAACTTACCTTATTCCATATATATCTAGATTTCAGACATTATTAGAAAAATAAAACTTGTCCTGCCATCCCTTGGTAATCTAATGTACCCATCTGCCGCATCCAGCAAACGTAATTTTAAATTATCATAACCATACAAAGCGATGTCTCGTCATTCTGTTGAAAAATTGAGGGTGAAATTGCCTGAGCTATGCCTAACTTTCCACTTTCAGCAGCGGACATATTGTCTGTAAGAATGGAGCAGGACTTATCAACTTACCTAGAAGAATTTCGACTGTGCACTCGCTCATGTAGTCGTGGCAGTCAAAAGTCTTGCCGTTCTCTTTGGCCATCTTCTCGCATACAGCTCTGCTGTTCGCGTTGAACAGTTCAACAAAAGATTTTAGCACGTTAAGATGGAATGTTGGTGCAATAAGTTTGCGATGTGACTTCCATTTCTGGCCTGAAACGGTATAAGACATTTAGAACGAGTACAAAACCAGTCGGATAGGAGCTAATTTGTTCCGAGATGCAGATAAAGACTGAAATCCTCAAAAACTAGGTAATTTGGCGAGTGACTGGATGCCAGGATATTTAAGATTTGGGGTAAGTAGCCACAATCCGTTCTTCCCACAGCAAGAAACCCACTTTCTTCACACCCTCTGCTAAACTTTTTTAAAATAATACATTACTCGAAAATAAAACATTTGTGTACCTCTCTACGAATTTGAATATACAGTACAATTAACATTATCAGTTTATATTGGTGCGTATAAATCCGTTGCTAATCAGTGACTCAGTAAACAGCAGCCGTTGCTAGGTAACTTACGTAACAATAGAACAACGGTGATGCAAATTTTTCTAGGCAAATGAATCGGTAAACACGCGTCTACAGCAATAGAGTGATTGTTGGAAACCCTATTTTATGTTCGGTCCTTGCAAAGTGGTTACAAGTGAAGACAATTGGGGTGATCCAGGATTTGACAGTATAAAGTCCGGCTATGGAGAAAGGAGTCAGTTAAAAGATTGCGGATGTGAAAAGAAGAATTTGTGTGTGCTGTAGTTACAGTCAAACTTTTATATATTTTTCTTCCTTTGATGCTATAGCACCAATTTGGGCCTTGGCCTACCTCCATAAAACTCTCCTTTTCACTTCGGTTGACTAATCTTAGAGATTCGGTAGGACTCATTGGGCGGGTGATCAGCTCGTCGCAAAGCCTCTACCTACACATAAACACAGAAAAACCGCGCGCGCACACACACACACACACACACAAATACTAAACATCCACGCCCTGAGTGGGATTCGAACCCACGATTCCGGCTTCCGAACGAGCGAAGACAATGTATGCCTTAGGCCGCTCGGCAACCATGATCGGCCTCTTATAATTATGTTAAAATCTGTTGCCAGGATACGACTAGCGAAGACAGAAGATTTGGCGTGTGCTATTGATTTGTGAAGTATGGAAATACATGATAGCGCCGTAATTAGTTGTAGTTCGGAGTTGTCTCAATGACTCCCGTATCCAATTCATACCCCGTCCTTAGTGAAACCTCTAAATTGTGACAATATATTATTCTTACTGGTTAGTTTCCTGTCCTGTTGGCTTGTAAACTACTGCGGTTTTGCAGCTTCGAATGTAACATGGTAGAGCAGTTATAAAATATGAATAGGGAGCAAGGGGATGCAATCTGTTGCAAATTAAAGTACTGGAATTTTCTTGGAGAAACTGAAGAAACGACGGTAATAATGTTTAGCAGCAACTAACCGGAGCTGATCAGCAGACCTTCTCCAAGCCACGGTTTAAAGAACCTGTACTCTTCCGATTTGTCAAGGTGGGTGCTGTTTCCCAAGATCAGCTGAAACAACAAAAGGAACACAACTTGTTGATGGAATAAACCGACAATAAGAAGTTCAAATGTTTGCGTTTTATATCTGTTCCGAAAAAGTTAAATAGTTCCGTTCAGTGTGACTGGTTATGATTTTCTTATTTTAATTATTCATGCCTTTAAAGCAAGTGTCGCGTAACTTCGAACAAGGCAAAGAGTAACCTCACACCCTCGAACCCACCCCCTTGTCTGAAATTTTTCTTCTGCGCTTTCAAGATTACTCTTGGCCTTGTTCGAAATTACGTGACACTTGCTATACATTTTTCGGTCTTCAGAGACCATCTTCGGAGGGACACCTTTTACATCAATACAGTTATAAACAACTATTGTCCCTCTGAAGACCGAAACGTGTAAGGGCATGAATAATTGAAATAAGAAAATCATAACCAGTCACACTGAACGGAACTATTTAACTTTTTAATATTATTAGTGTGACGGACTAGAATGAAACAAATCAAATTTATATCTGATATATCTGTAAGTTAAAGAGGTAAGATTTTTCGGTTATTCCAAGGACATAAATTAATGTTCATAATATTCATAGGACATACAATGATGGTGAGTGTGAAAGAATTGCTTGTTACCTCAACATCCCTTGGATCTGCAATGAAGACCACTAACTTGTGGAAAATCCAAAATCTCATGATGTTACCGTAATTGAAGGAGAATTGAATAAATCTCTCTGTTGTCTCTGGAAAGAAAATACGTATATATTGATTGATTCAGTGTAAATTATCTTTGTTCATATTCTATGATTTATTTAACGATACTATCAGTAATTCGGATTAAAGACGTCGAAAGATAGTACAATTTTTTAAAATTAAATTCGCATGGGTGGGAGGTGGAGTCCAACTGGGTCCACTCGGCATGTCGGCCACTGATTGGCCTATTGTACCTTCCACGGGCGATTATGATTATGAAGAATTTTTGGTGGAATGAAGATTGGCAAGGGAAACCGAAGTACTCGGAGGAAACCTGCCCCAGTGCCACTTTGTCCATCACAAATCCCACTTGAACAGACCCGAGCTCGAACCCGGCCCCCCGCGGTGGGAAGCCAGGGACTAACCGCTTGAGCTATGGCGCGGCCAAGATAGGACAATTAGTTAATACTGAATTGATTAGAAAATGGAAGAATTGTAGTGGTTTATAATTGAAGGCACCGTCCTGACTTTTGCCTGGAGTTACTGAAAAGAATAATGAAAATCCCTGTCAGGAACCTGAGACTTCATCCGAAATTCGAACTGGGTACTTACCGAATACAGGTCAGAAGGCTTACTGCTTGCGCGAGCTGGTTCTGTGACGTCAGTTCTATTTATTTATTGCATATGATTGAAATGTAATGACATCTTCATTACAAACACTTCATTTCGTAAAAAATTGCAGGAAAAATGATAACGCTCCTTATTTACTTAGTGTGTGGTAACACACAGATATTCGAGTGTAGATCATACATTCATATCAGGTCGTTTATCAGTTATCCTTATAACTAAGACGATGTTTCTTTGCCTGTAAGAGCGGCCTCCAAAAGTGTTTATTCGAGCATTATTTTTAAATTAAACACAATAACAAGAATTTGAAATATAATTTCTACAGCATTTATATCAATTACATGTGTTTTAACTAGTACTATTCTAATCGAATTAATATCCGTTGTGTGTATTATCAAGAGAATGTATTACAAGTATCCAGCTACATTTATCACAATATTATTTATGATAAATTCTGAAGAAAATGCATTTATTCTTGTTCAGCATTTCCAGTGCCATGATAAAATGCCACTGAGGAGGACTGATCAAGCTAGAACGCACATTTAAGCGAATTTATATATAAGAAAACTATTTTGATATGTAAAGTTATATGTAAGGGTGGTGAGGAGAATATTTGGACATAAGAGGGATGAAGTGACGGGAGGTTAGAGAGAACTACATAATGTGGAACTTCATAACTTGTACTCTTCTCCATGTATAATTAGAATGATCAAGTCAAGGAGGATGTAAAGAACAAGGCATGTAGAAAGAATGTGGGAGAAGACGAATGCATATAGGATATTGACGGGAAAGCCGGAGGGAAGGAGACCATTGGAAAGGCCAAGACGTAGGTGGGTGGACAATATTAAAATGGATCTTAGAGATATAGAATGCGATGGTACAGGTTGGATTGATCTGGCTCAGGATAGAGAACAGTTGAGGGCTCTTGTGAACACGGTACTGAACCTACGGGTTTCATAAAATGCTGGGAAATTCTTTAGTAGCTGCACAATTTGCAGCTTCTCAAGAAGAGCTCAGCTCCATGAGTGAGTGAGTGATATTACGTACATAAGTCAAAGAAATAATTTTCATATTGTCTTACATGGAGTCATAAAATGAACACTGAACAGCACAGTATTTATTGGATCTAGTCCTCAACTTCGTAAGTGCTTCTTGTTTGTGAAGATGTGTAAATATTGACTTGGAAATTCGTGTCGTAAATGGAACTTCAACAAAATTGAAGGAGAGCAGCGAATTTTATTCCTAGTACCAATCATAAGAATGTCTCTTCAATTAAAGAACACTATTCACAATATGCACACTCCGGGTTCCAGCAGAAGGAGTACAACTCTTCAAACATATCCCGCATTCAACTTACCCAGGGAATTCCCCAAGAAATCCATTGCATTTCCAATGATGGGGTATCCTCTGGGGCCAGGAAGTTTGTTTGCCAGATCCACGAATCTTCTTCTCTGAAGTTTCCAGTACACAAAACCAAGTACAAGTGCAGGGATAAGAAGGTAATAGAAAGTGTTAGTTGCCGATGTGGCAGCGTCGTCCACCACCTCGGTAGCTGCTGTCATTTTTCTGTCTTGAGTCCTTAGTTCAGAAGGTGAAAGTGCTGACTGCAAGAAGTCATGGGACCCAAAGCTTTATATAGACAACGCATGTAATTATATACGAGCGCGTGACTCTGCTTATCCCGACAATTGGACGGTGCGATACCTTAACATACAATATGAATAAAAGAGGTGACGTATGGAAACCTATGATGACGTGAATACAGCACGAATTTTCCATAGCTCAGTTTTCCCATTGCACCTGCAAAGTTACTGCAAAGGGATCGCGAAGCAAAAGCTGGATGATAGAGTAAAGTAGAGCAAGTAGTGAGGTTTCTGAGTTTTATTCGGAGCGTGGCAGGTTCGAAACTCGACAGCGGCATATCCTGACCGAGGCCTGTTATGGTTATCCTCTTTTCTTTCATACAAATGCCAGAAAAGTACTTCAAATTAAGGCATCGTTGCTTCCCTCCGCTCCATCTAGAATGCAAAACCCTCATCTTCCTTATCCAAGAAACTTTATTTTTCGTAAATGTTAAGTAACTCACCCCGGTCTAGAAATACGAAATTAACGGCCGTGGGGAGTCGTTGTGCTGACCACGCGACACCCTCTATCCGCTAAAGATGGCACTAACTTCGCCGACAAGCGGGCGTCTCTCGGTCGGTATAGTTCGCTTGCAGACTCAAGGCACGGAGTTTGTTTGTTTGTTTTAAGTAACACACCCTACTGAATGTTAAGAAGATCTTCTTTAGCCTCACTCGTATCCCTGCAGAGACGATATTGTGTTTACTCCGTCTGTCCTTCCGTCTGAATATTAGCATGAAACAGCACAAGAACAGTTGAGTGGATTTTCATTATACTTGTATTTAATATACGCGTGTTTTGCCAATTTGTTTTTCAACACGGAGAGTTCCACCTTTTGGGATATAACGCTGTATAGTCAGTTGATTTGGTCTGGGATTGCTACCAAACCCTCATGAAACTGGCCAAACAATTGATATAGGGGCCAGGGCATGATTGTATTGCTGGAAATGAAACAGCAGACCAATTGGCTAAGACTGGAGCTGAACATCCGTTCATAGGACCTGAACCAGCCTGTGGCATCTCTATAGGAGTTGCCAGAAAAGCAATCAGGGACTGGACAAATATGAAGCACAAGAAATACTTGGGATCCTTGAATGGACTCAGGCAAGCAAAGGGACTCATAGGAGGACCCTCTGCTAAAAGAGCGAAGGAACTGTTGAAGTTAAGCAGGAACCAGCTACGATGGCCAGTGGGACTGCTTACAGGACACTGTCACCTTAAAGGACACCTCTTCAAACTGGGACTAAGTAATAGTCCCAGGGCCGCGCCACAGCTCAAGCGGTTAGTCGCTGGTTTCCCACCGCGGCGGCCCAGGTTCGATCCAGGGTCTGGTCAAGTGGGATTTGTGGTGGACAAAGTGGCGCTGGGGCATGTTTTCTCCGAGTACTTCGTTTTCCCCTGCCAATCTTCATTCCACCAATTGCTCCACAATCACCCTTACCTATCATCTGGACCGGTACAATATTCCAGAAGTGGCCGCAATACAAGGGACTTAGTCCCATCCTACTAGCAATAAAAAATTATAGTCCCACTTGTGAGTGGTGTCAGGAAGAAAATGAAACAGCCACACATATCCTGTGTGAATGTGAGGCCTTAGCTTATTTAAGACTACGTCACTTGGGTTAGTATTTTATTGAACCAAGTGACTATTTCGACGCCCCCACGTACAAAATTCTACGCTTCATTCGAAGCGCAGGATTGCTGAGGGGATAATCAAAAAGGGAAGCACAATAGATTATTGTAGATCGCGGTGCAAGGCCTGAGAAGGCCCATCTCTTATACATTCATTCATTCATTCATAGTCAGTTGATCATCAACCGACGTTTCGGAGGAACTTGTTTCAATATCCAGACTCGAAGAACAAACCAAGCAATAAAGTACCCACACAACCTAGTTTCAGTTAAAATCGTACTAAAGTAAGGCAAAGTTTATATAATGAACTACTTTTTCTGGCTAGACTTGTGCGTAACGCACTGAATATATGTGTGTATGCGTGTCGGTGGGAAATGTTTCATAAGCATAGCGTGAAGAAACATTAAATATGCATTACATATATTATGTCCATCATACTGGTCCCCTTTTAGCCTACTTTACTTGTTTTGAAAAAAAAAATAAAGTCAGGCTTATGAGACCACCAGGCAGTTTGTGTGTCTGTGAATCCCTTCGTATTAGCTGTTGAATGTCTGAACCAATCTTTATGAAACTTGGTATATATGATGACACCTGAGGCTACCTCAACGGCGTACTTCATAAATCCCTTCAATTAATCTGTGTGTCTATATGTATAACCCTCTATCATCACTAGGCAACGGCTCGGGAAAGACGTTACCGCGGTAAAGAATACACCCGCAACAATAGATAATTGTTGGACGCGTCTTTCCTATGCGGTCCTCGCAATATCAAAGGAAATTAAGTAATCAGGTTTGCCCAGAACTTTTTGTTTAGATAATAAACACATAGAAGTGAACGATATAGAATTGTTTGGTTAGATGTACGTTTGCATATCGGTACATGCAGGAATCAACAGTGGTCTTCAGCAGGCAGATCAGAGAATATTAATGAAGTCCCCTGTTGCAGATAATGACTATTTGATGCTTTCTCCCACCTGAATATATAGGTCTACATGTGAGAACCACAGACTTGCATATCTAGGTTATTTACAACAAATTACTTAATTTATTTGTTGCTATAGCTCCCTCACTCACTCATGGAGCCGAGTCCTTCTTGAGAGCTGCCAATTGTGCAACTACTCAAGAACTTCCCAGCATTTTATTTAACCCGAAGGTTCATTAACGTGTTCACAAGAGCCTTCCACTGGTTCCTATCCTGAACCAGATCAATACAAATCCATACCACCCCATTCTATCTCTCTAAGATCCATTTTAACATTATCCACCCACCTACGTCTTGGTCTTCCTGTGGTCTCTTCCTTCCGGCTCTCCCACCAATATCCTAAATACATTTCTCTTCTCCCCATTAGTGTTGCATGCCCTGCCCATCTCATCCTCCTTGACTTGATCATTCTAATTATACTTGGAGAAGAGTACAAGTTATGCAGCTCCTCATTATGCAGTTTTCTCCAACCTTCTGTCACTTCTCTCTTCGGTCCAAATATTCTCCTCAACACCCTGTTCTCGAACACTCTCAGTCTATGTTTCTCCTTCCCCATAGTTTATTAAAATTTGAACTTCGTTTGTTTGAAGATGATTATTAACAACCGAACGAAAGCGAATAATTATTATCCGTGAAGTTATTTGTTGCGTCATACAGCAACACGTGACAATATTTTCTAGCCAGTCACAGTAGCTGCGAGGTCTAACGCATAAACTGTTTTCGCTGGTTCAGACGCTGAGATCGTGGGTTCGAATCCCATTTAAGGAATTAAAATTTGGATTGTGTATGCGTTTATTCTGTGTTCGTGCTGTCCTATGTTTAGGTAGTGGCTTTGCGACTGGCTGATCCCCCTTCCAAGGAGTCGTACAGTCTGTGAAAAATGATTACGGAACTGAATAAGAGGTCTGGGATCTGAATGGGCTGGAAGAGCCATTAGAAGAATCCTAACTTATTTCAGATATCTGAAAAGACTCTTTCACTGCTTACTTTCGTGTTTATCCTCAGCCCCTAGAAAATATTTAGATGATATTTTGGCCTGAAATAGATCAGAGGCTGTTCTCTCCTACATCATCATCATCATCATCATCATCAACATCATCATCGACTTACATTCTTAACTCCCCTGTCATTTCTCATCCACGATATAAGGACCTAATAGAAAACAAACAGAGAGGATTTCTGCTTTACAGGGGCAAGTCAGTCTGTCTGCTAGATATTTACCAACGCTTCATAAGATTCTGCGGCTTTCATCTGCAGAAGAAAATATTCTTCTGCCCCGAAAATGGGTCATTACTTTCCTCCAACAAGTGGGTAAATATAATCCAGACTACACATCACATCCCGGAAGGCAGAAATATTCGAATTTATTGCCGTGAGAACCTCATATCTTACAAAATGAATGTCAAAATGATATCACATATAAAACCTACTTTTTAATTAGTTTGTTGAGGTGGGGCTAGACTGAGTCCACTTGGCACGTCGGCCTGTTGTACCAGCCCCGGCTGAAAGATGTTAAGTGTGGAGCAGTCGGTGGAATAAGAATTGGCAGGGGAAGCCGAATTACTCGGGGGAAACCTTCCCCAGTGCCACTCTGTCCGCCACAAATCCCACATGAACTGACTTGGGTTCGAACCCGGCCTCCGTGGTGGAAAGCCGGCTACTAACCGCCTGAGTTATGGCGCGGCCTACATAAAGCATAGTAAAATATTTATACCAGAATATCTTTCACAATCTGATTCAAGCTAAGTAAGAGAGGCTCGGGTTTGACTACCGCGAAGTTCATGCGTGCTTTGTATGAACATGCCTGAACAGAGGGAGGCTTGGCTCCATCTGTCTGTTGCAACACATGAATTCGCTACTAGCTTCTCTGGGATAAACACAAGTCTATGTTTGGACAGAATATCCGATGCTTTGTATAACAAGTTTTACCATCGCGAGGTTAACACTGCCGGCGTGTGCAACTGACAGCTTACCCTCCTACATAGCCACGGCCAGGAAACTGAACTGCTTCACCTAGACTTCTGCTGAATCCCCGGCTCCTTCTGGACCATAGTACTGCTCGGGATGGTCAAGTCCGACCCCGGTTTCAATCGAAGAAGTCGAATAAATTGAAGCATGAATCATCTATTTTTAGAAAAATTATCCGTTTGAACTAAGTCCAAGAAGGTGAGTCCTTCTTCACAAGCTACCAGTCGTTCAGTTACTCAAGAATATTCCAAAATTTTATGGAACCCGTAGGTTCATTGCCGTGTTCAGAAGAGCTTATTACGGCTTCCTATCCTGAGCCAGACGAATTCAGTGTATGTCACTTCTCTAAGATCATGTGACTTGAGGCCATTCTAACTATGTACTTTACGAATACCTCCCATCAGTAATACAAACACTGCAACGTCTCAATTTTTTGAGGTAATGATATAAATATTACTTGAATGGATCATCCAATAGTGATGAAAATTGATATGTATGCCACCTGAGACCATCTTAACTGCGTACATTATAAGTTCAGCCCATCAGTAGTGTCAACAGCGCAACCTCTGAAACTGCTGGCGCAAAAATAATATAAATATTAACCGAATACCTAAACTGATTGTCATGGAACTTGGTACGAAAACCGTGCTGTATGTGGCACTTTCAACAAAGTATGCCACGAATACCTCCCTTCACTCACTCACGGAGCTGAGCCCTTCTTGAGAAAATGCCAATTGTTCAGCTACTCAATTTCCAGCAGTTTATGGAAACCGAAGATTCATTACCGTGTTCACAAGAACCCTCCGCCGGTCCCTATATTGAACCAGATCAATCCAATCCGTACCATCTGATCTTATCTCTCTAAGATTCATTTTAATATTGTCAATCCACCTACGCCTTGGTCTTCCCAGTGGTATTTTTCCATCTGACTTTACCACCAATATCCTATATCCATTCCTTCTCTCCTGTTGTATATGACGATGTAATGTTGTATATGACGATGTCATATTGTATATGATGATGTAATATAGTAGATAGCGTTAATATAACAGGTGTAGGATGGATGAAATAATTAAGAGGGTTTTGGTTCATAGTAACATTTTATTAAACTTACATGTAATACTTACTGAGAATTTTGAACCGGAACTGCACAGGCTTGTCACATACTGTAACTCGACTTTCACCGATGTTATCTATCTGCCAGAGGCAAACAAGACTTATTTTGAACACAGGAATGCAAATAAGAATAGTCACATAGCTCCACTGAGAAACCGATAAACATCAGTCAAAGTCCGAGAGAACAAGCCAAGGTCCGGAAAGGTCCATCATAGGAAATAACAATAGAATGTTCTCGAACATTCTCGAACATTCTAGAACATTCCTATCTGATGTAACGGGTATATTTCGGGGAAGCTTTCACGCAACCCCCACCACTACAGACAGGGCTATAAAAACCCTGACTCAAACCATCCACACGCTTTCTAATCTGATCACGAAGTTTAGTCTATAGGACGGTACTTTGTCAGTTAGGAGTCGGCCACTGCTCAAGCCTTAAGCAGATTTGCTGTTGATCACATTTGTATCATTTATTTACTGTGTAAATAAA
>NW_019720705.1:749049-749916 GCF_002891405.2 Cryptotermes secundus | reverse complement strand
AGAAATTTGGACATACTGCTACAAAGTATTGTTAATGCTAGGAAGGGAATATTACAACCACAAATTGTATCCCCAAAGGTAATAATGGATGCCTTAATACAGAGCATGCCATCATTCCCCAAGGACACAACCTCACCTTTCCCACTGAGCAAAAATTCATTGAATTTACTGTATAAAGTGTGTAACATTCATGTATATATCGATGAGGGTATCCTAGGCTATGTTATCACATTTCCATTAATTACCAGAGGTACATTTAAGATTTACAGAATGATACCCGTACCCATACCTCTAGGAAATAAGAAATTTGCCTATATAAACACAGAGGAATCGTATCTATGTATAGACGAAACCAGACAATATTATTTCGAAAGTAGTGATGAAGAACTCAAGGAGTGTAAGGCAATAAGTTCTCAAACAAAAATATGTAAACAAAAACAGCCGTTGTTATCGAGCCATTCACAGGAATCCTGTACAGTCAAGCTACTGCAACCCAGAAAGGAAATTCCTAAAAGTTGCGATACCAGAGTGGTACAGCTAAAAAAATACGATTTGGACGCAACTTCATAACAACGAATGGTTATATTTTATGCCTACCTCGGAAGGTGTAACAGTGCTATGTAATGAGAAAGAACCGGTAGACGTTACACTCTCAGGTGTAGGAAAGTTTGGATTAAATGTTGGTTGTAAAGGGTACAGTTCTGTCGCACTATTGCAAACCAGTGTAACAGTGAAGGCCAAGGACATCAAAAGAGATGATATAATCTCGCAGGCACCACTAGAATTTGACTGTTTGGAAGAACTGAAACTTCATTTTAATACAAGCAGCAAACTTGTGAACATTGATTTTAAGCAGGTCGCATCACA